>NC_059107.1:111732608-112044199 GCF_020740685.1 Jaculus jaculus
CCAAGCTGGCCTATCTTTCCTTTCATCAGAAATTACCATGGCTCCCATATCTCTGCATTTCCTGACTCATGCCTGATAGCATCTCAATTCATGGTTACACTAATCTGGTTTGCATATATCAGGTAAATGATTCCACCTTCTATAATCGCTGAGTCACAACACTGAAGTTTTTCTGCTTTACCACATAACGGAAATATACAAATCATTTCAGCACCTTTACCCTAAACTGCCTGTGAGCTGAATGTAGGTCATAAAAGAGCTACGATGACAGATGCTATGATTTCAGGATACTATGTCTCTTGCTTGCTAGATATATCCCGAGTCTCTGAAATAAGTCTTTTTTCCTACTGTTTTTTTTTAAATGCCAATATAGTAAAATGAATATCTGGGGCTGAACAAATTTGAATAATGAATATCAAATCCCTTTATAGACTACCATTTAATCTTAAAACTACATCTGAGCTGATCTGCAAGATAAGGAATGAAAGCACCAAGCTTGCTTAAGGCAGTGTGAGGATTAGGCCAGAGGTTATTATAACTCCTACCTGAACATCAGAACCATCTGAAAATTATTCATGTAGAACCTTCAGCCTATCTCTGACAGGTCCACAGATCTATCATGGATGTCCCTCTATCAATCTGTTTTCTGTGATTTGGTTTTATTTTCTAGGTGAATTTTAACCAAGGAAGGAAACAAGCCAAACTTTTCTCTGTATAATGCTAGAAAGGGGAGAACAGACCTGTTTAGAAACTTGTTTTAGCTGCCTCTCCTCTCCTTTATAAAATGGACTGTTGGGCTTAAAAGTTGGCTTAGCAGTTAAAGTGCTTACTTGTGAAGCCTAAGAACCCATGTTCGACTCTCCAGGTCCCATGTAAGCCAAACGCACAAGGCGTTGCAAGTGCACAAGCTTGCACGTGCGAGCGAGGTGGCACACGCATCTGGAGCTTGATTGCAGTGACTGAGGCCCTGGTGCACCAATTCTCTCTCTCTAGCTTGCTATTATTCTCACTCTCGTAAAAAATAAATAAATAAACTGAAATAAAGATGAATGTACTTTCATTCAAAAAAAAACACAAAAAAATTGACTGCTTTCTCCATCAGACAAATGGTAGGGAAGGAAGGAACCCTGCAATTGTAGATATGAAGAATCAGAGGGAAGAAGCCCTGACTTACCGGATGTGCTGATTTCAGTGGTTTAAACATTCCTACCATAGCTAGCTTCAAAATGTACATGGTTTAACAATGTGCTCAAAAATTCCTAAATATGAGCTGGAGGGATGGCTTAGCAGTTAAGGTGCTTGCCCACAAAGCCAAAGGACACAGGCTCAACTCCCCAGTACCCATGTTAGGCAAATGCATAAGGTGGTGCATGCATCTGGATTTCATTTGCAGTGGCTGGAGGCTCTGGTGTACCCATTCTGTTTCTCTGTCTCTTTCTCTCAAATAAATAAATATAAAAAATTTTAAATTCCTAAATATTAGCCAGGCATAGTGGTGCATGCCTTTATTCTCAGCACTTGGGAGACAGAAGTAGAAGGACTGCTGTGAGTTCAAGGTCACCCTGAGACTGCATAGTGAATTCTACATCAGCCTGGGCTACAGTAAGACCTTATTTCAAAACAACAACAACAAAACAAAAAAAAAAAACCCTAAATATTTAAACAAGGGGCTCATGAACTAGCTCCATATACTGCAGGGTCTAGAATACATGGAGAAAATAATCAACAATTTCACATATTGTGAAATTTGAGTTGGTTTGAGCTCCTTAAAAAAATCAGTCTACATATTGGCCTTAGGCTCTGGCTTCCAAAGGCAGCTCAGTGTTCCCCAAGTCCTTATCCTCAGTTTCCAAGGAAATGCTGATAGGTATCTATTAGAAGAGCCTTTGGTAGAAAATAAGTGAGTGCCACCTTTAGGGTGGCTACCTGCCCTTACCTGCCCCATGGCAGGGCAGATAGGATGAGGCTCTGCCCCTTGCTTGAGAGTACCAGGGTAGGAAGATATATACAGTGGACTTAAGTAAGCTTGGCTCTTAAAGTTAGAGCAAAGGATGGGTCTTGGGGCTTGAGAGACGGCTTCGTGGTTAAGACACTTACCTGCACAGCTGAAGGACCCAGGTTCAATTCTCCAGGACCCATGTAAGCCAGATGCACAAGGCAATGCATGTGTCTGGAGTTTGTTTTCAGTGGCTGAAGGCCCTGGTGTGCCCATTCTATTTGTCTCTTTCTCTCTCATTTAAAAAAAAAAAAAAAGAATGGGTCTTTCCAACAGGAAAAAGGCACACATTTAGATTAGTAGTCAAGGTCAACACTACCATCAAAGTCCATCAGCACAGAGCTAAGAGACCCCTGGCCTGCTTTTAATCAGTGAGGTAAACTAGAGGGACAAACTGTGCCCAGGCACAAGAGGGCTGGGTACAGCCCTAGTTGTCAAATAGCAGAGACCATGCCTTTGTTTGGAGTCACTTTGGGGAATGAAATGAACCCTAAGTATATCAGACTACATACCACCCACCACACATGAAAGTACCCAAAACCAAATATAAACGATTCTCTGATCACCTGACATTTTAAGATTATTCATTCCTGGGCTGGAGAGATGGCTTAGCAGTTAAGGTGCTTGCCTGCAAAGCCTAAGGACCCATGTTCAATTCTTCAGGTCCCACGTAAGCCATATGCACACGGTGGCATGTGCATCTGGAGTTTGTTTGCAGAAGCCCTGGCATGACCATTCTCTCTCTCTCTTCTCTCTCTCTCATAAATAAATAAAAACAAATTTAGAAAAAAAGATTAGGTGGGCTGGAGAGATGGCTTAGCAGTTAAGCGCTTGCCTATGAAGTCTAAGGACCCTGGTTCAAGGCTCAATTCCCCAGGACCCACGTTAGCCAGATGCACAAGGCAGCGCACATGTCTGGAGTTCGTTTGCAGTGGCTGGAAGCCCTGGCGCACCCACTCTCCTCTCTTTCTCTCTCTGCCTCTTTCTCTCTCTGTCACTGTCAAATAAATAAATAAAAATAAACAAAAACAAGATTAGTTAATCCTTTGGTAAACTTCCAGAAGTCTTATTTTGGGAAACTGGTGTGTATCTACCATATGCATATACAAAGGTACATGTATCCTTAGCTCCTTGGAGAGTGAGCCTCAACAATGATCTACCTGAGGATGATCTTGCTTTGCACTATTTTCATTCTCATTCAGGCCACTGGAACAATGAATGCCTCAATACTCAGTCTGTTTTCTTGACTAGAAAAGCAAGGTAGATATTTATCTTTCAAGAAGACAAGGAGGAGAACTTAACTCCCAAATGAATCAAACAGGGAGAACTCATGATTCACAAGTCTTATTTTAGCATAGATACTTCAAAGAAAGTAAAGTAAGTAGAGCTTGAGTAAGAAGGCCTAGGTTGAATTTACGAGCTATAAGGTCTCTGGCCTGCTGCTGCATTGACTGTGCTATCTGTAAGAATGAAGGCATTTGTGCATAAATTGAATGGCAACATTTTCTGCCAGTGGACCAAACATGTTTGTTAGGTGCTTTATCTTCAATTCCCAATCATCCTTTAAACATTCTCTACTTGGAATTTGAACCTCCATAGGAATCCAGAGATGTGGCTAAAAATTAGCATGCAAGACCTCTCAGGTATGTACATATATTTTTGTATGTTTGCACCCGGATTCTCCGCCCAGGGAACACTGATGATAATGTCAGCATGTGCAGCGAAGATGGTGCTGGGGAGAGGGAGTAGGTGCATGCAGTGTGGAGAAAACAAGAACTTTCCACAGTGATATTAATGTTCTACTCTTTGGTCTGGCTTTTGAGATACCAACTTAAGACAAAAGTAGCAAGCTAGGGCTGGAGAGAAGGCTTAATTGGTTAAGTGTTTGCCTGTGAAGCCTAAGGACCCCGGTTCGGGCCTTGATTCCCCAGGACCCATGTTAGCCAGACACACAAGGAGGTGCACGTTCGTTTGCAGTGGCTGGAGGCCCTGGAGCACCCATTTTTTCTCTTTCTCTTTCTCTCTCTCTCTCTCTGCACCTCTTTCTCTCTCTCTCTCTCTCTGTCATCGCTCTCAAATAAATAAAAATGAACAGAATTTTTTTAAAAAAAGCCAAGCTACCCATGTATATAGATTATGGTATACTGCACCTCTATACATAGGCTTAAAATACAATGTATACTAAAGGTAAATAGTGAGTGAATTTGCCCCAAACTGCAAACAATCCCAAAGTCCCTCAATGGGTAAATAAATTCAAAAGGATCATGCATACCAAAACATGATGGCTCTCAAAATAATACATTAAGAGAAAGCCAGGCATAAAAGCTTTCATTTAAATAAAATTTTCCCACACTGCAGTTAACAAGAGAAAGCAGATTGGTGGAAATATGGATTGACTGCTAGAGGAAATAAGGAAACTTATAAAGTAAATGAATCTATCTTGATTGTTGTGGTTTTACAGATGAATAGACCTTCCCAAACTCACTGATATAACAATTCCAATTTATTATTTATTAAAGTATATCTTAATAATAGTTGATAAAAAAATCAACTAGGGGCTAGAGAGATGGCTCAGTGGTTAAAGGAACTTGCTTACAAAGCCTGATGGCCTGGATTCAATTCCCTAGCACCCACTTAAAGCCAGGTGCACAAAGTGCTGCATGTGTCTGGAGTTTGCAGTGGCAGGAAGCCCTGGTGCATCAATACTCACTCTTTTTCTGTCTCTCAAATAAATAAAATAAAATAAAAATTAGCATTTATAGATAATTTCATGGGAGTTCTTGTGTAAATAAGGCTACATGCCCATCCACTCAAATCTGTGTTCTTCAAATTGCTCTTCCAGTCCCAATGAGAAAGCACTGGTAATTCCTAAACTACTGTCTCCCTGGAGCCATGGAGGTTATAAGATAGAGGTGGTCAGTAATAACACTCTAGCGCTAAACTGTCATGACTGCAGTGTCATGATCTAGACCTATGAGAATCATGCCTGATCAAGTTAATACCTGGTAGATCAAGTTCATGTAGCTTGATTCACTCTGTGGGTGTACCTAAGAATTACAGACTGCACTGTACGAGATTGGCTGCCTGACATTAAAAACTTTTCTAACCGTATGATAAAGAAAAGTATTAAGACCTTTAAACTTCCAGAAACAGTAAGTTTCAAACATACTTTATAACTAACTAACTTGCCTCAGAATACACATTTGTATAGAGGCCAACTAGTATTCTATAATTCAGTTATTCCCTAATTCAAAGCTCTTATTTCTGTATCTAGTGTTGCAGTATATGTTTTTTATGTTTTAATATTTTTATGAGGAGAATGGGATGTAGGCAAAAATTTGTAAGCCTACAGTTGTACACAACTTTATAACATAAGATCTTCAGTAATTCTGCTGTGAGCTGATTTTTAAAAGCCCTTTCACCACACTAAGCTCTTAAGAACAGACTTCACTTGCTGTCTAACCAGCAAGCATTAATATTCTAAATATTTAATCATCAACACTGTGTTAGTCAACATTGTCATTGTGACAAAATACCTGAAAAAAAAACACCTTCAAGGAGAAAAGATTTATGCTGGCTCACAGTTTCAGTCCACAGACAGCAGGCTCCACAGCCCAGGGCCCATGGCAAAGCAAAGAATCATGGTGGGAGGCTCAGGGTGGAGCAGAGTTCCCTCTCCTCAAGGTGACCAGGAAGCAGAGACAAAAAGATCCAGGAGCTGGGGATAAAACATGCCCTTCAAAGCACCCCCATGAGCTATATCCCTCCAACCAGGCTGTACCCCTTAATCTCCATCTCCAAGGAGTGCCACC
Source organism: Jaculus jaculus (assembly GCF_020740685.1). Taxonomy (NCBI): domain Eukaryota; kingdom Metazoa; phylum Chordata; class Mammalia; order Rodentia; family Dipodidae; genus Jaculus; species Jaculus jaculus. Next base: position 111,738,417 of record NC_059107.1, read on the forward strand.
ACCTGGGAATGGACTTTCAATTCATGACATTATGGGGTCATTCAAGATCCAGACTTGGCTGAGCATGTACCTGGATCTCTCATAGGAGGCTGAGACAGGATCAGGAGTTCAAGGACAGCCCAAGCTATACACTGAGTTCCAGATCAGCCTTGGAATCAAAGTGAAAGAAGAATCAGGGCTGGAGAGATGGCTCAGCAGTTAAGGCACTAAGTTCCTGCAAACCCTAAGGACCCACATTTGATTCTCTAGTACCCATGTAAGGTAGATGCACAAGATGGCATGTGTCTAGACTTTGCAGTAGCTAGAGGCCCTGGTGCATCCATTATCTATCTGCCCCTCTCTCTCAAGTAAATAAATACATAATTTTAAAAGATCTAAAACATAACAAGTACTCTGTATGTAGTATTGCAAAGATTTCATATAGTATGCTTATAAAAACAATTATTTTTCGAATCTTAGGATTCATCATGATTTCTATAATGAATAGTAAGACAACAGAACATCCCCTATGGATGAAAAACTTAACCAAAAAGTTGGTGTTACATGTTTATAAATGAGTCTGCTTTGAAAAATTTTCTATTTGTCCCACATTTCTGTAAAAATATTGTAAACTCAGCTTCACTGCATTCTATCAGTTGCAAAGCATAATTTCTGATTAAACAGTTACCAGTAGAATGCTTCTAAAAATAAAATTTATTTCACATAATAACATTATGGAGAAGCTAAACACACTTGATCAACTGTCGTTCAAAATGTCTACAAAGTTTTAATTCTCCACTATATAAATAATTTTTAACAGCCAGACATTATTCAAATGTATGCCAAAGTTATTATACAAATAGAATAAACCCAAGGGTCAAAAATATACATATTCTCTCAGCAAACTGTTACATAAGAAAAATATATACAGCTGGATTTTCAAAGTACACGTATCTTAAATAACACTGCAACCATCTACAGCTGGGACTAAAATAAACACTAAAGGAAAAGCTGAAAGAATAACAAATTCCTTTGAAGACATCCACAATACAAAGACAAATAAAACCAATCTTAATAGAATATATGTTCATACTTGGATCTTAATTTCCACTTTTCTCAATTTCTGTAGAATAGTCTCTGGATGAAATTCACAATCCTACCAGCTACCACTAATGCCTGATACAAAAGAATATGTTTTAGAAAACTAACTAGTCTATGACTTTATGTTTCTAAAACAGCTGCAAAGGAATCCCTCAAAAGTTAAATTTGGATAAGCCAGTGTTAAAAACTTCTGGGTGAAATGGACTGACTATTGAAAAATCAAGTAATTTAAGTTGGAAATGTCAGAAGAAATCCAAACATTCCAAAAATCTTAACACAGTGAGCAATGAAGAAAAATTATACCAATATTGCCCTAGATAAGAATAGCCCCACTGGGTTTATGTTTTGCCCCAGAAATTCTCCCTCCTTCTTTGCGCTCGCGCCAGAGTTTGAAAAGCCTGGAGGCTAGATGCTGCTGATCGCACAGAAATCTCAGACAATCTGTCCACATCTGTAATGAAAGAATCCCAGAATGAAAATCAATGTAAAAATACCTACTAAACAAATAGGCTTAACATTAACAGAAAATTTAAAATCATCAAAACTTAAATATCAACATTGTATGTAACAGGAAAAAGGTTATCTACTAAGCATAAGATTTTAACACTTTCATGATAGTTCATAGTGATTTTACAACCATTATAACACAAAGATGTCAAACATCTTTGAATGGTATGCGAACATCTTTTCCCCTCCTGAAATCCCATGCCATGAGCTAGACACAGCCCATGAATTCAGTATTATCTGAAAACAAGGCATCTTCATATTCTACTTTCAAAGGCACAGCTATATGACAGCAAAAGCTTTTCAAAACTTTTAAGAAATAAAATGCCATACCTTACTATGGAATTTACAGTTCTAAAGTAATTTCAATAAATGTAGGAAAAATGTTTGACTTATTATGCAATTCTTCATTATTACTAAAGTACCCCATTCTTAGTAAATCTACTTTAAGTTTATAAACATTGTTCTTTCTTTAAAAAAAAATCCAGAACTGAATTCAACTTGCTAAACACTTTATATTTCAAAATATAACAAGTCCCAAACTTGCTAAAGAGGGAAAATAAACTTTTAATGTATATAATCTTCTAACATGTAACTAATATTAACTTAGAACTTATTTCCTAATTCAAAGTTAATAAAGTTAGCAATTTTATACTTCTTGGAATGAAAATACAGGAATTTTGATTGTTTATATCAAGATTTCAAAATTCTTTCTGCCATTATTAAAAACAAAATTTTAAGGATGAAAACTACACAGGAAGTAAGTCCATTTTCCCCAAATATATATATGTGTGTGTGTGTGTGTGTGTGTGTGTGTGTGTGTGTGTGTATTTATTTATTTATTTATTTATTTATTTATTTATTTATTTGGGAACTAAAGGTTGCTTCACAGTAAATAAATAAATAAATGGCTAATGGGGCACTCTTTAGAGCTGGAGAGGCGGCTCAGCAGTTAAAGGCACTTGCTGGCAAAGCCTGCCAGCCCAAGGTCAATTCTCCAGGCACCTATAAAAAGCTGGTCAGACATTCCTTAGCAGCAGTAAGAGACCTTAGTGTCCCATACACACCCACACAAGCATGCAAATAAATTAACTAAATAAATAAATTTTTAAAGAGAACTACAAATTGTAATGCATAAAGTGCTAATCAAATGAAATATCACTGCGTTAATTAGAAGCTGGTATTTTATAAGCTAAAATTTTATGACACTAAAATACCTTCATCATTAAAGGTGTCATGCTGAGGTAACTGGAGATCATTCATCCTTGTTTTTCCCTCTTTAAAAAAAAAAGCAAAAGAAATTATCCTTCAGAGTCACTAAACAGCATAAATAATGAGATGGCTTAAGTGCTCCCTTCAAAATTCAAGGCAAAACTGAATTTCCATTGAGATGGCACTGGGATGTGAGAGCTTAAAAAGGTGTGAAGTTATCCCTCCACTAGAAGGAACCAATTGCCCGGCACAGGAGGGTCTGCAGTTCCTTTTCCTGATCTTCTCTCTACCTTCCTGCCACGAGGCGGTGCAACATAAGAGCTGTCACTAGATGCCAAAGCAGCCTCCCCACTGTGTGTTTTCCAGCCTCTAGAACCAAAAGCCAAGAAGTTTCTGTTAGGCTGGAGAGACGGCTAAGCAGTTAAGGCATTTGCCTGCAAAACCAAAGGACCCAGGTTCAATTCTCCAGTACTCACATAAGCCAGATAGATGCACAGGGGGCGGGGGGGAGGGAGTGCATGTATCTGAAGTTCGTTTGCAGTGGCTAGAGGCTCTGACATGCTCTTTCTCTCTCTCTCAAATAAATAAATAAATATAATATAATATAATATAATATATATATGTTTTAAAAGTGTCTGCTGAGTCTCAGGTGCTCTGCCACAGCAGCACAAAACATACTAACACAATGATAGTAAACTCTCAGGGAAGGCAGACAATCAGAAACATCATCATTAATTTTATATCTCATAAAACCTACAATCAGAATAATCTAAAATTCTTTTCAGTGATAATAATGATCTAACTTTTAAAGAAACATAGTAGGGTTCTACTGAGAGCTGACAGACTAAATCTACATATTTATAAAAATTACATAAACCAATAAGAAAAGGAATAAACGACAAGAAAACAACAAAATTTTGATAAGTACACAACTTTATGCAAGCAAGCTGAGGAGCAAAATGAGAAAGCAGTAACCACTTGTTCACCTGAAGGCCTGGGGCCTGGCATGTTGCTTCTCACTAAAAGCTGTAGTGAAGATGAGATGAACCAGGCAACTGGTTAAAAATCTGTGTTATTAAATAGCTACACCACTGGACTCTTCTTTAAATTTATTCAGTTACATACTGCCTCCTCCAAAAGAGGAGCAAAGGTTTTGTCTAAAAGGTTATCAGAGATGCTGTGACCTATGAACACCAGACTCACCTGAGAGTAAGAGGGCCAAATTCAAAATAGGGGGATTCTGTAATGAATGCATGTATGTATGTATGTATGTACATATGTACGTACATACATAGTGTGTATACATTTATCTCTTCAGAGATAAGATTCTACCCGTTACATAAGGGAATGAGATGCTATTTAAAAATCTTGGAAATTAAAAGTATGGCCAATTTTTAAAAACCAACAGAAGAGACAGAATCAACAACACTTTCATATTAAAATACAAGCACAGTGATAGAAAACAGAAAAGGCAACTGTGCCCAATATCTGAATAACAGGAATGGTAGACATGGAAGAGAAGAGATTAATACTCGCGAAAATTTCCCAAAAGGATTTACCAAATTGAAAGGTCTACAAGATGCTGATAGAATGAATGGCGAGGCAGAGACGCCTGCTTCAGGACACTAGGTCAGCATCAAGAGCACAGGACCTAACTCTAGATCCCAAAGCTGCAAGAAGGGAAGACCACATTCAGAGAAACAAGGAAAATCATGATGGGGCTTCTCAACCCTAACAGAGGAAGCGAGGAAACACACAGAAACGCCTAGGAAAGCCAGCTCAGACCTGGAATCTTACACACAGGCAACACTGGGCCACATCCAAAGAGATCTGCAGTGACCTTGCCTGGAGTGGTGGTGCTGCCGGCACCTACGGGTGCCCTATAGTGGGTTCTGCCATGGCAAGCACTTGAGACATCTCCACTCCCACTTTAGCAAAGAGAAAGTGAACTTCTGGGCAGCAGCACAATGTAGTGTCTCAAAGAGAAACGTTAAAGAAATACATTAACTTGGGCTATCTAACGAGATCTTGCTAACAGGAGGAGGAGGAAGGAAGGAAGAGAAGGAAAAAGGGAAAGTAGGGAGAGAGAAAGGAGGAGGGACAATCCATTATAAATTTTAAAAGCTAAGCAATGTAATTCATTCACATGTTGCATACTATAACACTGTACATACCAACGTATATGTTCATTTTAAAAGTCAAAAAATTAAAAGTTAAACAATTACCATTATGCTGAAATTCTGGATCTCTCATACATCCCTGAATCCTACGGGAAGGATGCCAGTACGAGAGAGGGCATGGCTGAGAAGGCTGTCCAGGGCTATTTGTTGGACATTCCAGAGTTTTTGAAACTGGAAGAGCAGCCTTGGTAAATCTGGAGATACTGGCTTCAGTTTCTTCCCGCAAAGGCAGGGGATCAACTGTTTTCATGCCCGCAGCAGGAGAAGTCATGAGAGACATGGCACAATTTCCTTGCTAGATGATGGAAAAAAAAAAAGATGTGTTCGTATGTCCATTTATAGATAAAGAAACTAAATATACAAATGCAAAACAACCATAAGAATAACAGAAAAAGGTGAAATTTTTATATAACCCCCAAATGGAGAGGATTTTATAAACACAACAACTGCATAGAGACTAATTATGTAAAATGAAAAAATATATACATTAAAACTGTATCTTTAAAAGACAAAATTAAGGAAAAACATACTTTAAATGACTGACAGTGAATTATTATCATGCTACATAAGTATTTCCTTAAAGCAATAATGGATAAATTTAAATGAAAGTAGAAAAGGCTATAAGTAACTCATATACACACAAACATAGCAAACATATTCCACTTTATTGGCTCTCAAAAATTACAAAATAAAAGCATTGAGGTAATAATTTTTCACTTACCAAATTATAAAAATTAATTTAACAACACATAATACTAGAGATGGTAAAGATGTAGAAAAACTGGCTCTCTCCATGTGGACTTACTGGGAGCATAGTCTTTCTTGGAGAGCGAGACAACAGTACCAGCCTTAAAACTTTGAAACTGGACTGGAAAAATGGTTAAGCAGTTAAGGTGCTTTCCTGTAAAGCCTAAAGGCCTGAGATTCATTTTATGAGTACCCACATAAAGCCAGATGCACAAGGTGGCATGTGCATCTAGAGTTTGTTTGCAGTGTCCAGAGACCCTCTCACATGCCTTTCTCTATCTGCTTGTTTCTCTCTCTCTCTCTCTCTCAAATAAAAAAATAAGTATTTTTTTAAAAAATAACTGCCTCCTTTCACTATGCAGTACCACTTGTGGAATATTTATGTAAAGATATGACGATATGAGCAAAAACATAGCTAAAATGATGAAGTTCTTGACCAGCCAGGTATGGTGGTGCCTAACTTTAATCCCAGCACCTGGGAGTTCAAGGCCATCCTGAGACTATAGAGTGAGGTCAGCAGGGACTATGAGACCCTACCTTTAAAAAAAATGAAAAAGGGCTGGAGAGATGGCTTAGCAGTTAAGGCGCTTTCCTGAAAAGCCAAAGGACTCAGGTTCAATTCCCCAGGACCCACTTAAGCCAGATGATCTACACAAGGTAGTGCATGCATCTGGAGTTCATCTGCAGTGGGTAGAGGCCCTGGCACACCCAATTTTCTCTACCTACCTCTCCCCCTCCCTCTCTCTCTCTCAGAATAAATAAATATTTTAAAAAGATAAAAAAGATAAGACTTCTCTATAGTATTTTTCAAAACAGAAAAAATGAAGTAACAATAGAAATCTGAAAGAAAACCAGATTTTAACAATATCTGGTTTGTAACTAGATTAAACTACAGATAGAGTTACATTGGCATTAAAATAAATGTTTAATGATACAGTAACAAATTAACAATAGAGAGCTAAGGAAACAATAATAAATCATAGATTGTTACAATCTGAGGAAAAAACAAGAGTATAAAGAAAAAAATTGGTTATAAAACATTACCTACAGTACAATACTTGCTAATATACATGTATACCTAAATATCCCAAACAGTTCACAGTGAATGTCCACAGACAATAGATATGAAAGTATCTTTTGTCATTCTGTCAGTATTTTCTGTTTTCTACATATTTTAAACAAGTGCAAACTACTAAAATGAAATACAGGCAGAAACTTTCTAGATCATTTCTTGTAATTGCTGCCTGTGCTTGCTCTCAGTCTAGATACAACACTGAAAATATGGGTTTTGAACCCCAGGTGCATTTTCTACACTGAAGGCTGACTACTTCAAAATGGTGATAGCTTAAATAACTCTATCAGGAAATTGTTCTTTATTTCTCCTTTTTCCACATAGGTCAACATCTCTTGTTAAGGTGGATTTAGTATTGTTAAAAATGCATGTGTGTGGGCTGGAGAGATGGCTTAGCAGTTAAGCGCTTGCCTGTGAAGCCTAAGGACCCTGGTTCGAGGCTTGGTTCCCCAGGTCCCACATTAGCCAGGTGCACAAGGGGGCGCACGCATCTGGAGTTTGTTTGCAGAGGCTGGAAACCCTGGAGCGCCTATTCTCTCTCTCCCTCTATCTGTCTTTCTGTGTCTGTCACTCTCAAATAAATAAATTAAAAAAATAAAAATAAAAAAAAATGCATGTGTGAAGGGGGAGCATGCATCTGGAATTCTTTTGCAATGGCTAGAGGCCCTGGAGCACCCATTCCCTCTCTCTCTCAAAAAAAAATAATAGTAATATTTTTCTTTAAAAGGCATGTGTGGGGCTGGAGGGATGACTTAGCAGTTAAGGTGCTTGCCTATAAAGCCAAAGGACCCATGTATGGGCTCTCCAGATCCCATGTTAGCCAGAGATGCACAAAAGTGAGGCAAGCACAAGGTTGCACATGCCCACTAGGTGGCCCAAGCGTCTGCAGTTCGACTTCAGTGGCTGAGGCCCTGGAGCACCAATTCTCTTTCTCTGTCGCAAATAAAAATACATAGATAAATGAATATATCAAACCCACAAAATATTTTTAATCCAGAGGGTTGGCAAGTGTGGTGGTTTCATTCAGGTGTCCCCCATAAACTTAGGTGTTCTGAATACTAGGTTCCCCAGCTGATGGAAATTGGAAATTAAAGCCTCCTGGAGGGAATGTATTGTTGGGTTCGGGCTTATGGGTGTTATAGTCAGTTTCCCCATGGAGTGTTTGGCACATTCTACTGTTGCTATGGTCCACCTTATGTGGGCCAGAAGATGATATCCACCCCCTCTGCTCATGCCATCATTTTCCCCTGCCATCACAAAGCTTCCCCCTCGAGCATGTAAACAAAAATAAACCTCTTTTTTCCACAAGGTGCTCTTGGTTGGGGGATTTCTACCAGCAATGCTGAACCTGTACAACAGTGAAGTGGAACCATGGAGTGGGATTGCTGCTAGACACCTGACTGTTTGGCTTTGGCCTTTTGGAGCTGATTTTCAAGAGGAATGTGTATATGAAACCTTGGCCTAAGAGATGCCCTGCAGTGCTGTAAGTACAGCTTGATGGACTATTCTGGTCAGAGTTCAAAGACCTGAATGAAGTAAGAACTATGGACTGTGAAGTTTGGCTTATGAGGGTGAGAAAGAGCTGTGCCTGGACTAGGCTAGCAGTTTGTGTGGGAAGCTTGCTGTCTATGCCTGGGTCCTGAGTTGTGCAGGGTTGCTTTGCATAGAAATGAACTGGTATGAGCAGAGGGATATAGCACAGAAAAAATGAAATCTTTGGGCTTAAACTGCTGCCTGTTCACCTGCAAACTGCTTGAGAGATAACAACTGTTGAGATTGGGCCAGCTGACCTGCACTACTGAGGCAACAGGAAGAATGCAGACTCTTTCGAAAGGGCCTGAGTGCTCAAGGAGTGTCCTGTTCTTTCAAAGTCTGCTTTATTTCCCCCTGGATTAACAAATTGGCACCCTACTTGGTACCATGGAGTATAAGAAATGCAGGAAAGAGAGGGTCACTGAGTTTGCAACACGGTCTTATGTTTTGGAAATGGTCATGGGCAGTGTGAAGCAGGTTTGCTGGTTGCCTGCATGGAGACCCCATGAGGCCATGAGGATGAGCCGTGGATTGCAGTGGAGACGCCAGGACCACGAGATGGCTGCTAAGGAGCTGCCGGCCCCAATAAAAAGTTCTCCAGGACTTTGAGTAGCCTAGCTGGAGGGGAAAATTGGAAGTCCAGACACTTGGTTGCTTGTTGAGTTATGGGGCTGGGAGATTTGTCACTAACTAGAGTTGTTGGACTTGAAGCTACAGAGTTTGGTGTTTGCCCTGTTTAAATCACATAATGCTCGAGTATTTATTTGCTATGCCCAATGCCATCTTTTGCAGTGTGAATGTTTATTCTGTGCCATTAACGGGTTTGAGGGGATATTTTGGTATTATGGCTCAGTTAGAAGATCTTGGACTATGGAGATGTATGGACATCATTGGAATTGATAAAAACTATGGGGACTGAATGCATTGTATTTTATATCATGTATGGATATCAGCTTCTGGGGGTCAGGGGCGGAATGTGGTGGTTTGAATCAGGTGACCCCCAAAAACTTAGGTGTTCTGAATGCTAGATCCCCAGCTGATGAAGATTTGGGAATTAATGCCTCCTGGAGAAAGTGTATTGTTGGGGGTAGGCTTATGGATGTTATAACCAGTTTCCCCTTGCCAGTGTCTGGCACACTCTGCTGGTGCTATGGTCCACCTTATGTTGGCCAGGGGGTGATGTCCACCCTCTGCTCATACCATCGTTTTCCCCTGTCATTGTGGAGCTTCCATTCGAGCCTGTAAGCCAAAATAAACCTCTTTTTCCCAGAAGCTGCTCTTGATTGGGTGATTTCTACCAGCAATGCGAACCCAACTGCAATAGCAAGTTTGCTGAAACTGACTGCATGGCCAGGTGGATCCTCCAGCCTCCTTCCTGGACGGCTGCTTCCACTCTCTTCACACACAGTGGTTCTCCTGAGACCACAGTAAGCTGATGTACTTGTAAACCCCATGCTATTTGCTCTGCTACTTCAGACCTCCAGGGGCTCCCCTAAGCCACTGGCATAGCATCCCTAATTCCTCCCCTCCCCTTGCAACCTCACCTCATTTTATACATTCTCTTGCTCCCGGGCACTTGCTGCCTACCTGGAAAACAATCCCCACCCCAGAGCTCCACAGCAGCACCTCCCTCCTTACTCAGTTCTTCTACAGTTACCAACAGTGACTGCGTTAGTGGCTTAACTACAAGACCTCAACATCCCTAGAAGGTCATTTGAACTTTAATTATAGTACTTCCTCTTACCTGGAATTATTTTCTTAAAAAAATCATTCGTCTGTTTCTTCTGATAAAAATGGAGTTCTGGGCTGGAGAGATGGCTTAGCAGTTAACACATTTACCTGCAAAGCCAAAGGACCCCAGTTCGATTCCCCAGGACCCACGTAAGTCAGATGCAGAAGGGGTACATGCATCTGGAGTTCGTTTGCAGTGACTGAAGACCCTGGCATGCCCATATTCTCTCTCCTTCCTCCCCCCCCCCCGTGTGTGTGTGTGTGTGTGTGTGTGTGTGTCTCTCAAAAAAAGAGCCTTAAAATTTTTTCAAAAAGAAATAAAATATACTTCCTGAGGTTACTATGAAGATGAGACATGCTAATACATGTACAGTGTCAGATGCCCAAATGCTGCTGTTACATAATACTGCCAGGATTCAGGGGATATTATTAACAGTTAACAGTGAAAAATATATTTCACTGTATTACCATAATAAATCTTCCCTAATTCCTGTAGTTAAAAAAAAAAGTATTTATGGAAGCTGCATGTGGTACACATGCTTTTAATCTTAGCACTTAAGAGGCAGAGGTAGGAGGCTCACCATGAGTTCAAGGCCAGCCTAAGACTACATAGCGAATTCCAGGTCAGGCTGGGCTACAACGAGACCCTACCTCATTAAAAAAAAAAAAAAGTATTTATTAGAAATAACAAAATAATGGGAATAATTTTCTGGAAACTAAAAGACTATGGGTATACTTCTATGTTTTAAAAAGAGCTCTCATAGAAAAAAATCAAGGAGAAAAACTATGCATGTATCAAGTTTAGTGACTTCTCTGCTACCAGTAACCAAGGGGGACACAATCAAAAATAAGCAAATACTGTCCAATTCCTAGGACACCTCTTCTAATGCTAGGAGCAAAAACTTCACATCATGGGTGATATGTCTAATCAGTCACCAGTAAGAAATCTGCTTGTTTCAGAAAAGCATGTAAAGAAAATATTACAATTGTATGGCCCCTGAGCTAGAGATTGGTATTCAAATGTCAAAATATTAGTCCATTTAGATTATTCAATAAACTAATTCCATAACAAAAGAAAGTAATTCATACAAATCCAGCTGCAAATACATATGAGGGTTTCCCACTGTGGCTGAATTATGCTTGTGTGCACAGCTGCCTAAAGTTTACACCATCCAGATGGCAGCCTTGACTCGAGGGAGTAGAACAGTCCATGGGGGCAAAGGATTCTAATATTCTATTCTGAACAACCCTCCAATAATATTCCTATCATCAATTTCTTTTAGTGAGCCAATATGTGCATAAACAACAGGACATAATTTAGACAGCCCATCACTCCAATCACATTCACTCAGCACACATTTAATAAATACATGCTATGAGCTGGGCTCTGTTCTAAGTAGGAGTGGAGAGAGCTCTGACCCTATCTCACAACTCTCCTCAATCCCTAAATACTCTTACTGTGCATGTTGGAGTTGATCAAGAGCCTTTATAAAATCCCACATAGATTTTCAGTATCTTCTCTGAATGATCTCTGTCATACTTCAGCAACATACACCATGATTATATGTGAAGCCTTGCCATTTCTTCTAACTGCAACCTTTCCAAAGTCTTAATATCTGAAGAATACTTCCTACTGCATTTTTGTGTGTGCGTGTGTGAGTGTGTATGCATGCATGCGAGCATGTGTACAGGGTGAGGACTGAATTGCAGGGCCTCACATATGATAAACAAGCACTCTGTCATAGAGCCTTATCTCCATCACTATAGCTCTCAGCCTTAGAACTAATCCCCATAGGTACCCAATTCTAACATGTCTAAGATCTGCCATCAACTGACCGTGCCCCATCTGCACTCACTTCTTCTTAACCTCTCAAGTTCAACTGTTCCTCCCTGTCCAACTCAGCTTCCACAGCCAATCATTATCATGACTTGCCTAAAACTACCTTAACTCTCTTAAATTCTTTCCTTATCTTATGCTCTTGACAAACATTTTACAGACCTAGTTAAGTCTGAGTACTATCTGTTCTACATCACTGTAACTACACATATCAAACAAATATTCATGCTATCCCAGGTACGTCGGGTCAATCCTTCGCCTTGTTCACATTCAACTCCAATACCTCTTGGTGAGGACCTCCTTGACCACTTCCTACACACTTCCCCTGCTCTATTTTTTCCATCGTCCTGACCAATATTGATGCATTTTACCTTGGCTATACTTACCCTACTAGAATGTAAGCTCAGTGAGGACCAGGACTTGTGTGGCTTTGACTGCTGTATCTACAGTGCTTAAACACTACCTGGAACATGGATGGAACACAACCACCACACAAGAAGTAGGAGTCATTTTCTCCTCTGCCTGTTGAGTCACTACTAAGAACACCTAGAAGCACATTAGCAGCAAGGCAATAAGATGCCCAAAAGCTGAGAAAACAGTTCAATGCCTTTGGCATTGTAAGGTTAACAGCAGTATCTCACACACAATAGGTTGAAATTGGACCCTACTGTTTACTGAGTACATGAATCCAAGAAGAGATGTCTTCCTCCAAAATGCAAAGATTTACCTTAATAAAGCCATTCTTTACCATTTCTGAGTCATCATGAGAGGCCATTCTTTTCCTCTGCTCTGGGACTGAAGGCTTCACTTTAGATGGAGACACTAAAACAGCTCCACCTGGAAAAGAAATGCAGGAGCAGTCAGGTGTCAATCACACTAAATTCCTATGTAAAGGGGGAAGGTTAAGAACAGCACAGTGAGGCTGGAGGGGTCACTTAGTGCTTAAGGCATCTGCCTGCAAAGCCTAAGGACCCATATTCCATTCTCTAGGTCCCACAAAAGCCAGATGCACAAGGTGAAGCAAGCACACAAGGTCACATATGCACACTAGCTGATGCATGTGTCTGGAGTTCAACTGCAGTGACTGGAGGTGCTCACATGCCAATTCTTTCTTTCTCTATCTCTCTCTCTCTCTCATAAAAAAAAGGCACAGTGTTTGACTATTACCAACAGCTGGAGTAGTGAGATCGTGATGAGTCCGCTGAATGCCGCCAAGTTCTCTCAACTTCGGAGTAGGCAGTCGGCCTCCTTTTCCTGAGGATATGGAAGAAAACTCTGACCTGAAAATTGAAACAATCTCTTAGGAAGCATTTCCTCCAGAGAAATATGATCAAAAATATATTGCCAGCATGGGCAAAAATAAAATATACGAGAAGTCTATTTTGTTTCTAAAAAACTATATCCATATGCAGGGAGCCTGGCATTGACATGGTGACACATGCCTCTAATCCTATCACTCAGGAAAGGAAGTAGGAGGATCATGAGTTCCAGGCTAGTCTGGACTACACAGCAAGACCCTGTCTCAAACGATTTGAAAAGGTTTGTTTGTGCCAGGAGTGGTGGTGCACACCTTTAATGCTATCACTTGGGGGGCAGAAGTAGGAGGATAGCCATGTGTTCAAGACTACCCTGAGACTAAGTGAATTCCAGGTCAGCCTGGACTAGGATAAAATCCTATCTCAAAAACCATAAAACAGGTTTGTTTTTAATTTATATATGGTTTATAGGAACTAAATACCAAGAATGGGATAAAAGCACTATAATCCAGCAACAATGCAGCTGAGAAGTCTTCCACTTCACCAGCACCCAAGTTCCACATTAAATACAATACCTTTGAATGAACAAGCCTAGGGTTGGGAATACAGACAAAAATGTGCCATGACCGAGGCTAAGGAACCACCCCACAATATTTGTATGTGAAACAACAGGGGTTGGCTACTTTCATAAATTACTTTTTTTTAAAAAAAGATCACAAAGCAGCCTTTCTTTTTGGATAAAACCATCTGATATTAATGAACGCCAGCTTTTTTTCCACGAACATAGTCATTCTTCCAGACACATTTGTAAATCTGGCTAGTCATAACTACAGGACATAAATGAAAACAATCCTACTTCCTCCTCGAGTAGTACAGTGTTTAAGTGTTCAATTACAATTCATGACAACTCAAGGATCTGAGTGAATCAAATTCCAGGTTTATATGTAGCAGTGACTACTCTGTGACATTAAACTAAAACTCCTGTTCCTTATTAGTCACAAAACTGAAAGTGCAAACCACTGTACCTCGTGACAACAAAATGCCTATCAGTCATGTCCCCTGAGAAAGTGAAGTCTCACCCTTCTTTTATTTTGTCTGCCTTAGATGTCTCACATAGATCGCGCTTCTCCAGCTCTCCCAAATAAGGCTGCTGCTTGTCCTTTTCCATTTCCCCTTCCTCCTCCTCTTCCCCCGTGGGCTGTTTGTGTGTGTCTTCATTGGTGTTTTCCTCATCCCAAGCCAGCCGCCGGCTAACAGGTATGGTCGGGGCATCTGACACACCAGGGGTGCTTTTCTGGAGCTGTTCTTCCAAGACAACTCTTTTGTCTTCCACTTTTGTAGGAGAATGTTTCTGTAAGGTCTTCTGGCTTGTTGGATCTCTGTATAACAAAATAAGTTTCATTTTACATCTGAGGTTGAGGTTGTTAGTCTATATTAGTTTAGTGAGCTCATCCTGGTCTTCCATGGTTCATGTTCCCTACACTGACTGCCTTGTTCAGATATGGAAGTCTAGTTAAAAGTACAGTGTGTAGTATAATACATGAAAGTTATCAACTAACTTCCCATTAAAATACTCCAAAATATATTAACCTTCCCTTACTCCTTCCTTCACACATAATGTGCCTTAGGACCTCTGGTGACAAAAGTCATACATAGCCCCAAAATTATACAAATAGGATCATACACAGTATAATTTTTGTTACTAAATTAACATCTGTGTACAAACTCAAGAATACTTGTGAACAAAATCTCTGATCAAATCTTCACTTTAGATTCATCTTTTCAACACATTATTAAAAGACTTGCATTTTGTGTTGAACTTTTAAGTCAGAGGTCACATAATTAGAATGTATAGATTAAGTTGATTTGTATGACTTTAATACATTATAACTAAAAAAAATTTTGCAATGTGCAATTTATGTTACCAACAGTTAAAATATATTCCCTTTAAAACCAAAACAGAGAACTCTTCCCATAACATCAGGGGCCCAGCTCCACATTAGCCACAAAATAAAATGAATGAATGTTAGTGGATGCTATTAGCTTCTATCCTCTCAGTGTTCAGCGTTACCTCTGTAAAGTCTTTTTACATCTGCTAGACAATCATTCTTGTTCTGCTATTGCTACAATAAATGTGATTAAATTCAGCCTTCCAAAATTATATTATGCATTACTCATACACAAACACAAAGAGCAAGTATATACAGCTTTATTTGTCACAGAGAATAGATTTAAAATAATGAAATAAGTGGCTGGCACGTTTCTGTTTAACTGAGACAACATGTCATTTTCCCTGTTATCACTCTATGAGCCACATAAGCTACAAAACACTTTTCCCACCATCTACAAAAGCATCTCACCCGGCAAGATCTAATGCCCGGATGTTGCTACTAATGGTTCCTTCTGAGCTCGTGGTTGAGGAGACGTCCCAACAGTAGTTGTTATCAGACAGAATCTGATTCAGATGATCCCGAGAAAAATGTGTTCCCTGAACTCGCTTCCTATAAAACTGGGCTTTTTCTCGGAGTTCTTTGACCTATGCAAATGAGTTCAGACATATTCTATTATTGTCAATGAACCTTTACAAACATCATGAAATACATATCAAAGACATTGTACAAATACAGCCAGAGACACAGGGGGAAGGAAGGTAGAAACAGCCGCATCCATTCATCAGCCTAGACACTGAAGCAGAAGTGACGCCGCCCAAGCTGAAGCACGGCAGGTGCTATGTTTCAGATCGGTGGGCAGGCAGGCGGGAGGGCGGGCAGGCATTTGGAAGCAGCTCAGGAAAGTACTGACACCTTTTTTACTCCAACTCAAATTATACAAATATTCTACACATTAGTAGGTTTTAAAAACTCAAGAAAAACAAAACAAAACAAAACAAAAAAACTCAAAGGCAACCAACCTCTGCATACCACATGGCATTTAGAGAGCCCTGGGGGAGGAATACAGAAACACACTTAATGACAGGTTAACGCCAAATGGAATCAATGAGATATTGTACGTCATTATATTCCTTCTCTTCTAAATATATACGAGCTTGCCAATCCGTATTTATTGCATTTTTAGTGGTGTTGAATTCAGTCACCGAGACATGTTATCTTACCTCGAGAACCAGCCACGTTCTGGCACAGCCGCGATGCTGCTGGTGGCTTCCTGACTACTATCCCTCACCCTCACCTCCAGAACAGTGCCCACATGCCTTAACTCCAGCTGGCTCTAGTCTCCAGCTCGACATATAGCCTTGCTGGCACAGACACTCCCTCCTCAAATCCTTCAAGTTCCCTTGGAAACAGCAAAAACCTCAGCTTTAATAAAATGTATTTACTATATAATTTAAAGTATTCCTGCTAAATAATTATAATGCATTCAACAAAGTAACAAAATATTTAAAAATTCTTTTTTACTGTAACCCAGCTAACCTGGAATTCACTATGGAGTCTCAGGGTGGCCTCGAACTCACTATGGTCCTCCTACCTACCTCTGCCTGGGATTAAAGGTGTCACCACGCCTACCCAGAAGTATTTAAAAATTCTTATGAGCTAAAGAATAATTTGAAATTCCTTAATATGTAAGTAACATACTTTCATATGAAAGTAGCCTTAATCCCTATATGAAACCCTTTAATTTTATACATCACACTGCCACCTGCTGGTTTCACTAAATGCAATTGCAAATGAAAAAGAGCTGAGCCCTTAAATTCTGCTTAAAAATATCTTTGAGTCGGGTGTGGTGGCACACCACAGAGTCTGTGGAGGCAGAGGTAGGAGGATCACTGTGAGTTCGAGGCCACCCAGAGACTCCATAGTGAATTCCAGGTCTGTCTGGGCTACAGTGAGATCTTACCTTGAAATAGAAATTTTAAAAAACTTGACAATATTTTTATAACAAAGGTAAAATGTTAGAGTATTAAAGGTGTACCAGAGTACCATATACTAGAATTGCTTTTGTTTCCCTTACAGGCAAAAAAGAAAAGAATGAAACTTGGCAATGCAAAAGCAGTTAGAGAAGCATTTCCTCAGCTCCTTAACAAGACACTGAATGCAGAGTTGAAAGCACTACATCTCTACGGAGATAACAAAGCAAAAGATAGCACTACTATTGCATAAAAAACCATACAAGCCCTGGGCAGTTCCAACTGCTCTAATGAGCCAAGCCTAAAAAATAAAATCATAAGGTTCATTTAAAATGTCGCTTTTTTTACTGCCAAAAACTATGTGCTATACTAGCATGACACAGCCTAAGTCACACACAGATGAAGTCTGCTGAACTTGATCTAATCAGGGTGTCCTGAGTGCACAAGAACCTTCATACTTTAGATATTCTGCATGCTGTTGTTAGGAAATGTTCACATGCTTCAGATGTTTTCATGGCCACTCCATCACCTCCGTAAAGTGTGGTATCTCCTCCTAATTGTGTTCTGAAAGGCCTCCTTAGTGAACCTAGAACCTCCTAGAGGCAAGGGCCAATGCGGCACAAGTAGTGTCCTCTGAGGGTAGACTACGCTGTAGGCCAAGAGGAGGCCAAACCATATCTAAATTATCCTAATACTGGAATAATCTATGCCCATGAACAAATGAGACACAGCTGAAGGAAAGGATCAAAAAGGATCCAACTAACACTGTGTACTGGGAGAACGGGAAGCAACAGCCAAAGGGGGTGCATTCTATGTAAATGGGAGCACCACAGCACTTGACGAACGACAGCAAGGGGGGCACTCCATGTACATGGGAGCACCACAGCGCTTGACAAATGACAGCCAAGGGGGGCACTCCATGTACATGGGAGCACCAACAATGACAGCCAAAAAGCTCGAGTTCCACCCACATGGGAGCAGCACAGCACTTGATGAACGACAGCTCCTCTATATACACAACTATCCAGTTCTTAGACCAGTCATATTTAGAAAACACTTTATAGAAATGTGGTAAAAGTTTATTCAGGAGCCGGGCATGGTGGCACACACCTTTAATCTCAGCACTCGGGAGGCAGGGGTAGGAGGATCACATGTGTTCAAGGACACCCCACATAGTGAATTCCAGGTAAGCCTGAGCTAGCATGAGACCCTACCTCGAAAAACTAAACATATATATATGTTCTATTTATTACTAATAACTGAAACTTTATGCTTTCAATTATTACCAGCAATTTCAATAACCTCACTGCTGTTAGAATTTTACAAATGCAAGCTTTGCAATGTATGTAACCCTAAAGAAGACGGGTACTTAGGAGGCTGGTATCTCCCAAAGCAGTGTCCTACTGGAAAGAGAACAACAGTTAATAGTGTGGGTTCCAGAACCACCCCTAGAACCAATGACTGGAACCACCAAAAATCCAACTCCAAACAACCTACTTTTCTGATTCAAGAAATGCCATTAGAGTACATGATACAAGTACTGCAAAAAGCATGTTTTCATTATTAAATTGCTTTCCCCAGACTGAGAACTCAACTAAGTTTAAAATTTACATGCAGAAAAATCAAATTCTGAAAAGTGGGGAGTAAAAACAATTTTTTTTCAAAAGTTATACCCCGAAAATGAGAAGTAATCTTACACTTGCTGCTTACAACATCTGTCCAATTATAAAATGTCTCTTAAAAGGATACATTTTGAATCAAAGCCCTAATCATCCTGAGAAATTAAGTCACAATCAGGCTAAAAAATAATTGAAGGGGCTGGAGAAATTGCTTAGCAGTTAAGGCGCATGTTTGTGAAGCCTAAAGACCCAGGTTCCGTTCCCCAGTACCCACATAAGCCAGATGCACAGGTGGCGCATTATTTCTGGAGTTTGTTTGCGATGTATGGAGACCATGACACACCCATTCTCTCTATCTGCCTCTTCCTCCCTCCCTCCCCCCCAAGTAAATATATAATATAATATAATATAATATAATATAATATAATATAATATAATATAATATATAATATAATATAATATAATAAAAAATAATTTAAGGGTCAGGTATGGTCATATATGCAGGGGCAAGATGATCACTATGGGTTTGAGGCCAGCCTGGACTACAGTGTGAGACCCCATCTCAAAAAACTGAAAAATATGAATTGAACATAGATTTAGTAATTCTTCTGATAAGGATCTGACAGTTGCAACAGCTGCTTGTAACTCAAAACAATCTTTTGTTATTACTATGATGATGATGATGATGATTTGAAAGTGAAAGACCAACAGACAGAAAAA
This sequence comes from Jaculus jaculus, assembly GCF_020740685.1. NCBI lineage: Eukaryota > Metazoa > Chordata > Mammalia > Rodentia > Dipodidae > Jaculus > Jaculus jaculus. The sequence continues at coordinate 111,757,770 of NC_059107.1, forward strand.
GAGGCAGAGAGAGAGAGAGAATGGGTGTGCCAGGGCCTCTAGCCACTGCAAATGAACTCCAGATGCATGTGCCACCTTATGCATCTGGCTTATGTGGGTCCTGGGCAATTGAGACTCAAACCAGGCTTCACAGGCAAGCACTTAGCTGCTAAGCCATCTCTCCAGCCCCTGAAAGCAATCTTTTTTAAAAAGTATAAAGCAACAGTTTAAGAGACACACGACCAAGTGACAAAATCAACCCCCCAGTGGCTAAATAGGTATTTGAGACTTGGAATGGAATACCCACTGGTTTTACTATAAACAGATTGAAAAAGCATACTATTTGAACTCTATAAAAGGAAATAAAGATATATTTGAACAAGAAAACTATAATTACTCAAACAGTAAGTTAATACTCTCATGATCAAGTCCCTGATACCAAAGTGCATTTGAAGAGTATAAATATATCAGTTAATTAAATGTTAGGAGTACAGATGACAGATCACTTTATATTCAGACACCTTCCATGAAAAAAGTACAGTATTTAATTGTTTGTTTGTTTTTGTTTTTCGAGGTAGGGTTTCACTCTGGATCAGGCTGACCTGGAATTAACTATGTAGTCTCAAGGTGGCCTCAAACTCATGGCAATCCTCCTACCTTTGCCTCCCAAGTGCTGGGATTTAAGGCATGCGCCACCATGCTCGGTTCACCAATTTAATTTTTAAATGTTATTTCTTCATTCATTTGCCCACATATACATGGGTATACCAGGGTCTCCTGCCATTGCAAATGTTCATCCAACTTTATGTGGGCAACTGGAAAACTGAACGTGGGCTGGCAAGCTTGACAAGCAAGCACTTTTAATTGCTGGGCCATCTCCAGCCCCAATGTTTAATTATTTTGCTCAAAAAAAAGCTAAGGCAAAATATTCTCCTAATTTATGTATATATGACCACCAGTGGCCAATGATGCAGCAAATAAAAAAGTTACATCATCAACATATTAAAACAGGAAACCTATACAACAGGGAAAAGTAGATCTTAAATTAACAGCAACATGTTCTTTCTTCAGGGCAAAGTAAGGAGTTTTAGCTTATCATGACTTTAACATAACTATCCTCTCACTCCATTCAATGTTTAGATCTGGGGCCTATCAAATCACCTTAAAAACATCTCAGACATGAGCATAAATCTTTCCAAAACAGACTTTCCCTAGACTTCACCCCAGTGAAGATACCTGAATACAAGTGGTCAGCCAACTCCTATATACTGGCTCTTGATGGCCACACTGCTCTCCCTGGGTTTCCAGATTTTCTCCTGGCCTATCTGATTCCTCAGACACCAGCACCTTGCTAAGATCTTGGATGCTCTTAGGCTGCTCAAGAGTTTAGGGGACTTGGGTAGGAGGGATGGCTTAGTGTTTAGGTGCTTGCCTGCAAAGCCTAAGGATCCATGTTCCACTCTCCAGATCCCATGTAAGCCAGACACAAAAGGTGATGCAAGCACACAAGTTCACACATGCACACAGGTGGTGCATGCATCTGGAGTTTGAGTACAGTGACTGGAGACCTTGGCACACTAATTCATTCATATTCTCTCTCTCTCTCTCTCTCTCTCTCTCTCTCTCTCTCTCTCTCTCTCTGACATGTGCACGCATACAGGGGTGTGCACTTTCGCACTCATACTTTTTTTAAAAAAAGGACAGTCTACTGGGCTTGCCTCAAAAAAAATTAAATAAAAGTTTAGGGGACTTGATAAATCCACTTTCTACCATAACCACTTCATGTTCAAATGTTTAACCTGACTTCACCAGGGGCAGCTGTGCTTTGCCTCTCGTTCTGCCACTGCTCAAGCAGCCTGGGGAGGGAACAAGGAGCCTCCTCCAATAGCATACAGAGTACAGGAGCTGCCAGGCATGTCTGGGAGCTGCCAGTTCACATCAGCACGGCACCCCACGGAGATATATGACACGTAATTGTTGGCCATGGTTTTAAGCTCTGAGCTGAATAAAGATTCATCACTCATCCAAATTAACCCTTTATTCCATGGTAGGTAGAGAGAATGTTTATTGTCATCTAATCTTACTAAAAGCGTTTTGATTTAGCTTACGCACACAGCAAAGGATAGAAACCTATCAAGATAGGATTTTAAGCATGCTAATTATATAATAATCAAAATGTTTCACTCTTGAGCCAGGTGTTGTGGTGCACACCTTTAATCCCAGCACTCAGGAGGCAGAGGTAGGAGGATTGCCATGAGTTTGAGGCCACCCTGAGAATGCAGAGTGAATTCCAGGTCAGCATGAGCTAGAGTGAGACCCTACCTCAAAAATCAAAAAAGAAAAAAAAAAAAAGTTTCGCTCTTTATCCTTTGACTATAAGAAGCCCCACTTTTCAGACGTCTCAGATCTAAAAGACAACTGCCCTGAACTCAAGTCTCTATCTAGATTCTCAGCGTTTCTCCCTATGCCAGATACCCAACACCAGAACTTGAACCTCTAAGAGCTCAGGTTGTATTTACCCTTTTCCTACAGACTGTAGTGGCACAATGACAATGGGCCCATAATCAGGTGTATTATTTAATAATTGAAACATTAATCTTTGAGAGACTAAACATCTGGATATCATGAGACTCAAAAACATTATATTCCTATAAACTGAATTTATTAAAACAATCAGATGTGTGATGACAAAAAAAAAAAAAAACTAACTTGGACAATGAATATCAATCAACCTCCAAGGAGGCTGTTGGTATAACAAGTGAACACTGATAAATTATAACCTAACACATTCCTGGCATTTCATTGCTATTACTGTATCATCTGTCTTTGTGAATGAGACTCACTGTAAACTGCTATACCACCTGAAAGAAAATGTGAACACACACTCACCTGACTCGGCATGTTTTCCTTCATAGGAGTCCAAGCTCCTGCTTTATATAAATACTGAGCTGGGCTCAGAAACTTGGCTCTGTACTCAGAATTTACCTTCCTAAGAGAGATGAAATCACAGGTAAGTGTCTCAGAAGGTCAGCCATCGAAATATGGTAGATTCTCAGAAAGCACATACCCAAGCCGCTGGTGTCGCCAAGGAGTCGGCTTCTTCTTAGCTTGGTTTGGGTCTTTTGATGCCATGTTTGCCACGAATTTTAAAGGATCGTCTGTTTTATTATACTAAAATGTAAATAATTTAAACCTTTATATGTAAACATGTCACACATTCAAGTAAAAACATAGGTGTTATAAAAGAAATCTTGGATGTAATAATATGCTTCTGATTTTAAAAACTTTCACTACTAAATACAACAGAAATCACAACAAATCAACAAGCAAGTTTTCTAAGCAAGACACCTAGACAGATTCTGAGTATATGTATATGTGGTATATTTGCATGTGTATGCATTTTGTACTGCATGAGGGCACGTGTGTGCATGCATGTAAATGCCAAAGGTTGACACCGGATGTCTCCTATCACTCTTCACCTTATTTATTGAGACCGAATCTCTCTCCAAACTCCAAGTGCCCCATGGATTGTCCCATCTCCACTCTCTAGTACTAAGAATACAGGCATGCACCACCATGCATGGGGCAGGGGATCCAAACATGCTGGCACAGAAGAAAGCTCACTTCACTCACTAAGCCTTATCCCCAGCTCAGAGTCATTTCTTTTAAGTATAACTCAAGATATAGTTTCATTTGTTAAGCACTAAGAGTCAGATCTTTGTCTAGGGAAGAAATTTTAAGGATTAACAAATACTATGTAAATAAATAAGCTTAATGTTCATGCTAAACAGAGAACTTTATATTTGTCCTTTATGTCTAAATTTATTTACACCTTACAGTAATCATAAGGCTTTGCTAATTAAGCACCACAATGTTTTACTGAATAACATTTCCCCCCAAGAATGTCACAGGTCCAAAAAAAAAGACTTCTGTATACTTATGAAGTATGTATATACATGTATATAATTTTACTTTTAGTCATATACTTTCTTTCTTTTTATACTTTCTATTTTTAACAGCCACAAAGTATTAGGTATCAACATTACAGGAAATCCAAAAATAGTAATTAAATTTCCTTTTCCTATAATTTACAATGACTTTTAGCCTGAGGCCGCAACTTAAAATAGCTATAATTTCATACACAGAACCAGGTGTTTGTATGCAATGAAGCAAATGATGTGAATTACACTATAATTTAGTATACTAAAATCTTATTTTAAAATGTAACTGTTTTTCTAAGTTTACTTTCTATTATTTAACTTAAAATACGTGTTTCTATCATTTATGCTACCCTGGAGCTTAAACTACTGTTAAGTTAATTGTTCAATATCAAACATGGAAGACTTACCTACTATATTGCTAAGTATTGTAACAATGTATTGTTTTAATTATCTGTCTCTCCATGAACCCACTCAGTACTGACTCAGGGCCCAGCTCCAAGTAAGTTCTCAATGAATGTCTGACAGCCAATGAATCAATAAATTTGCAAAAGAAAAGGAATTTCAAGTGGTAAAGAAAAATGTGTACAGTGTAATCTCACAGAAATTCTGTCAAAAGGGAAGGAACTACCAGGCTTGGTGAAACATGCCTTTAATTCCACCAGGGGGGCAGAGGTTGAAGGACTGCTGTGAGCTCAAAGGCCAGCATGGAACTACAGAGTGAGTCCCAAGTCAACATGGGCTACAGTGAGACTCTACCTTGAAAAAGCCAAAATGTAGTAGGGGCAGGAATTCCTGAATACCTTCTTTTCCGGAGATAATGTTTCAATATTTCCGTTTTCTTTTAAATCATCTCTTAATTTTGGTTCTTTCAGTGGAGATAAGCCTTTAAAATTTCTTTTGTATTCAGTTTCATGGATGATTGAGTTACCTCTAGATTGTGGAACAAAGTTGCTTCTATTGTGGACAATCTTAAAATAAAAAAACTCGGTTAAGTTTTTGATTGGCTAAGTAATATAGAAGTGGTCAACTACGTTTAGAACTTCATAAAATTGTAATAGAACAGAAAAGAGCAAAATTACATAAGACTGTAATTTCATTTCACACATCCAACTAATATGCAAAGGTAAAATTTCTGTCCTGATTACTGTTTTGAAGAAATAGTAAGTGCAATCAAAATAATGCTTAAGCAAAGATAATACACTATTTCTGTATGTGACCTTTCTCCCCCAGAGTTCCCAGGCCATCCTCCCATCAATTTAGTAGTAGGAGGAGTGACACAGTATGATTAATAATATGAACACAGACATTAGCATTTATTCAAGCAACTCTTGTCAGCTCTACAAAGTATTCTTCTCCTGAAACAGTATAAAATTCTTGATATTTCGAACACCTGATATGTTCTGAGTGGTTTTGTTTCCTTTTCCTCTGCTTGCTTGTTTTAACCTTTCTCATTAAGGCAAGGAACTCCTTCCAATAATTACCATATTTCTCTTTTTAAATTTTATTTTATGTATTTGCAGACATAAAGAGACAGAGACAGAATAGCATGCCAGAGCTTTCTGCCACTGCAAATGAATTCCAGATGCATGTGCCACTTTGTGCATCTGGTTTTACAAGGGTACTGGGGAATCAAACTCAAGTTGTCAGACTTTGCAAGCCAAGTACCTTTAACCACTAAGTCATTTCTCCAGCCCAATATATTTCTCTTTTAATGTGTTTCCTTTTACCTATAACATTTTATAGTACAGTTTCCATACTATGGTATTTACCAGTGATTAAAAGGAAAACTATTGAAACAGAGAGGGAAAGCTCAGATAAGGTATACAGCATACAGTTGCTTATAGCACCAAACAGCCACAGCACATCTTCATATAGACCTGATCAAAACAGTCTATATTCCTTAGTACTATAGAACCTCAAGGGCTTTCCAGAAAAAAAACCAATGACTCCTTTAAATATTAATATGACTTCCTTTCAAAACAGTCATCTAATAACAACAGAATGGAGTGGCTCCTTTATGGGCTCCCATCAACAAACATAGAGAGGGCTTATCACAGAGTTTGTCACAGCTCTTCAATCCAGACTCCAAAACTGGTATGTGTGAATTTACAGACAGCATTTGCTTCCAAAAGAAGTTCTTTGAAAGCTGCACTAATGAAACCAATACATTAACTAGAGAAGTTATTACTGGCCATTTATTTCTATTGTACTTATAAACCTATGAAACATTTCTATAAACGCTTTCATTGGAATGTAAAATGTGTAATAGGGCTGTGCTTTGAGTCAGCTCTATGTCAAATGTTCTGCAAAACTGAAAAATTCCAATTTTCAAGTCATAAGGAATTTTTAGTAATAACTGGTATCCAAGAACATCTACAAACAAGCAAAAGAATCCTATCTATCTATCTGTCTATCCTATGCTATCCTATTCATTAGGTTAATGAAGAGTGCATATCAGAAAAAGAGTATCACTTCATGTTACGTCACACATTCCAAAAATGCTTCAAAATCAATGCTGCCACAATTCACATGATCAATGGTATGATTGTGTTAGTATAAGCTGGCAGATGTTACTGTCCTGCCAAATCTAACTACCCTCTCAGTGTTGGGACATCTATAAACTATACACATGAGCACTGAAGTGCAGGAGAGCTGATTGTCAGGGTGTGTAGAGCATATGTATGCTTATTAAAAATATTACAAAGATCAAGAAAAAAAGAAAAGACAAAGCTGTCATGAACATTTGAAGACAGTAAAAATGGAAGCATTTTGTACTTGGAACTGGAAGTATACCTAGGAACATAAATGACAATTAGGTATAGTTAAGAACATAAATGCATAGAAGTATAGTTAAGAACACAATGAGAATTCACAAATAAAAACACTGGTATTAAACGAAGTGTGCACTGAGAATGATAGCACAATCCTAAAATGCTACAAGCAATATAAGAAAATCTGATTTCACATTGAGCTCATTATAGTTTTGAATTACTTTTCAATTCTATAAGTATAGCTAAACTGACAACTGCTGTCATTGTTGATCTGATACAAGAGCAAAATGAAGGATGTATGTAGTGCTACTTTCCACCTGCTTTTTATTTATTAAAGTAAATCTCCAAAGTAGTTGTCTTACTTAAAAACAGAAATCATGAAAATATTAGTCTGCTAAAGGATAACATTTTAGAATTTAATTAAATAAATTTAATTAAATAAGTTTTTTTTATAATTTTTTTAAAGTTTTCAGCATGCAAACACCAGTCCCCAAGTTTTCATCATCCTGCCTCATATTTAGTGGGCCTGGCACCAATGACCATCAATAACTTAGGACAGTACAACAGTACTGCTATAAATCCTAAGTAATGGGGTGATTTTAGCAAAATGCTCACACTTGGTCTTCTAGAACCTACACCAGTGGGTACTTGGCTCTATGTTCTATATACATCTCCATCCCTACATCAGGTAAGAACACTCAGAAACATAGTACATCCATTAAACTACCTGATTGGCTGTGCACACTGGAGCACTTTCTTTAGAAGTCTTCCAAACAAATTGCCTTTGATATTCAGAACTCCTCAAGGCATTGTGTAAAGGAACAACAGTCAGTCCAGCTTTCTTCCGTAGATGTCTGTCCAACTGTTAGGGGAAAAAATGTTCACTCAAAGCCATTACAGATCTCCATGCAAACTTTCTTTTAAATTGTACTATGAAACATGTAACACAAAATCTACCCTCTGAACAAGCTTTAAATGTCCCATAAGTATTGCTAACTATATGTGCACTGTTGCACAATAAACTTTTTTCAACTTCCAAATAATGGCTTTTTAAAAAATCATTGGACAATTAGAAATTCCTTTCTTAATACTGTTAAGGCACTATAATACATTCCCCCACACACAAAATACAGCATTTCTCAGTTCCTTCCTTCTAATCATTCATAACTAAACCTATTACCAACAAAGAAAAAACACATGGCACCATGCCCTACCCACACCCTGCTTCTGTAGATACTCCCTTCCCTCCCACCAGAATCACGTATTCCCCTCCTTGGCTCCCCTGGCCCCCTTGGCTTTCTGAACAAGCCAGGGACCCTTCTTCTGCACTCCCCAGTGCCTCTCTCGGCTTCCGGTCAGTGGTGGAGGTGAACTTGAGAGAGCAGTAGGCTGCAGAATGAAATGTGGGAGGTGGTGAGATCCCCACACAACTGTCCCTTCAAGCCTCTGCTTATGTGCTTGCAGGGCCCTGCTGTAGGCCAGATGTGACATAAGAGAGCAGAACAGCAAGATCCTGCAAGCTAGCCAGAACGCTCCTTCCTTCTGCCTTCTGTCAATTGAGATTCTGTTTGTTTTCTTGCTTGTGCACAATAAGAAAGTGAAATGAGGGTAAGCAGAAGTCTGCTTGGCCCCGGTGCCAGGAAACAATGGCCTACTCCCCTTCTCTGTCTCAATCTGATCTCTCCCTTAGGACTCAGGTGCTGGTCTCCAGTGAACAAAATCCACAGGTAAACTGTCTATTTAATGAAAGCATGAGTCAGTATAACTAGTACAAAAATATCAAGTATTAAGAGAAAAACCATTCTTAATAACTCAAATTGGCAGCCTGTCAAGTACACCACAGATATGAGACCAAGAAATAACAATGGGAAAGTTTTAATGGCACAATGTGATAATGCAACCCAGAATGAACATTATGCTCTGGAAGAAAAATTTCGTGAATGTGCCTACCCCATTCTCTGCATTTTCTGAAAGAGGCTTGGTAGAAGGTTCCAGTTCCACATTTTCATCAACTGCTCCATGGTTTGTTACCACATCGTCATTCCTTTCCACAGTATCTGAAGCCCCTTCAGCTCCAGAGTCCACAGAATGAGATCTGGTTCTCTTGGGAACCCTGGAGGCCTCTAGTGAGAGAACTCTTTCTTGGTTAACATCTTTTTGTTCTGCCTCTTGTGATTTTGGTATTTCTGGGGCTTGGGGTACTGCTGAGACGACCACACCATGCTCTGAAATGGGTCCATTCCATTCGAGAGATTTTGAAATCTGAGTATCATGGTAGGGGACTCTTCTTTTTGAAATAAAATTTGGCTCTTTTGAGATCCCTAAAAAACAGAGTATACAAAAGTAGCCACCACCAAAGAACTGAGTGACAAACATAACTTTCAGTAACATCTGTAAGAGGAGAAAAATTTTAAGTTTAAAGTTCAGTTGAAGGCTGGAGTGATGGCTTAGCAGTTAAGGCACTTGCCTGGGAAGCCCAAGGACCCTGGTTCGATTCCGCAGCACCCATGTAAGCCAGATGCACAAGGTGCACAGGCATTTGGAGTTCGTTTGTAGTAGTTTGGAGGCCCTGGCATGCCCATTCTCTCTATCTGCCTATTTCTCTCTCTCTCTCAAATAAGTAAATTAAATTAAATTAAATTCAGTTGAGGTATACACATACGTAAACACATACAAATTCCACCAGAATATGTGATTTAAAAAAAAAACTAGCTATAGCTCTCAACAGCAAGAGGTAGTAAAAGTTTGACAATAACAAAATATTAAAAAATGGGGTCACAATGTTCAAGTTCCCCTCACATGGGTCACTGGAAGCACAGCGGGAGGGACCTGGCAAGTCAGGCAGCACATGTTACCTCCGTTTCTAATTACTTTCCTGTGCCACTTAACAGAACAATGGGCCCCGTCTGTCAAAATCTGGAACTTTCCACAAAGCTTCTCTTATGCTGAACAGACCAAGATGAAAAGGGATGAGATGTCGTTATGCTAGACCTTGGTTCTACTTCTGCCTTGATTTCCTGAGAATAAAAAGAATGAGCCCTTTAACAAAAGCTAAGGCACAATTTCTCTATATTTCTGCCTGGCAAGCAATATCCCAAAGCTTCACCTGCTGAGGTAAGAGGAGCTCTGCAGTGACAGCCACTGAGATAATGCCCTACTTTGGTCCATCCTTTAAATAGAAGACTGTGCTTGGGTGATGAAGGAAGAGTAAGACTGGAGCATCTCTCCAGGATGCTTCTGCTGTTGAACCAAGGGTTACTATCCTTCACTAGAACAGCGGTCTTCAGATGGGTGTATAAAAACTCCTGAGAGGAATGGGGTAAGCAAAAATGAGCATTTTCTAGATCTGAAATTTCCTATGTGTTCTTGCTTGACAGTGATCTCTCTGCCTGAGAGCTGCACCTGCCATTTGCAGTTCCATTTGCCATGGCCCTTCATGATCACCTCCTCTAACCCTCCAGAAGGCAGGCATACCTCTCAACCAGCCTGAAATGTATCTTGACGCATCATCCCAACCTGTCACAGAGGAAGGAAGACAAACAACAGGACAAGAGAGTACAGCTCCTCAGGAAAAATCTGATAGGGAAGCAAAGGCAGAGACTACAAATAACAAAAGAATGGCACTTTTTTTCATGAAGCATCTTTTCCACCCTCCTGTCTTAGAATTAAAATGCAGGTGCAAAGGGGGCTCTTATGCGAAATGCACATGACTATGCATGTTACTCTGAATCTGGAGGTGAACTCAGACTTCTCTCACAGACAATCACTCTAGTGCAGCAAGTCAACTTGTCAATGAAAACAGAAATTTTCCATAAACTGAATGAGCTGAGTTAAGACACTGGAAATCTTAAATATATATTTACATATATAAAAACATATCCAATATATATCAGGAAGTCTATCCTTTGAAACTATTTGTAAAATCTTACAACAAAACAGGAATCAATTTTAAAGTATAGTGGGGGGGTAATTAAATTTTTTAAAACATTTTTGGTGGCTGCTGGGGAACAAACTCAAGGCCTTACATATGTTGGACAAGTACTCTACTGCTGAGCTACACTCCCCAGCCTTCTACATTTTGTTAGAAAGCAGGGTCAGGATTTGATAATAAGTAAAATGAAAGGGGAAGATTGCCAAGTGGTCTGCTCTGGATCTCCCAGCACCAGCAAATCCCCAAAGGAAAGAAAAGTACTCTGTTAAGAAAACGCAGCCTGATGTGGTGGTGCATGCCTTTTATCCCAGCACTTGGGAGGTAAAAGGAGGATCAGCGAGAGTTTGAGACCACCCTGAGACTACACTGTGAATTCCAGGTCAGCCTGGGCTAGAGTGAAACCCTACCTTGAGATGCCAAAAACAAACAAAAAAAAAAAATTATATACCTGTAACTAGCTCTAGGGAAAGCTGCTGTGATTCCTTGTTCGCCTTCCACCTCCATCTCTAAATAGAGTTCTCACTCTGTCCCTCACTCTTTCCAAAAATTTCCACTGGCATTCTCCTACACCATCTGTCTTTCAAAACATCCCCTGCTCCACACACAGTGGCTTCACTTGCATGGGCTCCTCTCTGTCCTTAAATGTAACTGATCTCAAACACTATGGGGTCAAGTCATGGAGTTGACCAACTGTCCCAGTGCCTAGCTCTTCAGTGGGATGGCATAGATAAAGACAGAGGTAATTTAAATTCTTAATCTAATGAAGTTTTAAGTGGGTGGAATTTATGAGCAGAGGGGTTCCCAGCACCCTGCCTCAGAAGCAGGGCCACCCAAGTCAGTTAATGGACTATAAATAAACCCTGATGCCTCAGAGGCGCTCTAAAAGGCGCTGTTCATGAATCTTCAATGCTAATCTTGCAAACACTTCTTGTTTTATGACCTTCCCAGGCCTGGTATCCTAGCCATAGGTCCTGACTCAAACACCTAACATTCGAAGGACTTAAATACCCAAAATCAGTCATTCTCACATGACCCCTACCCAGCACTCAGCATTATTAAAGTACATATTCAAGGCCCTGGCCTAACAACATCTCATTTAATCCCTCCCCAACACTCCTATGTAGTGGGCTTCCTAAAACCCACTTGCCAAAACAGGTTCAATCTGACAAGGAAGGAGACAGAGACCTGCTCTCAGAGATCTTCTATTGCACTGAGGAGAAATTAAGCAGATACAATAAAGCCAGTCAGTCTCTTTTCTCTCTATCCTGCTGTGGAAAACCATTGCCCAGGTCTCACATTCCCTGAGGTTGAAGCAGCAGCCTGTGCAATGGGATGAACATGATCTCTGACTTCAAGGGCTCTAACAAAACAGATGACTTTAAAGCACTCCTATGCCACATCCTAACTGGAAACCTGGGGCAAGCTACCCTATCCATGACTCGTGACTTTAGGAATCCTCTTCCCCAGACCTGTCTCCTCAGTATTCATGTCCAAGCTCAGCTATCATCTTGTCAAAAAAAAAAGTCTTCCTACTACTGTTATCTGGCTAAATGGATGTATTATGCCCACCAAACTGGCCTCTAACTATATTTATGCCCATATATTAATGCTCGTCTCACTTTTGGTTAGAGAAGCTAGTCTTTTTAGATAGCACTGACCACAGGGGTGACTCCACACTCACTGCAGTGCTGGGGAAGAAGTGTCAGTGGAGTGTTCAGCACTATGTGATAGATATATCCCTATCACACCCTCCAAGGCTCAGGATCATTGCAGAAGAAGTGGTGGAGAGAATGTAAGAGCCAAAGGAAGGAATGGAAAGGCTTTGTAATACTCTTCCAGACCCAAAGGGGCCATGGTATTCATAACCTCACAGTGGCTCATGCTACCTACACCAGACCTGCACAATAGGACAAAAATGATGAAATCAAAATAGGTGAAACTAGTTGGAAAGAGGGGATTCAGTGGAGGAGGTATAGGTGAGGGAAGAAAGGGAAGGTGGAAAGAGCTGATAATGATTATAGGTATGTTGGCTACATGTACAGAAGTTGGTCAATAAGAAGTTTTAAAAAAAGTTTTCATACTATCAAACCTAAAGCGTTATCCCTTCAACTCAACTTTGTCTTATGTTATCTCAAACTATTTTATACACAGCATAAATTTTTAGTTCCCAAGTTTCTTGTTTCTTTAGTTAATGGACTTTGCTTCAGAGGCATATGACCAGCAGCTAGGAACACTCTGAGACCATGGCACAACATTAATAAATACTTGTTAAATATGAATGAGTCAACCACAGCCACTGGATTTTGAGTAAATTATTTTGTAACTTCACCCTAGGATTCTGATGTATAATCGCTATTAAATTGCTCAGCTTACCTAATTGATCTGATCTAAGTCCAGCCCATGGGTACTTCTGCCCCACTGAGGGATTACGAGACTCTGACAAATAGGACTTTTTCCACAGAAAATTTCTCTGGTATTCACTCAGCCCCTGTAATGCAAAGTACAGTTTGAGTGCAATGCAATTAACGAACAACAATTTGAAGCAGGTATCAATAACTATACCTTCTGAGCCTCCAGGGAGAGTTGAAAGGCCTAAGAATGATAGTTAAACACAGACAAGCTTCTTAATAATAAGTGATATTTACCCAGCCTGTGCTACGCAGTTTGTGTGTTATATCCTTTAATCCTCACCACTACTTGAGTCAGACGCCAGCAGGGGTCTGGGGCTCTCATTCCAAAGTGTGACCTCCTCTGATAATGGGTGACAACTTAAGTCCTCCTGAGTACAGATTTACCCTGAATATACACCAAGTACATAACATTATGTATTCTGTCTAGTTGCTTTTGACATTTGCATAAAGTCAGTCAGAGATAGTCATTCTGGCTACAAGTCCTTAAGAATCAGGGTCAGGATTTGTGGAACAGAGTGGTCACCTGTTGCGTGGACGGGTGATATTCCCTGACAGCTACCTGGAACTTTTATCAAGCCCGCTATCAAGTAAGAAAGCTCTATTCTACTCATGTTCTCCTTTTAGTACTCTCTTCACTTACTATTTAAAGGTCTAAAGGGAAGGGTGATTAAAGCTAGACTGGGAGCTGGACCACGGGTGTCCCCAGTCTCAAATGTCCTCCTCCCATGTCCGCTCCGGGCGCCCCCAGGACACGTCTGTCCAGATCCCTTGGACCTGCCCACAGCAGCGCGGTAAGCCGAGGGAGCTGGGCGGCGGGAGCCCAGCATCCTCCAGCAGAGCATCCTCTGGACCAGAGCCCGCTTCGGGGCGGGAGGCGCCGGTGAGGAGCGCAGCGCACACCCCAGCGCGGTCCCCACACCCGCCGCGCGCGCCGCGGCTCCGAGACCCCGACTCACCTTGAAGCGCACCGGCATGTCGCCCTGCGCTGGAGCCCCGCCACTCCGACAGTTAAGCGGACCGAAAGCCCCGAGGGGGCGGGGCGACAACAGCCAGTTCCCTAGCAAAAGCCTGGACCCGGCGTCCCCGACGACGCGCCGGCGCACTCGGCGCCTCTCGCCAGAGCCCTGTCGCTCTGCCTAGTCTCCGCCCATCTTGGGACCTAAAGACCAATGGCGCTTCTTACCGTCATTACGATTCGACCAACCAGAGCTCAGCAGGGGCCGCTCCACCTCCGGGGCGCTAAGAATGGCGGGCGGAGAGCCGGCCAATGAGGCTGCGGGAAGTGGTGTGGGCGGAGCCCCGCGGGAGGAACCCCTCGGCCTGTCCCGCTCTGCTCTGCCCTGCTCTGCTCTGCTCTGCTCTGCGCCACAAAGGCCGCTCTCGAGGCCTTGTACTTGACGTCATAGAACAGGAAATGTTCCATCACGCTTGACAGAACCGAATGTTTTCTGCTTTTAAGAGTGTCCAGGTCTGTTTGAAACTTAGCTTCTACAACCCACAGTCACGTTTTACTAGGATTGGGAAAGGAGTAAATTACTCAGAGAATCCTATGACATACTTGAGAAAGATGGACCTATACTTACTAAGTAACAGTATAATGTGTGCCGTGCTCAGTTTACAAATGAGAGGTGTGAATAAAGAGTTTGGAGCACAGAGTACCCTGAGAGAGGAGATGATTAGAAATGGCTCAGGAGGAATTCAGACTTGGTCTTGAAGACTTAGAAGAACTGACAAAAGGGGAGTTGAGACGATTAAAGAGCAGATGTCTAAATGGAAGGCCATGGGGCTTCTTCCAGAAATAATGAATATACCTTATACCGTCGTCATTTGTTGACTGAAAAGAGTATACCTCCTCTAAATGTTCAAATATTAGCACCAGCCCTTGATGCTGTTAGGCATTTTCTGAAGAAAAAAAATAATAACTTGTCTTCCTGGTTCCTAATTGATGTCTCTGTTTTTCTTTGTCATCATTGAGATCCTTGAAAATTCATTTGAAGGAGCCACCTGATATCTGGAACAAAGAGAATATTAAATAATCCTTGTGCAGTCATGCATCCAGGGGGCCCTTGATTAATGTTAATTGGCGCGGACAGCCTCTCTGCTGTGTGAATTAAGGATGGAGCAAACAAGACACAGCCGAACATAAAACAAGAGTCCTCTGCAGGAAGGCAGCCCAGATCTCACAGCGTAGGAAAGACACAGTTCCAGTTATATGCCCAGCTTTTTTGCCACATAGGACTAAGGGAAAACAAGCAGAAGCAAGCATAAGAAAAGTAGCCTTTTTGTTTCAAAGGGCAATGATGGACTGGAGAGATGACTCAGAGGTTAAGGTGCTTGTCTGTAAAGTACCAGGGTTCAGTTCTCCAGTACCCACATATAGCCAGATGCACAAGATGGCGCATGTGCCATGCCTATTCTCCCCACCACCCTGTCTCTCTTTCTCTCTCTCTCTCATAAATAAAATCAAATTAAAAAATTAAAGGGCAGTGATAACTGTGTTTAGAGTTCTGCTGAGCAGGGAATAAATGACAGGAAAATCAAATGGGAGACTATACAGTTGACTTAATCATGTTCCAGGTTTGCTAGGAATATGTGACAAGGACTCAAGGAAGAATAGTTTACTTTGTTATTGTTAAACAAAAGCCTACCTCAGGTAATAAAGTAAAGATGGAGAATGAAGAAGGGACAACATCATGAATGAGTCTTGTGGGCTCTGGTTTGCCACCTCTTACCTTGTCTGCTACTACCAAAAACAGACCCAGCACCCAACAGGTCTCCACCCGCTTTTTTATGTTGTTGTTGTTCTGTTTGTTTTTCGTGGTTTGTTTTTTTTAAGGAGACACTAGAGTTGTTTCACATGTGCTTACAGTGTTTGCAGCCATGCTGCCATTTGCTCCAATAGCCACGCATCTGTAGGTGTCACTCTTGTTGCTGACCATGGCCACACTACCTAGACACCAAGTACTCACTGGGCAAAGCTGCTTCTCAAATTGTCTCACCTAGTACTAAATGAAAATGCACTGCCCTCCCTTTTTTGTGTTATGCTCTTTTAAGTGGGTGCTAGTTGTATTTTTTTTAATTTTATTTATTTATTTATTTGAGAGCGACAGACACAGAGAGAAAGACAGATAGAGGGAGAGAGAGAGAATGGGCGCGCCAGGGCTTCCAGCCTCTGCAAACGAACTCCAGATGTGTGCGCCCCCTTGTGCATCTGGCTAACGTGGGACCTGGAGAACCGAGCCTCGAACCAGGGTCCTTAGGCTTCACAGGCAAGCGCTTAACCGCTAAGCCATCTCTCCAGCCCTGTATTTTTGTTTATTTATTTATTTGAGAGAGAGAAATAGGCAGGTAAAGAGAGAGAATGGGCGCACCAGGGCCTCCCACCACTGCAAATGAACTCCAGATGTGTGTGCGCCCTTGTGCATCTGGCTTACATGGGTCCTGGGGAATCAAACCTGGGTCCTTTGGCTTTGCAGGCAAGTGCCTCAACTGCTAAGCCATCTCTCTAAGCCGAGAATATTTTTTTTTTTAATGTTGTAGCATTTCTTATCTTCACAGAGCTCAGAAGTAAGTCCAGAAAATGATTCCTCCAGTGACAGATTTCACGACATTCTCCAACTGGGGGACCCTCCTGTGGGGTGAAGTTACCAAGCCTGTTCCTTCTTCCCTTTGTAGGTTTCTCTAGTTCTCATACAAGTGCAATTAGTACAACTTCAGTGACAGACAATTGAACAATTTTTTGACACAGCAATTCCTCTTCTACAGATTAATCTCACAAATAGACTCATTTGTATGAATCTATTTATTTATTTATTTGTTGTCCATCCTTGTAGAAGTTGTCAATTAAAAGAAATAAGAAAAAGAGGGCTGGAGGGATGGCTTAGTGGTTAAGGCATTTTCCTGCAAAGCCAAAGGACCCAGGTTTGAATCTCCAGGACCCATGTTAGCCAGATGCAGAAGGGGGCACATGTGTCTGGAGTTCATTTGCAGTGGCTGGAGCCCTGGCATGCCCATTCTCTCTCTCTCCCTCTTTCTCTCTGTCAAAGAAATAAATAAAAATAAAATATTCAGAAAAAAAAGATAAAAGGGAGCTGGAGAGATGGCTTAGCAATTAAGGCACTTGCCTATGAAGCCTAAGGACTCATGTTTGACTCTCCAGGTCCCATGCAAGCCAGACACACAAAGCGATGCAAGCATGCAAAGTCATACATGCACACAAGGGCCGCATGTGCCTGGAGTTCACCTACAGTGGCTGGAGACCTTGGTGTGCCAATTCTCTCTCTCTCTTTCTCTCTCTCTCTGTCTCTCTTGCATTAAAAAAATGCAGTCCATTGCTCTTGCCTCAAAAAGAAAGGAAGGAAGGGAGGAAGGAAGGAAGGAGGGAGGGAAGGGGAGGGAGGGAGGGAAAGAAAGGAAAAGAAAAAAGGAGAAAGAGAAATGGTAACCTAGGAAGCAGCTCACACCCTGAGGCTGAAAGCAAAAAAAGGAAGTGTCAAGATTCCTAGAGGAAAGAGTTTTTCAGGAGAGGCTGATGAGACCTCTAAGAATAGATTACTACCTGGCTGGTGCCAGGACCTCTGAGTGAACAACATGAGGTTGCCTCTGACAAAGCCATAAAAAGGGAAAAGGGCAGCTGGAGCCTTCAATGAACTGCCACCAGGGTCACTCACTGTTCAGATACTGCTGAGACGACAGAGAGCTAAAGACAGCATCCAGCCTCTCTCTAGGGTACTTTCTTAGCAAACCAAACAAGTAGCTGGCCTTGTGGTTTGCAGAATCGGAAGAGTGAGACCTTAGCAACTGACGGGCAATTTGCCCACACTGTTGTAACCCTTAAAGATAAAGAAGTGTCTCTGTGAGCAAAAGCGAGACTCACAAAGAAACCAGCAAGCTGTAGTGGTGTGTGATCAGTCTGCACAGTTGAGAAAAAAGAGGTGAAGAAAAGAACAGAAACTTGTCATATGACATACAATGGGACATTTCCTCCTTGCTCGTAAGTCTGAATCCATGTCCACCAGCTACAGAACATTTTACTCAGCTCACTTTGAAGTATATGTAAACTTTAAGGCATTGATAGTTATCATAAAAGCTATTTTCTTTGCACAAAATAATTCCTGCCACTGACTTTTTCCTAGGGTCATCTTGATTTACATAGATGGTGATGCAGCCATTTTTGGGGGGAGTGCATTTGTGTGTCTCTGTGTGTAGAGTATGTGTTGGGGTATATGCACATGTGTGTGCAGATGCAAATGCCCAATGCACATGCATGCAGAGGCCAGAGGAAAGCATCTGTGCTTCTCTTATCTCTTATCATTCATTCCTGTATTTCCTTGAGACAGCATCTCTCCCTCAGCCTGGAGCTGCTGTCTGTCACTGACCCCACCCCCCAGAAGTCCCCAGTGTCTGTCCTTTGCAGACTGGGGTTGCAGATGTGCACGGCCATGACCAGCATTTTATGTGGGTTCTGAGGAGTTGAGCTTAGTGACGTCCAGCCTGCTGCTTCCGTGGTAGTCACTCCCAACCAGTAATCTCCTCAGCCCAGCATCTTTTGTTTTAAGAGTAAAATGACAACAAAACTCCTTTAAAAAAAAAAAAAACTAGTATCTGCACTTGAAATGTAGATACACTTATGCACTAGTCAATTCATTTAAAACCAGGAATCAGGGCTTGACTGGGAAGCCTAAGGAGACAGGTTCAATTCCCCCAAATCCATATAAGCCGTATGCACATGGTAACACATGCATCTGGAGTTTGTTTGCAGTGGCTGGAGGCCCTGGCATGCCTATTCTCTGTTTCTTTCTCTCTCTCTCTCTCTCTCTCATAAATAAATGTAAACTTAATTTAAAAAAAAACTAGGAGTTAGTCACTTTACACATCTATCCTTGGAAGCAGTTGCAACATTGGAGAACTTTCGCTTCTAACTGTATTTATTTTAACAACAACAACAACAAATGTATGAGCAAAGCACCATAAGACAGGGTTGAAAACAAGGTGATACAAAGACAAGGAAGCCACAGCACTGCCTTCAGAGGTACAATCTGATGGTGGAAGGGGGACATAAACACACAGGACACAGGAAGTAAAAAGAGGAAGCAAGACAATGTTACATACGAACACCGGATATTCTAAAGATGCTTTGCAAACTAGTGCCAGAAAGTTCCATTAGGATGGGATTAAAGAGCAGGTAGGATAAAGGAGTTGCTTTTCAAATCCATCCGGGGAACACCTGATCAGGTGCCTTTCACATTCTCTTTGTCACCAGTGCCCCGGGCAGCTGAATCTGGGCCTAGCCTTCCTTGGGAAGATTTATGAACGTTTGCTCCGTGTCGCTCCTCGAACAGGTAGATCACACGCTGCCATGCCGCAACATTCCCCTTCCCTCTCCCTGTTGCTTCAGAAGTAAGAGCAAGGAAGGCTGTGTACAAACTCCTTCATTATGAACTGAGTGACAGTAGCCTCCCTGTGCCCTCCTATAGGCAGTTTTCTCTGAAATACCTTATAAGGTAGTAGAAATTCCAGATTCCACTTCTTTGTCTCTGCAACTTTCTGTGACACAGAGCTGGGCATTCATTGGTTAAATTTTGAGCTCAGTCTTTGCAAACAAGAATCAGTCTGACATGTGCTTTCTTTTGCCTTCTTCTATCAGTATTAACTGGATTTTCCTCACGTGAGTACATTTCTGATTGCATAGCTGAAAGAAAAGAGGGAAAAAAAGAACAATTAAATCAATGCGCTCTACCTCGGAAGCTAGCTGCTTGCAGATCTTTCACAGTGATGTCAGTAAGGAACTGCATAAACAGAACTGTCATTAAGACTTACCAGTGAGCCCAGTGCAATTTGCCCTTCGGATTTTTAGCTGTAGGACGCCTTTGTTGACAAGGGAGGGTCTGGCTTTTGGCCAAGGTTCTCTTGACAAGGACTTTCTTCGATGAGTCTGAAGGACTCCTCACCATACAAGGCCATGGCTGAGTAAAGTAGTTCTTGGCGAGGCCTAGGCCACTGCGAACCTCACAGACCATCATAACAATGCTGTGCCTCAGCTTTAAAAAAAAAGAGGGGGAAACAAAATTTGGGTGCGCAAATTCCTTCCATTTTAATGCCTTCACTGCTGATGATTCTGCTGTCTAAGAATTGTCTTTCCTTTCCTGTGATGATTGTTCACAGTCGTAAGTCCAGAGCACAAAGACGAACACATAGTTGTTTTAAATTGCTAACTTCAGATTTGGGCACACTCATTCTCTGACAGCATGCCCAGATGCCACTTCTTTTTTAAATATTTTATTTATTTATTTGAGAGAGAGAGAGAAAGAGGCAGAGACAGAGAGAGAATGAGCGCCCCAGAGCCTCCAGCCACTGCAAACAAGATCCAGTCACATGAGCCATCTTGAGCAACTGCTTTATATAGGTACTGAGGAATCAAACCTGGTCTTTTGGCTTTGCAGGAAAATGGCTCAACCACTAAGCCATCTCTCCAGCCTCCCCCCACCACAAACTCCCATGACACTTCCTAAATCTGGATCAGAAGATGCTATCTAGTGATCTTCCTAAGAATTTTAAAAACTTCTACCCTTATGTCAAAATAAACTCAGAATATGTCTTTGTCACATAGAGTATGTGTACTTAATAACAGCAGGTCAAGGCCAGATGGCTATAATTGTTCCTTCTGAAATCACTTTTCTTTCTATTAGTAAAGCTCTGTCAAATGTCAACAAGAGAGCCAGGCATGGTGGTGCACGCCTTTAATCCCATCACTTGGGAGGCAGAGGTAGGAGGATCACTGTGAGTTCGAGGCCACCCTGAGACTACATAGTGAAGGTCAGCCTGGGCTAGAGTGAGACCCTACCTAAAAAAAAAAAAAAAAAAAGTCAATATGGAAGCAAGAATTTTTCAGAACATCAAAGTTTCTTCCTCTTGTACTTTTTCTCATTGACTATCCTAAAAGATTTTTATGAACTTTGCTGGAGCAAGGAGTCCATAAAAATCTTCTTTAAAGTACTTACTATTTGAGAGAGAGTATGGATGTGCCAGGGCTTCTTATCATTGCAAACAATCCAGACATATGCACCAAAGTCACCAGGCTTTGGTAGCAAATTTATTTAACTGCTGAGCCATTTCCCAAGCCCCACATATATATATATATATATATATATATATATATATATATATATATATATATATATATATTTACTATGTTGTTCATCCATCAGGCTCTCGATTTCTCTTTTTTTTTTTTTTTTTTTTTTTTTTTGAGGTAGGGTTTCACTCTAGTCCAGGGTGACCTGGAATTCACTATGTAGTCTCAGGGTGACCTCAAACTCACAGCGATCCTCCTACCTCACCTTCCTGAGCACTCGGATTAAAGGTGTGCACCACCACAACCGGGTCAGATCTCTCAATTTCTATTAATTGAATTATGTTTGACAGTACAGCCAGTTATTAAAATCCTGCACCTGCAATTTAAAGAAGCTGTTTTGTTATCACTGAGCACGGACTATAGAATAAGTTTTAGGAGTCATGTTCATCTGAGGTAACCATGGCTCTATGGCAGTGTGACAAAATCCAAATCTGCTATAGCTGCTGAATCCCTTTGTCTTGTGATCCTTGTGCAGTGGAAATGCAAGTGAGCTTACCTTGTGCTGACCAAGAGCACGTGCACAGACTGAGGGACGGAGAGAAGCTGAGCACAGGCATCGGCTGCGATGATGCAAGTCATGGCAGTAGCAGCGGTGGGTGGCTCTGGGATGGGCAGCTGTGCTAGCAGTTTCCTGTCCATAACATGGTGGAGCTAGAACTTGTAGCAATGGCTTCACAACTAGTGGAAGCTTCCTGGTTCCACAAGGTCCTAACCCTAGCTCCTTTCATGAATGTTATGTTATATCACCTGGAATCTAGTTCCTTCAATCCTCCTAATGACAGAGAAGAGACACAGAGCAGAAAAGGAGAGGGAGAATGGGCATGCCAGGGCCTCCAGCCATTGCAAACGAACTCCAGATGTATGTGCCATTGTGCATCTGGCTGTTCATGGGTACTGTAAAATCGAACCTCTGGTTGTTGGGCTTTGCAGGCAAGCACCTTAACTGCTGCAAAGTAAATCTCTCCAGCCCTCCTAATGATTCTTTAAGCTACTTGTGCTAATCATCTGTTGCTATGATACAGAAGTTTAACAAACAACCCCAAAGGCTTAAAATAATAACCGTGAGGCCGGACGTGGTGACGCACGCCTTTAATCCCAACACTCAGGAGGCAGAGGTAGGAGGATCTCTGAAAGTACTAGGCCACCCTGAGGCCACATAGTGAATTCCAAGTCAGCCTGGGCTAGAATGAAACCCTCCCTCAAAAATAATAATAACCATGAATCTATGGGTCAACTGGCCAGTTCTGCTGATCTACATTGAAGTTGGCTCATCTCATTAAACTTGTTCATGAATTTGTGGTCAGCTGATGGAACACCTAAAAGATTGGCTGGTCTCAGATGGCACCAGCAACAACTCTCACTACTACATGCGGGCTCTCTTCTTCAAGCAGCAAGCTTGAATTGTCCTCCTGGTGAAGGAGAGATACCAAGAGCAAGAGCAGCGTGTGCAGTGCCTCTTTTGAGGACTTGGTGGGTTATGGACTGAGGTGGCAGTTCGGTCAGTAAAGTGCTTTGCCTTGAAAGCATGTGGTACTGAGTTTAATCCCCCAAACCCACATGAAATTCCAGGCATAGTGGTGTGTGCCTGTAATCCCAGCACTGGGGAGATGGAAATAAGCTCTCTGACCAGCCCATGTAGCTTAATCAGTGAGCTCCAGATCAATAAGAGAACCTGTCTCAATAATAATAATAATAATAATAATAATAATAATAATAAGCATATGGTATTCCTGAGGAATGACACACAAAATCTCAAAATTGTCCGCCGACCTCTATATGAGCACTTATCACACACGTGCATGTACAACTGCACCCCCACACTAACATACATACCGTTACATACACACACACATACACATTCTGTCAGCCAAAGTAAATCAAAAGCAAATCCAAATCAAGAACTCCAGTCCAATCCAGATGTAAGGGCTAGGGATCTAGACCCAGCCCACCGATGGGAGAGTCGCAGGGGCGCACTTCCAAAGAGGAATGGGAGACCACTGGGGCAGCAAGTGCCTCACCTCGCAATTCCCTGAAAATGTCCTTTCTATTGAGAGTCGCTCAAATAAATTATTTTCTTTGCAATTGAGCTCTGATAGTGTCAGGTCACACGCATGCATTTATCTCTACTCCCTCTTAAAACTCCATGGAACGGCCATAAGTTAATAACTCAGGCAAAAATATGAAATCAAAATGAATGGCAGAGAAGACAAGTGCAAAATAGAGAGATCAACAGATAGTGGAGAAGAGAGTTGTTCGGAGATGAGGTTTTCTCTGAGAATAAGATAACGTGCTGTGTATTATTTGACATTCATTAGAATGTCACATAACCCACTGGGACTAACACTGGAGAAGGGAGGGCAAGGAAGCAGAATGGGGCAGCAGACAAGCTACAGGGAGGGTGTCTGATGATAGCCTCAGCTGGCCACAGAGTTTCGAACTAAAATGGCCTGTCAAAGTCATCCTATGTGAGGCCAAAATGGGCTGCCTTTGGAAGGCCATGGACTTGGGCAAGATGTCCCTATGACAGGAGGTAGTTTGCTGATAGCAGAATCCTCCTAGTAGTGGTACAGTGCATCCTTCCTTAATGTGGACATGGACAGTACACTCTCAAAAGCATGATAGCGCACACCTTTAATCCCAGCACTCATGAGGCAGAGGTAGGAGGATGGCTGTGAGTTCAAGGCTACCCTGAGACTACATAGTGATTCAGGTCAGCCTGGGATAGTGAGACCCTACCTAGAAAAAACAAAAATAAATAAATAAATACATAAGGCATGTCCCCCGTGGAACAGCCAACGTTTTTAACAATCAGCACATATTTGAAGGCATAGACAAAATTAAAAACCTCCTCTCCTGAGGAGAGATCTGCTCAATGTAGCCCTGACAGCTTTAGCCCTGAAGCATCCAGGATGAGGCACAAAGGAGGGCGCCTGTTAACACTGGGTCCTTTTGCCACACAGTACAGAGACTTGCTTCAAACATTGCCTCAACCACTCTGGTTTCTGCCTTAGCAAAGAACTGATTTTGAGCACCGTGGGGGCATGAGAAAGAGCCCCTTGTTCTGTTTTCTTTCAAGCCTCTCTGGCCCTTAGTTCTGGCTCAAAGCTCCAATGGGCAAAAGGCTAGAACGAATCCCAGCCTTCCCCCTCCCCGGGCTTGCCTGGTGGTAAAGCCATTTCATTCTGCCCTTGCATCCAGAGACCACAGCTGTGTGCTTCTGGAGACTTTCCAGGTGTCTTGCCATTCAAACCGAGAAAGGCAAGTCCATGGGACAGCAGTGACTTCTGCTGAGGATTTCCACAGGCAACAGATGGATGGAAACTTGGGATCAACAGAATCCCAATTCTAGAAGACAGCAAGGGGAGAAGGACCTGGGTCAAAGAGCTAGCCTCAAACTTACCCTTTGCTCATAGGGATAAAACTAAATGGAACTGGAGGGATGGCTAAGCAGGTAAGAGAGCTTGCTGAGCAAGCCTCAGGACCTGAGTCCTATCCCCAGCACACACACTGAAAAAACAGCAACAGGGACTGAAGAGATGGCTTAGTGGTTAAGGGGCTTGCCTGTGAAGCTTAAGGACCCAGGTTTCATTCCCCAGTACCCACATAAAGCCAGATGCATAAGGTGATGTATGCATCTGGAATTTGTTTGTGGCTAGAGGCCCATTCTCTCTCTCTTAAATAAGTAACTACAATATTTTTAAAACAGCAACAACAACAACAACAAAAAACCTGGCCATGGCTATGCGTACCTGTAACTATAATGCTGGGAAGGGGTTTCCTAGTCAACCAGTCTAACGTCTAGCCAAAAAAATGAAGAGTGCCAGATCCTGGCTCAAGGAAATAAGGTGAAAGGGAGATAGAAAAGGACACCTGATGTCATCTATCCTCTACAACTGTGTACATGGAGCATGTGTGCATGCACGTGCACACACAACCACTATAAAGGAAAATTGTCAATATTGATGAACTAAGAGGAAAGCTAACATGGGATCCCTAAAATGAATCCCACTGGCAGTCATTTGTAAACCGACTACTTCTGTCTATTCCTAATCACCACACAACACGAAGACAGCTTGTGCATGTCCCAAGGTGTGTTCAGTTCAATGATCAGAGTGCTAAAGTCTGCAACAATTTGAATAGCCTGTGAGCCAAAGAGAGGTAGGAAACGTGAGCTATTCTCATAATTAGACTAAAAATGGTCTCTGTTTATACCACCCCTCAACTTTGTTCTTGCAAAGCAGTGAAATTCATACAATTTTATTAAACTTTTTGAAGAATACCCTTTGTTATTGGTGTTGTTGGCTAATTTGTTAATTAATTGCTACATGCCTTAAGACCGGATGATGAATCAGAATGGGGTGTGAGGGAACAGAGGAATAGGGGCTTCAAACAGAAGTTAGAGCTTACATGGACGTGTGAGAGAAGCGTGAGGAGTGGGAGTCTATAAGAGGACAGGAGAAACTGGGTTTCTAAGAATCTTGCTGTCACTATTCAGGAACAGTTCACAGTAAAAGCTGTGAGCTTTCACATCTAGCAAAACCCTACCTGATGAGCTTCAGAAGCCAGAACTCCAAGAACAGTGTCTCCCTTCCCTTCTCCCTTCCAAGTCTTGCACAAGACAAACACTCTCTTGATCTCAAACCCCAACCCCAATGTAAGGAGGTTTCTGGAAAAGGTCATTCTGGCCTTAGACAGGATTGATGCTGATGGTGCTGAGTTACCAGGCAAACTGGCCACTCTAATACATAAGAGGCAGGGAATCCCATTCACTTCTTGTTTGGAGGTGAGGTCTCACTGTAGCCCAGGCTAAGCTGGAATTCACTATGTATGTTTTAGACTGGCCTCAAACTCAGTGATCATCCTACTTCTGTGCCTATACTGGGATTAAAAGCATACACCACCACACACAGCCCATTAACACATTCTGGAAGATAAAAATGCTGATATATTTGACAAATTGCCTGAGATTACATGCTAGCAGCTGGCAGAGCTAAAATTCAAAACTGACACTGTCTGAATCCCCCAGGGCGTTCATTAACAACTCTTCTCTTCCTGGCCTTTCCAAAACTACAAAAGTACCCACTGCCTATCATGGTACTTATTTTGATATTATGCCCTGGTCTCTGTGAGCACCAGAGACATACATTTTTACTCCTCTAGAACACTGTGAATAAGAAATAAAGATCCTCAGACTAAAATGATTCAATAAGTAGCTTGTCTCCTTTGGGGCCAAGCTGGGTCATTTCTGCTGTTCTCCATAACAAGTGAACTGTCAGCCCACTGGGCTGAATTATAAAATCGCTACTGAAAAACTAGTAACTATGGCTGTCAGTTCACTAGGCTCCCAAGTGCTGTGTTCTGCAGGACACTTCCTTAACCTCTTAACCTCCTTTGGGGAAAGGGAGGCACATTTTCCATTACCTCAGTTACTCAAAAAGTTGGGTGTGCAGTTCTTCAAGAGAACCACTGGGGGAGTTTAACAAGAGCTTCTTGAGCTTGGGAACCAGAATGGCTACGATTCAGTTCGCTTTGGGAAATGCAGTGGAGAAAGACTGCAGCTGAAGTAGTGGGTTTAATGGCAGGATGAAGAGAGGTGGGTGTGGGGCTGGAGAGATGGCTTAGCAGTTAAGGTGCTTGCCTGTGAAGCATAAAGACCCAGGTTCAAGTTCCCAGGACCCACATAAGCCAAATGCACAAGGTGGCCCATGTGTCTGGAGTTTGTTTGCGGTGGTTAGAGGCCCTGACACAACCATTCTTTTTTGTTCTCTCCCTCTTTGTCTCTCTCTCTCTCTACACACACACACACACACACACACACACACACACACACACACACACAGGCTTTCAAGGTAGGGTTTCACTCTAGCCCAGGCTGAGCTGGAATTATATTTCTAAGAAGAGAGACCGTAGGTTGCATTGAGCCCAAATGACACCTCTGCCCACACCATGGCAAGAGAGAGGGAGCCAACCTGAAGGGAGTCGCATTTGAACCAACCCAAGAGTGTTGTTTGGTGGGGGACCTGTGACCTAGAGTGCAATGTCACAAGTGGAGGTGCTGAGAGTGGGACAAAATGGCCTCCCACCTGCCCACACCAAGGAAGCTTCGATCATTAGTCCCCAGTGGGCAGACTTCCAAAGTGTCCCTCCAGGGACAAAGCGAGCAACTGTGCACCTGCCACCGCAGAGGAAAGCATCAGATTACAAAGCTCAGGAGCTACAAAGGGCTTTTTTGTTTTGCTTTGTTTTGTTTTTTACTAACCCCTCTCCCTCTGAACCTGGCTCTGGAAATTTAAAAGCATTATTTAGAACCCAGACCCTTAAACTGTGGGTGAGTTTAACTAAATGTGAAGGTCACACACACACACACACACACACACACACACACACACACACACAGAAATGGCAATAGTAAAAATGTTTCTAAACATAAAAGGACCAAAACATAATTCAAAATCAAATGCATTATGAGCCTACGGTGTTTCTAGGAGCACACACCCAAGTCACATCACACAACTTCACCATAGCCTTGGCTCTGGACACACAACCTGCTCACTGAGCATGCTGTCACACCATGCAAAATCAACAAACACTACCAGATTCGAGG
This sequence comes from Jaculus jaculus, assembly GCF_020740685.1. NCBI lineage: Eukaryota > Metazoa > Chordata > Mammalia > Rodentia > Dipodidae > Jaculus > Jaculus jaculus. Next base: position 111,785,541 of record NC_059107.1, read on the forward strand.
CTACAGTATGCTATGAATTGCAGTGTTCTTAATGTTTTTTATTTTTCTTACAGAACCATAGTGCTTAATTATGAAAAACAACAACATTCAATACTTGCATTCCTTCACTCCTGTAGAGCATTTAAAACTAGTGTATCTTTGCATCAGTCTGTTCTATCTCAAAATAAAATTTAAAGGAATAGGGATGTAGCTCCATGGTAGAATATTTGTGGGGCAAATGTGAGGTCCTATGGGGGGAACATGTCCCACTCTGTTCTCCACGCTTACTTCCTCTACTGTATCAGGCCTGTCTTCCCACCGCCCCAGGCTATGCTACACTCGCTGGTCTGTCTTCTCAAATGCTATTCCCTGAAGCACTCTCCTTACTTTTCTCCTTCACTCCTACTGTCTCAGTCTACCTGTTCTTCAGCCTAGCTCCATCTCAGCTTTCTCCTGAGGTGCACAAACCCACGTGACCTCACTCCTTCCCTGACTACAACACCTGAAACCAACATCTGATTCTGATTACATGACACAGCGCATTACTACATGCAATGTCAGAATATAGCTAATTTCTGCACATTGCAATATTCTAAAAGTTTATGGGATTTCTGGGACTTCAGCCCCTTCCCTTCCCACCCTTCCCCACACTGCAACCTGGAAAAGCTATGCGCACATGCGCAAGAATCAGAAAACCTTGATGGCGATAGACAGCACACTGCATGCTGAATACTAGTCCAAGAACTTCACTTCTATGGCTTTGTTTCATCTTCACAGTACTGCTGCAAAGTACAAATATTATTCCAATTTTACAACTGAGAAAACTGTGGCACAGAGAGGCCAAGTAACTTGCTCAAGACTTCCCCCTGACCCTGAGGAGTCTTCACATACTGAGACATGTGAATCTAGGAAGACTACATCATTAAAAAAATGCTGAAAGATCAAGGAAAAGAAGTCCAAGGACTCTCAATTCAATGATATCAAATTGCTGGACTTGACCCAAGTAGCAAAGGGGACAGGAGAAGGTAAAAGGGAGAGATCATTGTATTTTTAGATGCAATTTGTTGTTTATTTTTCTAATTCTGAATGTCACAGAAGAAAATTGAAAGGAAAACATGGTGCCCTCCCTCCATTTTATAGGTGAGATCACAACAATTGCTTTGAGAGCACACCCAGCCACAACCCATTAGTCTGCTATGAAATAAGTAACACTTTAGACTGGCAACTGGCCAGCATGTGCTCTCAAAGAGTTATGCTTCCTCACACTGCCTTGTCACAGGAACAGTTCTGCATGTGTGCAAATAATGAAGTACTATATTAACCTGTGTCTTCATTGAAATAAGTGAAATGTTCCCCAAGGTGGCAGCCTGACCACACCTACCTACACTTCAGGTCCTCCCTCTTCAAGAGAGATAAAGGGGCTGAGTGATCCCTGGAAGTCACTGGCTGAGCTGCCTGTCCTTTAACACCCAAATCCACAGACCCCAAACTGGGCTCTTGCCTCAAGTTCATCACCTCCTGAGTGTGAAGGAGACACCACAGCCAGCCACCAATGAACAGAGCTGAACAATCTCATTTTCCTGTGACCTAAGTAGGAATTGGGACCTCCTTGTTTGTTGGCAGAGGAAGGAGTAGCAACGGCCTACTACCTCAGAAAACTCTGCCTAGCAAGAGGTCAGTCCTCCAAGGTGCTTGTCCCCATTGCTAGTTGCCTCGTGGAGGTTTTTGTAAAGCCAGTTAAATGTTCTCAAAATGGTTATCTTTGTTTACAGTAGCAAATAAAAAAAAATGAAATGGGAATTAGAGAAACGTTGCTATATAATTGGTGGTATTCCAACACGTTGGTATTCAAATATGTTTTTTTAAGCTTGGATGAATTCCATATGGGTAGAAGACTTCAGATTTGATTTTATTAAAGATAATTAAGATGGCTGTAAACAGAAGTTATCTGTATGTCATAGCAAAATATTTGTGTGAGAGAACGTTTCAGCTGCCATATACGTGCTTGACTGACATTCGAAGCTGATTATCAGCTATCTGGCCCCTAGCATTACTTTTGCTGCCAATGCTCCTGAAAGAGACTTGAGGCACTGCAGACTCCAAAGGCAGACTGCCAGATTAGGCAGAGAAACCATAGGAAATATACATATATTATGAGGGGAAAGTCATGCAATTCCCCTGAGACAGATGTGTGCTAATGTAACCATGGTTTTTAATCTCCTCAGATACTCTCTCTGTACCTATGCATGGCTTGTACAGTATTCTCAAAAAAAAAAAAAAAAAAAAAAAAAAACCCAGCATGATAATAGCTAACAGTTGGACTCTTTCTAGCACTTTCTTATCAAGTGCTTCCTACTTTGCAGTTTGCCAGAACAAAGAGCATCTCTGATCTTTAAGCCCAGAAGTTTGATTTATAAACTCAGCATAATGAACCCTGTAAAAATTTTATTACCAAGTCATTTTTTATACCACAATATACACATGGGGTGGCTATGGCACAAGGATGACTTATTTTTAACACATTGGAACTTTCCATATGTTATCTCTTTTTGGTCCTAGGAACCATCATTTCATCTTTGTGTTTCTTTCAATAGCTGCCATTTAGCCAGTGGACATAAAGATAGCCATCACCATCTGATTTCTTTGAGGGTACAATTCACAACGGAAAGTGTAACCTGTATCTTTTATTTGCATTGGAAAAACAGAAAGGACCCTGCTTACCATTGGCCTAACACCTGTGTGTTCTCTCTTATAAAAGCCAATGTCCTGGACTATGTCATCATTAGCGTAATCATTATAGTCCTGGATCTATGACTGCCAAAGCATTCAGTCCACAAGACAGCCGGGAACCAAGGTGTAATCAAGACTCTCACTGGTCCCTCGGGATCGGACGATGAGTCATCTTCCTTTCTCACCCAACTGGCACAGATAAATAGTAACTAAACAGTGTTTTATCTCCTGAGGAGTATAGTTTCATTAAATTACCATAAGGTACTCGTTCTCTATTCACTTTCAGATTCTGTAGGGCCAGGCGAAGCTCAGGAAGGCCAAACACATCTCAGAAAGCAACCAGCATGTGGAGAAACCCTGTTGCAGAGTTCAAAGCCTCTTACGAAAACAGAGTGAGCAGAATTGTCCTCATGGGTCACCTGCCTGGGAAACTGGAGCTGACAGGACCCAAACAGCGCTATGGCTCCAAGCAACGACACCTTCATTTGTTCCTAGTTTCATTTTCCTGCCCAAATCCTTCTATCACCTGCTTCTTCCCTAGGGGCTGAAGTAATAGGCAACTGTGACCTCTCTCAGCAAGCCCATCTGGTTCACTGAGATTTATCTCACACACAGTAACAAGTCAGGAAGAATAACACAAAGCGTCTTATTTCTGTATCTCCTGTCCGCCCACCCTCTGGTTAATGAAAGAAAGCAATAGCTTCCCTTTCAGTGCAGTAGCAACCTGTAAGGAAATGATCAATGATGCAGCATTGCTCTCAGAGGGATTTGCGCTCCAACACTCACAGCTCTCAAGTCTCCTGTTCTTGTCCACCAAAATTTAATAACACAGACACGCGGGGGGGTGAATTAAAAATTTTATTAAGGGGGGGCTGAAGAGTTGGCTTGGCGGTTAAGGCACTTGCCTGCAAAGCCAAAAGACCCAGGTTCAATTCCCCAGGACCCACATAAACCAGATGCACAAAGTGGCACATGCATCTGGAGTTCTTTGCAGCAGCTGGAGACACGCCCTGGCATGCCCATTCTCTTTCTCTCACACACACAAATAAATAAATTAAATATTTTAATTTTTTATTAAGAGAGAAAGCAAAGCAGGAAAGCCCAAGCCAAAAGAAATCCTCCCCACCCCCTACTTTCTGGGAAGGGGGTCGGAGACCAAACAATCTCCCTCAGGCTGAGAAAGGTCTCTCCAGGAAAGAAGCCTGGGGGACAGAGCCCACACACCAGGAAGCGATGCCAGAAAACACCCAGGCAGAAAGAAACTCTCCCCTTCCCAGCCAGCTGGGAGGTGGGAGGAGAGACCAAGAAAACGCTCTCACATGAGGAAGAAGGGGCGAAGAAGGGTAGAGGGATTACACATGTGTTGCAGGCCCATTTATAGCAATCAGACATCCAATTAGAAAGAGCGTCATCCTCAGGCTCAGGTGTGTAAGGGAAGGACTTAATTGGTTGTCAGAGCTCAGGAGGCACACCAACTCAGGAAGAAATCTACCCACAGGGTGCCAAGTCTTCAAAACTTTGAGGAAGAAGCAAGAAGCTGTCGCTAGAGTTGATGCCTGCAGCCATCGTGAATGAGACTGGATCAGATGCCATCTCAGCGGTGCCAGAGCAGGCAAGGTGGCATCCATGTCTCCATGGGCCAATGTCTGGCTAAGCACCTACCAGAAAAAAATAAAAAATAAAAAGCTATCTTGCTCCTAATCTGAATCAGTAGCAGAGCCTTCTGGAACATTCAACTACGACCCAAACTGTATTAATATGTATCAGGCTTGTTTCTGATATTTTATTGAATTTATATTAGTAAGACTCCAGTCTTCCTTTCTTTCTTAATTTTCACAACCTGGAGGGAGTACAAAACATTTAGGCATATGTGAGAAGTAGCAATACATTTACAATGTAAGCAACAAGCAGGGATATCTTCATCCCCCCACCCCCAAACCATAGATTCCTGCTGAATATTTCAAGCAGCTGCAGAGTTGTACCACTTGCTCATTTTCTTAACCACAAGTCAGATATTCAGTACTTCCCTCCCCTCGCCACCCCTTCTCTCATCTGTGGCTTGAACAGTTTTCCAAACTCTGTCTTCACAGTAAAAGAACACACGCTAGGGCCATTTACCTGGCATAGAATCCTAGTTCTATTATACTACCTGTATGTGTTTAGGGAAGTCACATAATCTCCATCGGGCCTCAGTTTTCTCATTTGCAACATGAAGATTGAAAGAAAACTAGTGCCTACCTAGCGAGACAAGTGTGGTAACATATGTTGCCAATAGAGGTGACATAGTTTAATAGCAGCTGGCTAATTGTTAAGTGCTAGATCAGGCCCTTTTGGGTTTCTCCGGGCCATATTAGACAAAAAGAATCCTCTTGAGCCACAAAAACACCATCAAAAGCTGATGAAATACAAAAAAGGGACTCTGTGTAGAATTATTTAGTCTGCCACCACAGATGACAAACAATATCCCCTATTACATCACATCCCTAGTTATGTGATACTCCATTTGAAGAGCTTTGTTCTGTTTTTGTTTTTGTTTTTCAAGGTAGGGTCTCGCTCTAGCCCAGGCTGACCTGGAATTCACTATGTAGTCTTGTTATGGGGTCCAGTGTCACACAAGCAAGACCATTGACTCATGGAATGTGAGGCAACTTTTTTTGGGTAAAGAAAGATAGAAAAGGGAAAAAAGGACAATCTGGTATACCAGGGCTCCACTTCAGATTCTGAGTGAAAGCCCTGAACTGTTCAGAGTGTCAGCTTTGATAAAAAAAAAAAAGAAAGAAACAGGATGGGAATTAAGCCATAAATCACAATTTACATGTGACAGTTACAGCTATAAAAGTTAAAAAAAAAAAGGGGGGGGAGACTTGCAAACAGATCTGTTGGTCAGTTAAGGAAGCGCCACCTGGGGCGGGGGGGGGGGGGGGGGGAATATGAGGTAGGCCTGTGACCAGGAGCCCCACATATCTTTAGGAAGCATCACCTGGGGGTGTGAGGTAGGCTTATGAACAGGAGTCCCACTTATCTTAAGGAGTTTGCTCAACAGTGCAGGCCCCAGGAAATGCTATTCATCCCAGCAGAGCCTCTTGTGTACCTGCTATTAGCAGAGAAGTATTAATAATGTAGGGTCCTATGGTAAGGCCTAAGAGTAGTAGTATCAGGGGCCTGCAATAGAAGAGATAAGGGAAGTTCGTCATGAAGACCAACTAAACATAGACTAAAACTAATTATTATTTTATCTAAAGCCATATATAGGCCCCTTGTTTTATAAAAAATGTAAGTCTAATCCGCTTTTATTTTGTCCCCTTAACTTTCACAGCTGTTGGAGTGGGAGAAGCCAAGTAACTAAAGGTTTAGAAAACCAGGTGGTGGGGTCCTCAGGCTTATAGTGGTCAAGCAGCTCCCTGTTTAAGTTTTAACATTTTGTTTAATATTAGATTCATTAACAACAACAAAAAATCTTGTCCCAAGACTATATATATATGTGTGTGTGTGTGTGTGTGTGTGTGTGTGTGTATCTCCAACTTTAGCAGTAATGAGGTCTAAGGCTAGACGGTTTTGAAGTACCACACTCGCGAGAGAGTTTAATTGTCTCTGGAGAGATTTGAGGCTGTTGGTCACCAGAGGCACCCAGAGACAGTGTCACACTGAGGCCCACCAGCAGAGGGATGAAGATCTCTTTTGGTTGGCACTGTTGCTTGGCACAGGTAGAGTTTGTAGGCCATAGAGATACATCTGTGAAACAATCAAGACTAGGGAACAAAAGGAGGGAGAGGAAATATTTATGCATGGGGTGATTACTCTTTTTGCACCAGAGAAAAGCAAGTGTCTTGACACAACTGGTCCTATTTATGGAAATATTGAGCAGGCTTTCAGCTCTTAGAGCTGGACAGGCAGAGAGACATAACTTGACCAGCATTAAAGAGGGTGAGGCCTGTCCTTTGCAGAGCCAGAGACATGAAGCACACATGGAAAAGCAGTTCTTTGGAACTGGGCAAGAGATAAGAAAAACTTTCTTGCCATTTTTACCTTCAGGTGTCCAGTCACACTAATTCTACCCCCCTTTATTTCTCCCTCTCATGTGAAGACACTCTTAACTGCTGTTAGAGGACAAAGGATGAAGATGTCAGTTTGCTTACTATTTCCTGCTGAATGGGACATGAAGTTGTGGCTTATGGCAATTAGAGAGTCTCTCCCAGAAAGGGAACTATTCTAACGGCCCCCGGAGTACAGGAAGATAGTCTTGAAAGAAAACATCAGGGAGAAAGAATAAAAGTAAGGAGTTAATGAGAATTGAGCACACAGCAAACTGGTCCTTTTTGTGGTTGAGGGAAATCCAGGTAGACAGGCTTGGGTTGTCTCAGGACCATCTGAGCATGAGCTGGCTGAGACTTTCTTCCAGAACCGCTCACCAAATGGCACAGTAGCATTCAACATGGCCTGAATCTTTCTCTATGGCTTGTAAAACAGATGAGATATTAGCAGAGTTATCAGAAACATATACACAATATTTAACCTTGGTAATAGAGAGTCATTGGGTGTCATTAAAGGCTGTGCAAATATAATTTTTGGTCTCAGAACTTGTTTACATATTCTAGATTTGAAACTAAACCTTTTGACATCTATAGTTGTTTTCCTTTATTATAGAATTAGAACTATGGGGGGAAATGCCTTAAGGTCTTGTTTATTTTCCCTCTTGGAAATCTCTTGTTGTGTTACTTAACAGGCCATTTATATATTTAAGGTATTTTTTTATCTTTGATTATACATTTATCTCTGAGTGTTTAAGACCAAACAGCCAAAATTTAATCAAGGATTAATTTTGGAGGTCACTAATGGCTCTCCAAAGAGACTTTAGGGACTCAGAAGTAGCCCTATAGTTTACTGGTATTTTCTGTCTGTTAGGATGAGTCAGGGCTGTGCTGGCCAAGTAATTGTCCCTTTTTTAGGAAATTAGGAGGAGTGATTTCTCCTTGATTGTGACTCTCCTGTTTCAGAATGTACACCAATTTTGTTTGGGTCTCTGTATCCTCCCTGATTAGGAAAACAGGTGAATTACCAAGGGGCCAGTGTAGAAGTGTCCCATCATCTCCAGTGGCCTCATGACTTGGGAGCACAGGCCAAAATATTGGCACTTTTTGCTCCGATTATTCCAGTTGGCTTTGGCTTCTACATAGGTGATTAACACACTTAGAAAGGAAGTTTCACCAGCCTGTATGTGCGTACATATAGAGCACATTTGATTACTGAAATAGATTTAGTTAAAGAATGGCACAAGAGCTTTTAAAATCATTTTGTTTAACCTTTTAAAATTTTGTTCTGTGGCAGCATAAGCCATATCTGAGGCATAGAAGGTCAGCACATCTTATATTTTAACAGCCTAATAACTGTATATACAGGCAGAACCTGTTACCAGTCTTTAAAACAATACCAATTAATTTAACCTAGAAATAGTCAGGAAAGGACAAGTAAAACAGTATAAACTCTTAGCACCTGTGTTTGAAAACATCTTTGATTAATTTAGATACCTGTGTGTGTACCAATTACCTAGAGAACATTGGGAACAGAACCACAGAACTTGAAATTATTTTTCTCAGATGAGGACCATTGTTTGACCATGAGGTTGTACCCTAAAGTAAGGACTATGTCTTAAGAGTTAGTTTTGTTATTAGTACTGGACTTAAGATGCCAGAAATGAGACAGTTACTTTACATCTAATAAAGCAGAAGCTGGTCCTTTTTGAACCAAAACAGCTAGCTAAATTTTAATGCAACCCTTGACAAATCTGCTTTGAAAAGAAAAAAAAAAAAAACACCACTTGACAATTAATGATCTTAGCTTAATCTTGATAGCCATTGATTTTATGAATCATAGAAATTTTTATTAACATAAACAATTTTATGTTTTACCTATTACTTAAATTTGATAAAGATAGGCTGGGCATGGTGGCACACACCATTAATCCCAACACTCAGGAGGCAGAGGTAGGAGGATTGCCATGAGTTTGAGGCCACCCTGAGACTCCATAGTGAATTCCAGGTAAGCCAGGACTACAGTGAGACCCTACCTCAAAAAACCAAAAAAAAAAAATTTTTTTTGATGAAGCTTAAGCTAGCTATTCCAACATATTTAAGTCTGAGAATTAGCTTTCTGTTCCTTTTAAAAGGAAATTAATTTTAGGCAAAATTTGGTCTTTTTGGGTCTCTGACATTCTTTCTACATACACACATCTTTATCCATATACTTTAACATTCTGATCTAAGTTCCACTCAAATAGTATTTTCAATAAGCATTCTATGTCCAACATTGAAAAATACCTTCCCACTTCTTTCAATCAACTCATCTCACCCCATAATTAACCATCTTTTTTATAAGACTATTAAGAGAAATTACACCAAATTGATTAATCTTATTACCCACTGACAAAGAAGTAAGTAGTCTGGCTTCAAAGAGTTCACCATCTTATTATTGGAAGTTTGTAGAAAAAAGGCCTTCCTTAGTATTTAGATTATCAAAACCTCTACTTGACAACCAGACTTGCTTTATAATACCTATATATATACTTTTAGATTTTATATAACCCATTGATTTGAGATATCTCTTGTTAATGAACTCCATGAAATACATTTTTTATGAATACAGGGCAAAACATGACAACCCCCAACACCTCATCACCGAAACAGACCGAAAATGAACCCAACATGGCTCAGGGAAATTTTGCAGAAGAGGGTGTGGAAAGACTGTCAGAGCCACATGTTGGGTCATGATATGCAGAGACATTTATTGTACCAATAACTGTGGGCTAACTCCACAATGCACGACCCATATACCTCAACAAGGAGGGGCCAATGGGGGAGGTGGTAGGTCACGGATGAGCCTAATAATGGTACCAAACTGCCTGTATTTGCTGAATAAAAAACTAATTTAAAAAAAACGTTTTGGATATAATCTTTACCAATACCTTTAACACATTTGGAAATGCATTTATTAGGAGTAACACTGCATTTATTAGGAGTAACACTGCCACATGGCTGCCAAACCAAAACTGAACCAGAAACACACCTCTGTTTGAAATCTCTGAACAGAACCAAGGAGGGCCAAATGTGGCCCTTTGGTCCCTCATCTAAGGGAATTAATGCTGCTTCCAGCTTCCCTCTTGGACTCAGAAAAAGTGTGCAGAACCAGAAAACCAGAAAAAAAAGGTAAACAAAAAGAAGAGTGGAGGGCTGGAGAGATGGCTTAGTGGTTAAGCGCTTGCCTGTGAAGCCTAAGGACCCCGGTTCAAGGCTCGGTTCCCCAGGTCCCACGTTAGCCAGATGCACAAGGGGGCGCACGCGTCTGGAGTTCGTTTGCAGAGGCTGGAAGCCCTGGCGCGCCCATTCTCTCTCTCTCCCTCTATCTGTCTTTCTCTCTGTGTCTGTCGCTCTCAAATAAATAAATAAATAATTTTATAAAAAAAAAAAAAAAAAAGAAGAGTGGAAAAAGCACCTCCAGATTTCTTACCCAATAAAGGAGGGCACCAGCAGTCCTAGGCAAAAGTTCCCCATCAATGGCTTGCTACCAACTCCAACACCAGGAACATGCAGATGGATGGAGATATGGTTCTCGGGCAAAGACTATAGGGGCTTTCCCAGTACAGTCGCCCCAGAGTCAGGGAAAGAGGTATTGAAATGTGAATCCCGGACAAGCCCCCAAGATGTCATGGGATCCAGTGTCGCACAAGTAAGACCATTGACTCACAGAATGTGAGGCAAAATTTTATTGGGTAAAAAAATATATAAAAGGAAAAATAGGATAACTGGCATATTAGGGCTCCACTTTAGATGCTGAGTGAAAGCCCTGAACTTTTCAGAGTGTCAGTTTTTATAAAGAAAAGAAACAGGATGGGAATTAAGCCATAAATCACATTACATGGGACAGTTACAGCTATAAAAGTAAAAAGAAAAAAAAAAAGAACTTGCAAACAGATCTCTTTGTGAGTTACAGGAAGCACCATGGGGGGGGAGGGGTGGTAGGCCTGTGACCAGGAGTCCCACTTATCTTCAGGAAGCATCACGTGGGGGATGGGGGTGAGGTAGGCCTGTGACCAGGAGTATCACTTACCTTAAGGAGTTGTTTGCTCAACAATTCAGGTCCCAGTAAATGCTATTCCAGCACAGCCTCTTGTTTACCTGCTATTATCAGAGCCTTCTGCTTGTCTGCCATCAACAGAGCCTCCTGACTTTTATATTTCTCTAGGCTAGGTATAAAGAAATACAGAGAAATATAACATTTTGCTCTCTTTACAGTCTCAATGTGGCCTCTTAACTCACAGCAATCCTCCTACCTCTGCTTCCTAAGTGCACTGAGACTAAAGTCATACACCACCATGCCAGGCTTGAAGAGTTTTTTGTTTGCTTGTTTGTTTGTTTGTTTGTTTGATTGTTTGTTTGTTTTAAGAGAGACACAGAGAGAGGAGAGATAGAGAACTGCCATGCCAGGGCCTCAGCCACTGAAATTGAACTCCAGACACTTGCACCACCTAGTGGGTATGTGCAACCTTGCATTTGCTGCACTTTTTGTGTGTCTGGTTTACGTGGGGTTTAGAGAATAGAACATGGGTTCTTAGGCTTTGTAGGCAAGCGCCTTAACTGGTAAGCCATCTCTCTCCCTGAAGAGTTTTTTTTTCTTAATCATCCATCAGGTCCTGAGTTTTCAATCACTAACTGATGAAATGTCATGGATTTTCAACATATTCTGTATTAGAAAAGTAAAAGAGGAGCTACAGAGATACCTGTGTCAGTAAAACCTTTCCTCACAAGCATGAGGGCCTGACTTTAGTCCCCAGAACCCACACAATGTGAGCATGACTGACCATGACCAAAATCCCACTGCTAGAAGTGGGGGACAGGAAGATCCTGGAGCTAATTGGTTATCCAGTATAGCCTAACTAGTGAGCTTCAAGCCAATGAGAGGGCAGGTGGATGGTGTACCCAGGAATAACACCCAAGGCTGTCCCCTGGCCTCCACATACACACCTGTGCACATATACCTACATACATATATGCACCCCCACACACATACAGACATACATGTACCCCCTAACATACACATAAACAATAAGTAGAAAAAAAGCAACATAAAGCTAGCCAGTTATCTGGTATTATATTTAAGAAAGCAATGCACCAACATCTGGTTTGTTAGAAGTAGTTGCAATTTCAGGGAGTTCTCAAGGTGCTCATCAGGTAGTTCAGTTCTAATTTTACACTTTATTCTTTTTCTTTTCTTTTTCTTTTTTTTTTTTTTTTTTTTTGAGTTACAGTCTCACTCTAGCTGAGGCTGACCTGGAATTCACTATTTCACTATATAATCTCAGGGTGGCCTGGAACTTATAGTGACCCTCCTACCTCTGCCTCCTGAGTTCTGAAACTAAAGGCGTGTGCCACCATGCCCAACTTACATTTCATTCTTGAAAATAATTGCTCACAAATGCAGATGCTCAAAAGGGGATGGCATGAATAAGACATTATTGTGAAGTGAGAGACATCTGTCTCTGTAAAGATAGGAGCAAAGAGACACAATCGAATTTTTCTTTAAATTGAAAGTCAGATTACAGCTATATGCATCCCATTTGAAAATGGGTAGGTAGCAAACATATTTATGTCAAAATGGAAATGGAGTCACAAGTATATCAAAATAGTGATTATATTCCCAAGAATCTTGAAATCTGTTTTCAAGTTCTTGTATCAAAATGTGAAAGTTTCTCCACGGGGCGATGTGAACACCCCAGATCAGGCACAGACTACAGACCAAAGGACACTTACATCAAAACTCGTTTTGAGCTAGGCACAGCAGCGCATGCTGCTAGTCCCAGCACTTGGAAGGCTGAGGTAGGAGGAGTATAGAGACTTCGAGGTCCGCATGGGGCTATATAGTGAGTTCCAGGTCAACCTGGGCTAGAGTGAGACCTAACCTTGAAAATATAAACGGTTTTGGTGAACCAGTGAGTTTATTGGGATTACTTACAGAGCAGAGTGAGGGACTGCTTTATGACTCAAAGGCACTGAAAAGCCCACCAACTCAAGAAAGCTGCATCTCTGGAGCCACTTGCAGGCAACTCAGTCTGAGAATCTGGTCCCCAAGCAGTCGTTTTTTGTTTTTTTGTTTTTTTTCCTTTCTACAGCTTTAGGTCAGGATTTTGCAACCTTTTCCCAGGCTTGTGGACTTCCTGAGTCTCCAGAGCTTCCTTCCTCCTGCCAGGAAGGAATGTTTAAATTCCTAATGAACATTGGGCAAAACTTGTCCTTAATCATTCCTATAACCCTGAGGAGTGGTCAGGTCTCTCAGACTAACTTCCCGGGCCTCCTTCTTCCTCTCTTCAGGAGGGAATGTTCCAATTAGAAGAAATCTGCTACACAAATCTAATGGGCAAGGAAGGGTACATTATTTCTCACTGTTCACTGGACTATGTCAAAATGCATAAAATTGTTTGCCTTAATTTGAGCTTGCCATAGTTTATTTTCATTTGGAATGCTATTATGATTTGAAACTTCATATTAAGTTGATTTTTTTACCTTGAGGATGCATTTTTAGCTTATTTAAATAGGCAGTGAAGTTTACTAAAAATCACAAGCCCATTTTCATAAAGTTCTGTTACAAATTTTGTTTTGATACCATAAACAATTTGATAACATGTCTCATATCATAATTTAACATTTGGCCCTGACTTAGCCATCTTACTCCAAAAAGTAAATGATGTCACCCTAGTCAGCATCAACACTTTTAAGGAAATACTGGAATTGGTGATGATTTAATCCCTTGTCCCTTATGAAATGCATTCTTAATGATGATTTGCCTGACGTGATCCATTTTGAACACTTATGTGAATAAATTTTCTTGATGTACTACTAATACAATGATGCTTCGTTAAACATAAGTTTTGGGAACCAATTATATTTTCTCTTAATTTTATAAGTCCTTCACTTTTACCTTCCATTGCCAGGAGCCATCAGTAAATAGATATGCTAACAATGAACCAAGACAAATCTCTTTAACATATTTTTGTTGCTTCATAGAAATCTCTTGAAGTACTTCTGTCTCTTAATGTCACTGAAGCAGGCATTTCTTTAATGATATTATATTCATCATCAGTACTTCTAATAAGAATGGCAGGTTGTGCTGTATTTGTAGCATGGGTGCCATCATCTGTTGCATTGACTTTTCCTGGGAGACATGGACAGACGTCTGCTCACCCCACATACCAATAGCAGACCAACAAAACAATCCAAACCAAGTCTAACTTGGCAAACCAATAAGTTTATTAGGGTTATTCACAGTAATGTAGGTGATTCAGATGCAGCCACATCATGAAGAGCTGACGCCAGCATGGGCAACAACTCAAGGAAGCTGCTTCTCTGGAGCTCACTGCACAGCCTACAGGGGACAGTCTCTCTTCCTCAGCCTTTGTCACTGCTAAGACAATGTTAGGGTAGAGCTTTGTGAAGCTTGTAAATCTTGGGAACGTCCTCAGACTTGTGAGCTGTTTACTTTCTGAGCATTGCCGTTTTCTTGACTTCCTGCATTTTTTAAACAGATATTTTTATTTATTAATTTGAGGGAGAAAGAGAAAGAGAGATGCAGACAATAAAAGGAATGAGGGATGGAGAAATGGCTTAGCAGTTAAGGCACTTGTCTATGAAGCCTAAGGACTCATGTTTGACTCTTCAGATCCCACGTAAGCCAGACACACAAGGCGATGCAAGCATACAAGGTCACATATGCGCACAAGGGGCCACACGCATCTGGAGTTTAATAGCAGTAGCTGGAGGCTCTGGTGCACCAATTCTCCCTCGCCCTCTCACTCTCTCACATTAAAAAGCCAATCAGTTGGGCTTGCCTCAAAAGCAATTTAAAAAAAAAAAGAGTGAATATGGGCTGCCAGGACCTCCTGCCATTGCAAAGGAATTCCAGATGCATGTGCTACTTTGTGCATCTGCCTTTATGTAAGGTACTGTGGAATCAAACCCAGACTGTCAGGTTTTGCAAGCAAGTCCCTTTAACCACCGAGCCATCTCTTCAGCCCTCTTCCTGACTCTTAATGAGCCTCCTTCTAGGATGAAATGTTTCAGTTTGGAAGAGACCACTATAGACTATCATCAAAACAAAAAATTTAAGATTAATAGCTCTACTCTCCAAACTTATTTTGGTACATCTTTCAATTTCTTCAATTCACTTGGCTATAGTCTGGTGAGACAGATTATAGAAATATCCTCCTTCTTTTCAGGGTATATTACATGTGCCACACTCTCCATACATGACTTAAACTCACTACCAGTATGTTATAGAAGAAGCTTAACAAAGAAACCAGGCCCAGATCATTCTCTAAACACAAGTTTCTATTGTACAAGCCTTTGCCAGGGAGACAGCATGACCCAGCGTCTCCTCCTTACCTATGCAGCTGCACCTGCTTGTATGTTATCAGGTCAGGGCAGCCACAGACCCAAACACCCCCAGCAAACAGCTTCTGTTCTGCATGTATACTTTATCACTGATCTGTTGCTAGGTAAATTTCTCTTTGTGGCCCCAGATCATGTGTCCTTAAAAACTTGGAACCCACCAACAGTGTAAAGAAGTCAAGGTGATGTCAGGCTACTTGCCATATTTGCCTATAAACCCTCTGAGCTATCAGAGCTCAGTCCTCTCTCAGGCTTTGGAAGTTATTCTCGAGTCCATGTCGACAAGAATAAATTTTCTGATTCTCCACTCTATCTCTGGTGCCATCTCTGTGTGACTCAGTTTCCCACAACAAGTAGATGGTTTTGATGTTTTGCTGTTAAGTATGCTACCATAAAATAGCTTTGTAAAGAAGCCCAGCGTGGTGGTACATGCCTTTAATCCCTGCACTCGGGAGGCAGAGGTAGGAGGATTGCTGTGAGTTCAAGGCCACCCTGAGACTCCATAGTGAATTCCAGGTCAGCCTGGACTAGAGAGAAACCCTACCTCGAAAAAAAAAATAGCTTTGAAAAATAGAACCTTGGTTGTTACTTTAAAAAAAAAAACAATTCTTGTTGAGAAGACACTGGATTTGGCAGCACATTTTTGCATATAATGTCTTTTCAAATTAGTCTATGAAAACTCACATAGATTCCCAACAAATTAAGCACAGTGTCTCACTTATTTGCCTCAACCAAAAAAAATGTAGTCATCTGTCAGTTTCAATAAATACTCTTCCTTCATCCATAATTTTTCTTTTGGGTGGTTCTACTTTTTTTTAGACATTGTGGAAGCCAGGCTGGGTTTAAAAAATAATAAGGGCGATTTACTTTTATTAAGAAAATTATTGACAGAAAATTACAAAGCAAAGTTTAAGCCCTCCCAGGTCTCAACTACCTGTAGTACAAAACATAGGACTGATTATAAAGTAGGGGAGGTGATATGGAAGTACCTTAGCAATCAAATAAGAATGCTCACCTTACCTATGTTCTAAGTAATATTAAGTTCCTGTTGTTAGTGATGATAAATGAACATTATTGATGATTGTTTTGTTTTACTTGCCAAGTCATCATGAGTATACATAATATTTGATGGTGCCAATTTGCCTGTCAATGCTTGGATTATAACACTAGAAGCAGCATACCGCTATAAAACTGAATCCAGGGGCTGGAGAGAAGGCTTAGCGGTTAAGCACTTGCCTGTGAAGCCTAAGGACTCCATTCCGAGGCTCCCAGGATCCACATTAGCCAGATGCACAAGGGGCACACACATCTGGAGTTCATTTGCAGTGGCTGGAGGCCCTGGCATGCCCATCCTCTCTCTCTCTCTCTCTCTCTCTCTCTCTCTCTCTCTCTCTCTCTCTGTCTTTCTGTGTCTGTTGCTCTCAAATAGATAAATAAAAAAATGAACAAAAAAAATTTTTTAAAAACCCTGAAGCCAGCATCCAGTGAGAGCACATGTTTATTTTGTGTCACACTGCAGCACAATGTTGCCATTTACAAAGTTCACACTTGAGAACCATGAAGTTGAGATGCAAAACAAAGTTAAAATGTTTTAAGTAAGTTTATGATTTTTTTTTTCTTTTTTGGGTCATGTGTAGCTATCCTGAACTACATGTGGCCTGTGAGCCATGGATTGGACACTCCTGTGCTACATGATTTTATTATGACTATTTTCTTAATACTATTTTGGTCTAAAAGATATTCCTGGGGAAACAAAACTCTATGGTCAGATAAGACTTAAAATGCTTCACACTGATGTATTTCAGTAAACCTACAATAATAAACCATCAAAAAATCTAGAATATGATGCTTTCTCAAAAATTTAACAATCTTCTTTTGTGGCCTTGTCCCTTTGACATGTGGTAGGCAATCCTTTTGTACCAACCTCAATAGCAAAACATAGTCTCAACTGTGTTTTTTTTAAAATCTATCAAGCACTTGGCTATTGCTAATAAGGAATTGTAGGGCTGGAGAGATGGCTTAGCAGTTAAGCGCTTGCCTGTGAAGCCTAAGGACCCAGGTTCAAGGCTCAGTTCCCCAGGACCCACGTTAGCCAGATGTACAGGGGGACACACGCGTCTGGAGTTCGTTTGCAGTGGCTGGAGGCCCTGGCGCACCCATTCTCAATCTCTCTCTCCCTCTCCCTCTCTCTCTATCTCTAGCTCTCTCGGTGTTAGGTCTAAGTATTTGTGATCCCTTAAATTTGGTTAAAACCTTAACCTTGGGATGGAGAAATGGCTCAGCCATTAAGGCCCTTCCTGCAAAGCCTAAGGACCTGAGTTCAGTTCCCTAGTATGTACATAAAGCCAGATGCACAAGGTAGCTCATGCATCTAGAGTTCGTTTGCAGTGGCAGAAGGCCCTGGTGCACCCATTCTCTTTCTCTTTCTCTTTCTCTTTCTCTTTCTCTCTCTCTCTCTCTCTCTCTCTCTCTCTCTCTCTCTCTCTCTCTCTCTCTCAGAAGTTAGTACCTTTGGAGGCTGAGAAGATGGTTTAGTGGTTAAGTCACTTTTGATTGGTCAACATGATTTTCATCTTATTTGCATGCACCAATCAAAGCCCACCTTTTTCTATATACGCTCCAGCTCTCTACTTCTACGTTATGAATACACTGGACTCCAAAGACAGAAGAGTTTCTCCATAGCCCAGGGACCACTCAGTTGGGTGTAGCCTCTTTGGGTCTGTGATGCCAAGAGCTGCTTGAGCTTGGGACACTGCAGACTACAGCCCCTGGATCCACGTCTGCTCTGGATGCTAAACTCGTTCCTGTCTCTGCAAGAGTAGAGCCAGTCTCTCTAGCGGACCACTTCTGATACCTGTGTTCTCAAAGCTTGGACTCTCTCCTGCCTCAGAGAGACCCAACAGGACACCCTGCGTCAACAGCCTGGCTCCTGGCTCAGAAAAGAGCTGCTGCAGATTCCCCGGCCTCTGGCTCCCGTTCCTATGGGACCTATTACTGTTCTGGTGGTCCTTGGTCCTGTTTCAGTATCTTGACTTGTAAGCTGAAGCCTGTGAAGGATCCAGAGCTGTAACGCTTTCAGGTCTTCTTGGCAGGCAACCAGCTGCCACCGAGAGTTAGCTATCACCACCACCTTTGTCCTCCTGGTTGTCAAACCTGCAGCCACCAAGAGTCTTGTTTTTTGTTAGTTATTGTGATAGACCTGTGTAAACAAATCTTCGTTTGTTGACTGTTTACTTTTCTGTCCCTCATCCATTTTGGGGGAATCAGACAAAGACCTGGAAAGAATAACCCTTTTCACCACTGTATGCCAAGGACCAACAGACTCAAACAGAAACCGTGGAGGCATGCATCCCTTTTGGTAACCAAGTGCAGAAACAATGTCCTGGAAGCGTGAAGCCCTGCCTGGTACCACCCCACGCTCTGACCAAAGCCAGCGCAGCTTCTTGGTGGTTGTCATAGCAACAAAGGAACCAGGGCACTATCTTTTGGTGGAGGAACATTTCCTTCCCAGGTTGGCCGGCTCTCCTGATTGGTCACCTCACCCAACCAATCAGGGCTTACCTTGGTCTTATATATCCCCCCCCCCCCAACCTCCCTCTCTCAGATTAATAGGACTGCCAATTTGCAAGCCACAGGAAGAGGGGTACCAGAAGGAGACCCCGGAGAAGATGCGCCTTGGGATCTAGATGTCTTTGTCTCTAAAGGCATTTGCACTGGGGCTGATGGACGTGTTCTTGTCTCCGAGTGCTCCCGGAGCGGCCGGTGATTGGCGGGTTGGATCTGCTCCTGCCTCCTCAGAGTCGAAGCTGATCTCAGGACCCAGACCTGTTTCGCTCAGAGTGCTTGGACTTGCTTGAATGGGAACTGCTATTTTGCTGGTCCCAGATCCTGCTTTATCGGGAAAAGGTGTTGCTTTGGTGTTTCTCACTCCTACTTCAACATGACTCCTCTTATCTGGAACCCCAGCTGAGGCCTTCCCAGAGTTTAGAGATGTGACACTCACTGGCAACCCTTCTGTTGGTATCCTTCCCCCACCCAGAGTAGAGAGCCCAGAGCTTTCACTCCATAGCCTTTGGCACCCTGCCAGTGGGCATCGTGCTGCTACTGAGAGGTAAGAGGTCAGAGCTCCCGTGTATTCCCATGTAAATAAGCTCCCTCAGTCTGTTCATCCTTCGCTGTCCTATCCAGCTAAGGGGAGAGGAGGTGGAACCCAGAAGGACTGTTTCAATACTTAAACCCCACTGCTCTGTTTCTATGCCTTCAGGCATAGACAATAATTTAATTCATCTCAATGCCAGTTCCTGTTGTGATCAGTCCATAATTTGCATTTTAAAGGATAATTAAGCATCACTGTATGTTGTGTTATGAATGTGCCTAGCTTGATTAGGATGATGATAACAGAAAAAGCTATGGCCAAGTTCACATGTGTACAGGTGGTGGCTACCTGCACAACCGCCACCTGCTCCACAGCCATCTTAAGATGCCATTGCCTGAAAAGTCTCCTAGCTCCAGAGATGATGAAAAAATATGATGGGAAAGCTCTTAGAATTGATGAAATATTCATGTCTCCCTTTGGAGAATTCTCAGTGTACATATTAAAGGTGCAAGGATGCCCTACCCTGAAGAAACCATTTTTCCCTGATTTACACCAGTGTTTTAAGCCATATGTCTCTCTAAAAACCATACAAAACAACATGACGGGGTGTGTTGAAAGAACCTAAACCAACTGAGCCAAGAAGTAATCAGAAAGAATTTTTTCCAGCCACTTTAAATCAAGCAGCGGGCTAGAGAGATGGCTTAGCAGTTAAGGCGCTTGCCTGCAAAGCTATAGGACCCAGTTTTCATTCACAAGGACCCAAGTAAGCCAGATGCAGAAGATGGTGCATGCGTATGGAGTTTGTTTGCAATGGATGGAGACCCTGGCACATCCATTCTCTCTCTCTCTCTCTGTCTGTCTCTTTCGTTCTCTCTCTTGAATAAATAAATAATATTTTTAAATCAAACAGCAACAAAGAGAAATACGAGTCATTTGTTGTCAGATCAAGGACCAAAGTAAACTCCACAGAACTCCTAGATACCAGTGAGAAGTCAGTATCTCCACATTATTGATGAAAACACTTGCCTTGATTTCAACAAGAGTTTTCACCGAGCTGAATCTAACTCCTTAGAACTGGCAAATTCCAGTTTAATAGATACTATTGAGCCATCAATATATACATCAGACCCTGAGATTAGCACTAGAACTACAAAATAATTATAAGACAATGTTGAATTATTTACAAAAATACACTGACAACACAGTAGCCACAGGACTGTTGAATGTATGCAACTGAGTGATGTCTGCATAGCCTAGCTTAGAGAGTTCCAGGGTCCATGTCAATCAAAACGACAGAAGGGCAATGTAGGAAAAGCTGAAGGATCCTGGACTGCTGTGACACCTGGCAGCCAAGGCCACTCCTTGTCCTTCATTCTATAAGGGTACTATAGAGGCCACAAAGCATAGGGCTTATATCCTCTGGTTAATCTTTTGTTTGGTTGGTTGTTTTGGTGTTTTGTTCTGTTTTTGTATTGTTTTGTTTTCTGAGGTACTAGCCCAGGCTGACCTAGAATTCACTCTGTAGTCTCAGGCTGACCTTGAACTTACAGTGGTCCTCCTACCTCTACCTGCCAAGTGCACCACCATGTCCAGCTCTGTTTTCTTTTGTTTGAGACAGGATCCGTCTGCATACTTTAGGCTGACCTCAAACTCAGGGCAATCCTCCTGCCTCAGCTTATTCAAATTCCTTTATGACGATAAAACCACAAGAACCAAATGAGGCTTCAGCCAACCTGACACCGGTCATCTGCCACCTGAGAATGCTGGGGTACCACAGAGCACAATGGCTCCTTCTATCTCCAGCCAAGCAGTTGGGGTAAGTAAGAGCCAGAGGGAGAGGTGGTGTCAACTTGAAAAGAGAACAGAGAGGATTTGAAAACTTGCTAGGACCATTCCCACCAGAGAGATTCTATAGACAAGTCTGTTTGTACTCAGGGTATTCACTTCATAGCCAAGTTTCCAGCTCTTTCTCTTTGTCTATGAAGCTTCCAGTGGCTCCTACAGTTTCATGGTGCTCTTCACAGCTATTCTGTGGCAAGAAGGTATCACTTAGCCAGGCAGCCTCCTGCTAGGAAAGGAAAGCTAAAGTTAGAGCAATGTTTGAAAAGAAATTATTCAAACCTGAAGCTGTCTGCTACACCATCAAAGCACCATAGTAGATCATCACTAATACTTTATATGAAGTGACTCAAAGGGGGTGTGAGGAGAAAACAGGAAGACAACTCCATACTGAAAAAGCAACCGCAGACAGCACCAGAGGACCAGCTGGGAATGCTTTCTTCAGAGCAAGTCACCATTTCCCATCACTGCAGGGACAGTTCTCTCTGCATTAGTGAATATCTGAACACAGAAAAACTCACCTAAACTACTCATTAGGATATTAACATTCCTTCTGGTTCCAGACAAAGTAGTGTCTTTTCATGACAAATATCTCTCAAAGGAACAAAGAATATTAGATTTTTTAAAAAATGTAATTAATTCATTTACAAAGGTTCACTAATAGAAACATCTAGAGCCTGGAGGGTGGTATGTAGTTTGTGGTGTGGATGTCAAACGTCCCTCCCCGTAGGCTCACGTGTTATATACTTAATCCCCAGCTACTGGTCCTGTTTGGGAAAGGTTGCGGAACCTTTGGGAGTTAGAACCTTGCTGAAGGAAATAAGTAACTTGGGGAAAAGGCTTTAAGGTTTGGTAACCAAGGTCCACTTGCTATTCATTCACTGCTTCTTGATTGTCAAGGCCGTGTGACCAGCTCTCCTCCAGCTCCTGCCCCCCTGCCTTCCTGGCTGTGGAACTGCCTTCTTGATACTGAAAGCTGAATTAAACATGTTCCTTCCTTATGTTTCTCTGGTCAGGTTCATGGCAACAAGAGATTAACTGATATATGATATGCATATTTAATCCTAGCACTCAAAAGCTAAGGCAGGAGGATGGTAAATTCAAGGACAGCCTGGGCTATACAAGGCACTGTCTCAAAAATAAAAAAAAAAAAAGAAAAGAGCAGTCAAATAACAGCAAAAAGAAACAATTTTGTACAGTATCTACTTAATTCTCCATACTCAGGAAACTACTGCCATGGATTTGATGTCACATGTCTTCAGGATTTATAGTTAGAGTAACGTACTTATGCACAGGAATAGAAACCTGGGTAACTAGTGGCAGTGAAGTTGGGAACGTGAAGTTGGCTCTGCTTCTCCATGCCAGCATCAACAGGGATAACAAACAACTTGTTGAGGTGGCAACGATTATGCCTATATGCAAAGAGGAAACAGCAAGGTAGGAGGGCTGAGGAGATTACTCAGTGGTTAAGGCACTTGCCTGCAAAACCAAAGGGCCCACATTTGATTCACTAGTAGCCACATAAGGCCAGGTGCACAAGGTGGTGTTTGTATCTGGGGTTCCTTTGCAGTGGCTAGAGGCTCCGGTGTGCCCATTTTCTCCCTATCTCTCTCCATCCCTCCCTCCCTTTCTCTCTCTCTCCATACATATACTAGGAGATAAAGGAGGGATGGCAAGTGAAGTCCCCAGAATGACTGTAGGGATGTGTAGAGGATAATGCAGAGGCACTATAAAGAGGCATTCCCAGAAAAGCTGGATAGTGAAGGAATCTACCAGGCAGTGAAGAAACCTACAGATGATAGGAACAGGGAGCTAATCACTTCGGTGGCAACCTCTGAGATGCCTGGAAGATGGAGAAAACCTGGAGAAAAGTGGCACCTATCATTTGTTTCCATAGCGATGACTAGACTGTCACCAGCAGTACCTGATGTCTCCAGAATGACGATGACATGGAAGGGTGATCCATACTAACATCTCCTTTTCAGTCCCTCTCCAAGCTCTTGGTGTTTATTCATTTTCATAACAATTGTGAAGCATGAAATATTATCCATTTTATTTGAGAGATTAAGAAACCAAAACGGGAACAATCTAAACAGACATACTGCCTGAAAAAAGTGAATTTCATTTAAAAAATATAAACTTGTGAAATAATTGATATGAAGACAGTTTAACAGGTACCCGTGATAATGTGATGAGTGTTTTGAGCAAATCATTTGTGGAAATGTATTATCATTGTATATTGGAGCACTGGAGAAAAAAAAAAAAACATTTCTAACAAGTATCATATATTTTACCTCTGTTTTTAAAAAGGTAAAATACAAACTGATAAGTTTTTCAACAGCTCAGCACTGCTTTTCAAAACTGTGGATCTATCTTCTCTAGGTGTTCTTTTGATTGCAACTTGTCAGTTGAAAGTCTTCCAGACCTTCTTTTGTCTCCTCCCCTTGGGCTTTGTATCACCTTCATTTTCAGCAGCTGTCTTTCTTTCATGTGTTCTATAATCCCTCCAAACACACCTTCACCACCAGCAGTGGAACCCATGAATAAATCACCCTAAAATTTACGACAAAACATACATGGTGGGGCTGGAGAGATGGCTTAGCGGTTAAGCGCTTGCCTGTGAAGCCTAAGGACACTGGTTCAAGGCTCGGTTCCCCAGGTCCCATGTTAGCCAGATGCACAAGGGGGCGCACGCGTCTGGAGTTTGTTTGCAGAGGCTGGAAGCCCTGGCGCGCCCATTCTCTCTCCCTCCCCCCCTCTATCTGTCTTTCTCTCTGTGTCTGTCACTCTCAAATAAATAAATTAATTAAAAACACACACACACACACACACACACACACATGGCCTTGGAGAGAACTGCACTATGGTTGAGATGGCTTTGGGATCAGGCATATGGGACTTTAAAGTGTTCCCACCCATCTTCCAATAGGGTGATCTACAACCAACTATTTCTCTAACCTTAATTTTCTCCACAAAATAAAGTTATGTTCATTTGAGCTTCCCAGGGTTGTTGTAAGGACAAAACTGGATAATGTATATAAAGCATTCATCAAAAACTATTGGTGAGGGGCTGAAGAGATGCTTTAGTGGTTAAAGTGCTTGCCTGCAAAGCCTAAGGATCCAGATTCAATTCCTCAGTACTCATGTAAACCAGATGCACAAGGCGGCACATGCATCTGGAGTTCATTTGCAGTAGCTAGAGGCCCTGACATTCCCATTCTCTCTCTTTCTACCTGCCTCTTGCTCTCTTCCTCTCTCAAATAAATAAATAAAATTTTAAATTATTGGTGAGGTTGTGAAAATACATTGGTCTCTCCCTCAACTCATACCTTATTTCACAGTCCCCACCTTGGCTTGTGAAGCCTTTTGACATTAACCTCCTTTGGGGAGTTCTCTCTGTTCCTAGTTTGAGGACAGAGAATAGATGCTCATAAAAAAAAGTCATGTTCGGGCTGGAGAGATGGCTTAGTGGTTAAGCGCTTGCCTGTGAAGCCTAAGGACCCCGGTTCGAGGCTCAGTTCCCCAGGTCCCACGTTAGCCAGATGCACAAGGGGGCGCACGCGAAGCCCTGGTGCGCCCATTCTCTCTCTCTCCCTCTATCTGTCTTTCTCTCTATGTCTGTCGCTCTCAAATAAAAATAAAAATAAAAAAAATTTTTAAAAATGTCATGTTCATGCCCAGCATTTGCTAGGACTCAGAAAGTGGCTGAGGGACTACATACCTATAAGCTGACATTTTTACTGCATTCCCTCATTACAAACCATGTGACCTTGGGCAAGGTACTGTCCAGCCCAAACCCTCAATGTTCTTTTCTATAAAATGCTAATTCATAGAGACCTTGTACATGTCATATTGATTGTGAATGTAAAAAACGGCTTGTATATGTTGTGCCCTTCTAACTGCCCTCTAAACATTTATGTTTATGCCCATAGATTAGTGTTATTCTCACCTTTGATCAAAGAAGTTTCTTTTGTAGATGGTAGTGACTACTGGGGAATCTTAAAACTCAAAGTGTTGAGAATAAAGGACTATTGAATGCTCAGTGCTAAATGATACATCTCTATCACCTTCTTCAAGACTCAGGGAAGATTGCACAACAGAGGGTAGAAAGAATGGATGAGCCAGAGGATGGGGAGTGATGTGGAGTACCAGACCTGTACAATATTGAGCTCATCAACATTCTGTCATAGATTATGGAGAAAGGAAAAAATAAAGACATCAAAATGGAGGAGAGACTAGTTAGAAAGAAGTATTTCAATGGGAAAGGGGGCAAAAGAATGCAGTGGGAGGGGATTATGATCAAAATACTGAAATGGGGAAATGGCTTGGGGTTAAGACGCTTGTCTGCAAAGCCAAAGGACTAGGGCCAATTTCCCAGGACCCACGTAAGCCAGATGCACAAGGTGGCACACATGTATGCTATTCATTTGCAGCAACTGGAGGCCCTCACATGTCCATTCTCTCTCCCTCCCCTTCTCTCAAATAATTTTTTTAATAAAAAGAATCCAATCCAATCCAAAAAAAAAACATACATTGGGTACATGTGTAAAAACTGTCAAAAAGACTTTTTAATGCAAAAAATAAAGGGCTGGTTATATGGCTCTTTCTTACAAAACCTGACAGCCCAGATCTGATTCTCCAGCATCCACATAAAGCTGAACACAAAGTGGTTCATTTGCAGTGACAAAGAGACCCTGGTGTACACACATACACACACACACACACACACACACTCACACACACAAATAATTATTTAAAAAAATTCTTTAAACTGCCTTGTGTAAAAGAATAATGCACAATACATGGCTCAGTAGGTTATTAACCCTCCGAAAATTTTAAAAATTCCCTACCATTCTCACATTACTAAAATTTAATAGCAGTTAAATTCTTATGGTATATATCCTATGATAGTTTACTAAAATCATGAAGAATGTATTATATATATATATAAATTTTAAAGTTTTTCAAGGTAGGGTCTCACTAGTCCAGACTGACCTAGAATTCACTATGTAGTCTCAGGGTGGCCTTGAACTCATGGCGATCCTCCTACCTCTGCCTCCCAAGTGCTGGGATCAGAATATTTATTAACAAGAGAAAATTCTTATGACTTATAGTTAAGTGAAAGTATTTTTTTTAATTTTATTTATTTATTTATTTGAGAATGACAGACACAGAGAGAAAGACAGAGAGAGAGAGAGAGAATGGGCACGCCAGGGCTTCCAGCCACTGCAAACGAACTCCAGACGCGTGCGCCCCCTTGTGTATCTGGCTAACGTGGGACCTGGGGAACCAAGCCTCGAACTGGGGTCCTTAGGCTTCACAGGCAAGCGCTTAACCGCTAAGCCCTCTCTCCAGCCCAAGTGAAAGTATTTTATATCATCCTTGCTTTTTCAAAAATCTATGAACACTCCCAGCAATGGGGAAAAGGTCGATTTTGCCAAAATATTTGCCATGAGTATTTGTCACCTTTGGTCCGGAGGTATCTGTATGAGTGTTTTCCTGGTTTCTATACTTTGCATTGAACATTCCTTTGAGTTTGGGGACAGAAATTCAACACAAAATTTAGAAAGGCTATGGTTTAAAAAAAAAATTGTGGTGATTCTTGGGGACACTGGAAGCAGCCTCTAAACACAGCAGGGAATGTGGGTGGAGCAAGGATCAGTCAAGAAGGGGGGTCAGAGAGAGGACAAGCATTAAGCCAGAGCTAAGACTCCATAAGTCTTTTCCTCTTCCACGGGAATGGTCGGTGATGGGCCAAGGCCTTGCCAAGCATGCCTCGGACACAGAGCTCATGAGAGAGTCCTGTCTTTTCTGTCTCCCCTCCATAGAAAGGATGATTTACCTGCCTGCTTACTTAAAAGCGACAGGATGACCTAGGTGGCCTCTCCTGTGAGTTCCAAGGAGACTTTGATTTACTTGGTTTTGATTTACTCTCTTCCAGCAAGCAATAAACCAAAGCTGTCACCACTAGGTGGCATGCCCCAAATACTATTTAACTTCTAAACGGGCAGAAAAGTTGCCCGGACCACAGTAAGGGAAGGTGTACTGGGAGGCATGGTCCTCCCCGTGGGAACTGAGGGGTGCATCCCTGACCCCACAGAGACTGCTGACATCCCACTGAAGGGCATAAGAGGATAACCAGATGGGAATACAACCACTTTGTCATATGTTCACATATTAAAGTTCCCAATTAAAAAAAAAAGAAGAAGAAGAAGTTGCCTGGAGAACCTCAGATACCCTCTATCAAAAGCATTGTTAGCAGCAACAAGACGTAGACCATGAAGGTTTTCATTGACTCCCTGTTAAAGACAAATGCCAACCAAAACCGCCACCACCCCAGTAGACGTCCATCCTCTCTGGAACAATGCACACGATGCGCCTCTCATGGACATATCTGAGAGCATGAACAAGAGACTCATGCCCTCACAATCAGTGCCTATGGCCAACAACCACTTTTGCGAGCCAAAATAAATAAGTGACCCCTGTAACACTCCAAAAGCAGAAGTAGATCTGTGGTGTTACCAAAGAATAGTGTCCAGCCATAGATGCAAGACCAGTTGAGGTGTGAGAAGGGTCTCTGTCACAAATAAGGAAGAACAAGAATGGTAGCCATGCAAAAAGAGTAAACACAGGCTGGAGAGATGGCTTAGCAGTTAAGGCATTTGCCTGCAAAGCCAAAGGACCCTGGTTCGATTCCCTAGGACCTAACGCCAGATGCACAAGGGGGCACATGCATCTGGAGTTCTTTTGCAGTGGCTGGAGGCCCTGGCATGCCAATTCTCTCTCTCTCTCTCTCTCTCTCTCTCTCTCTCTCTCTCTCTCTCTCTCTGTGTGTGTGTGTGTGTGTGTGTGTGTGTATGTGTGTGTGTGTGTCTCAAATAAATAAATGAAAATAAGAAATAAAATATTTTAAAAAAGAGTAAATGCCTTCTGAAATAATAATCTTCTCTTTCTAAACACCGGTGCTACTATCAGGACTTCTGTACTAAGCTAGAGCCATTTGTCATTTGCACCTCAGCATGGACTAGTTTTCTCGACTGTTTGTTTCTTTTCTCCTAAAGTTATATAGTTTGGGTTATCTACCAAAATAGAATTTTGAGCTGAGCATGGTGGCACATTGTTATAAATATCATTATACTCAGGAGGCTGAAGCAGTAGAATTGCTATGAGTTCAAGACCAGCTTTGGCTACATAGTGAGTACCAGGCCAGCAAAGGCTATGTGACAAGTCTTGGTCTCACAAAAGTCATAAATAAATAAGTAATAGGACCTTAATCAGATAGGGATCATTCTGGAGAATGTGAAAGGAATACTCTAGAAGAATGAGCCAGAGTGAGTCCTTGAACTTGAGAAGCTAAAGTAGATGGTGAAATCATTAAAAAGAACTGCTAAAAAAAAAAAAAAAAAAAAAGATGTGGCAAGACATTGTTTGCATCATTTACAGATTTTCCATAGACTATCTTATTATAAAGCCCTAGTGATGAAATGTGAAAAAATACAGGCATTTGGCATTTCTAACAGGAAGTTCCCAAGATCCCTATTTATTTAAATAAATATATGAAATACATAGGCAGATTATTTTGCTTGTATCCTGAGACAGGTGACTCTATGGCTCAGGCTGTGCTTGAATGCACACAATCCTTCTGCCTCAGACCCCAGCATACTGAGATTACAAATGTGAGCTACCACACCCAGCTAAGGGCAGATGTTTTTTTTAAAATCAGCACACATGATATACAAAGAGATATTACCTCTTTCAAGCCAGTCACTTCAGGAAGCTGATCGCTCATTTTGCTAATGCAAACCACTGTGGGACCTCCTCTTTTTAAATTAATTTTACCATTTGACATATATCTTTTGAAAAGCCACAGTACTGACAAAACATCAGTCCTTTTAAAGTGGATTCCATGTGCTCATGGAACCAAAGCTTACTCAGAACTAAATGTGGCAAATAAATAAGAAAGATGAGGGCTGGAGAGATGGCTTAGCAGTTAGGCGCTTGCCTGTGAAGCCTAAGGACCCCAGTTCGAGGCTCGGTTCCCCAGGTCCCACGTTAGCCAGATGCACAAGGGGGTGCATGCGTCTGGAGTTCATTTGCAGAGGCTGGAAGCCCTGGCGCGCCCATTCTCTCTCTCCCTCTATCTGTCTTTCTTTCTGTGTCTGTCGCTCTCAAATAAATAAATTTTAAAAAATTTTAAAAAAAAGAAAGATGATTGGCAAGAATGGTCTATTTCTGGACAAATAAATAAAATAAGGTGGACTTTGGAATATTGACTAGAAGAATACTCCCTAATTTCACACTGATCCTCAGTCCCTATTACACGATTTCAGTAGCTTTGTGAGCACAGCACATTCTGTGCCTCACTTACCACAGCCATAAGACACAAATGATAACGTTGCTGTGAGATTAAAGAAGATAATACATGTGAAATATTGCACAGTGCTGCTATGAACTCATGCTCAATAAATAGAGCATGTGTGTTATGACATACACATGTATTACACACACATGCAAAACAAATTTTAAATGTCATAGCACACATGCAAGTTAGTGAAGGTCATTATTTGAGGGAGATTATATACTTTTTAAAAAAAAATTTATTTATTTATTTATTTGAGAGCTTCAGACACAGAGAGAAAGACAGATAGAGGGAGAGAGAGAGAATGAGCACTCCAGGGCTTCCAGCCTCTGCAAACAAACTCCAGACGCATGCGCCCCCTTGTGCATCTGGCTAACGTGGGACCTGGGGAACCGAGCCTCAAACCGGGGTTCTTAGGCTTCACAGGAAAGCGCTTAACCACTAAGCCATCTCTCCAGCCCAAGATTATATACTTTTTAAAGATCATAAGCCACATGTTACTATGGCTGTTATGAAATCTACCATTATCTATATTTCCACTACCAGTTCTGTTTATTGAGCATGGGTATATATATAAACAACACCATGGAGTATTCCATATGTGTCATCTCCCTTAATCTCATAGCAATATTATTTTACAAACAAGGTAGAATGATTGGGGAAGACATCTGACATTGACCTCTGTCATGTTCATGTGTGAACACACATGCATATAAATATATGTAAGCACATAATATATGGGAATGGAGAGGCCAGTGGTCAGTGTCAGGGTTCTTCCTCCATCACTCCTCCACCTTAATTTTCAAAGGTGTTTGTTTGTGTGTGCGCACACATGCACGTGGGTGGGAGGGG
Source organism: Jaculus jaculus (assembly GCF_020740685.1). Taxonomy (NCBI): domain Eukaryota; kingdom Metazoa; phylum Chordata; class Mammalia; order Rodentia; family Dipodidae; genus Jaculus; species Jaculus jaculus. The sequence goes on from NC_059107.1 coordinate 111,815,827, forward strand.
CCCATCAGGGTTTCTTGCCACTACGAATCAGTGTTACTTTTCTTGTCCAACTTTACATTGGTGCTGGGGGAACTGAACCTGGTGAGCAGACTTTTCAAGCAAGCACATATAACTGCTTAGGCATCTCTCTAGTCCATCTTCCACCTTATTTTGAAAAATATTTTTATATATTTATTTATTTATTTATTTGAGAGAGAGAATGGCAATCAGAAAGAAAGTGAGTATGAGGTTGTCAGGGCCTCCTGCCACTGCAAATGAAATCCAGACACATGTGTCACTTCATGTATCTGGCTTTACATGGATACTGGGGAATAGAACCCAGGCCATCAGGCTTTGCAAGCAAGTGCCTTTAACTGCTGAGCCAGCTCTCCAGCCCCACCTTTTTTTTTATTTTATTTATTTGAGAGCGACAGACATAGAGAGAAAGACAGATAGAGGGAGAGAGAGAGAATGGGCGCGCCAGGGCTTCCAGCCACTGCAAACGAACTCCAGATGCGTCCGCCCCCTTGTGCATCTGGCTAATGTGGGACCTGGGGAACCGAGCCTCGAACCGGGGTCCTTAGGCTTCACAGGCAAGCGCTTAACCACTAAGCAATCTCTCCAGCCCCAGCCCCACCTTCTTTTCTTTATACAGGTTCTTTCACTGGACCTGGTACTCATCAATTCAGATAGACTAGCTAGCCTGCAAGTTCTAGGGATCCTCCTGTCTCCAACTCTCCAGCACTGAAATTACAGATGCATGTCACCATATCTGACACTTTATTTGGGGGCTGGGGATCCAAACTCAGATCTTCATGCTTGAGGGGCAAGCATGTTATCAACTGAGCCATCTCCCCAGGCCCTCTGACATATGTTTTTGTCTTCTTTGTCGCTTACTAATCAACTCTTATTTAAACTCAAGTGCCATATATTTCTAAAGAGCTTCCAGTCTGTACAGCTTCTGCACCTGTGGTTTTATGTTATTGTACCAATACAATAACAATGAAAATGTTATTCCCTAGACCTGTCAAATTGTATGTCCTTTGTTAATTTACAATTAAAAAATTGTAAGAGACTAATGCAAATCATTTTTACAACTGCTAAAATAGATCTAATCAGTCACTGACTAAAATAGATCTACTCAATTGATCAAATAATTGCTTACCATCTATTTGGGACTGCATGGGCTGGGCTGGCCACCAGAGATGCAGAGATGAGACAAACAGACATAGCAGGTGGATAGAAAGTGCTCAGATTCTCAGAGCTACATGACGGGATGCAGAGGAGAGAGAGAAAGAGAGAACATCTCTAGAAAATCAGCCAAGATACTAGCACCAGTAGCTGCCTCTGAGGCACAACCAGCATTTTACTATTTTAAACTCTTTGAGTTACTAATCAAAGCTAAACATTAAGACTTTTACATAAATGTAAAGCAGCCTGTTCATACCACTGTTCCATTTATTTTATCTATGTGCTATCCTGCCTCTTCACTTAGGAAGAAAATTAAATCGTTTACTTCAATATGAAACTGTTATTTGTCCCTACCCATTACTCACTCCTAATTTCCCTTGTACACCCACAATAACAGCTGTGCAATCAGTCAATCCACGTGCCATGGTGACGGCCTGTTGAAATGCTCAATGAATGTGGTCGTGGAGCGGTTATCGGGGTCTTGCCATCTGGCTGGGTAACCATTTGCAATGCCAGGGAGCAGGGTCTGCAGCAGGGCGGCCCAGCATCCTCATCCATCAGCAGCATGTCTTTGAGAGGCACGAAGCAATGGCCTTCCTCTGTGAATGCTAAGGCTCATTTTCCTCCTTGAGGCTCACTGTCAAATGCTTGACTCCAGAGAGCACTGTGTCCTTCAGCTTTAACCTTGTCAAGGAACCCATCAATCAGTCCATCAGCAAGCGTTTAGTAATCATCTCTCATGTTCAAGGTATTATGATAGATGCTGTGGGGGATGTCAAGAAATCTAAGAGGCGGTTTCTAACCTGTAAGAGTATATTGTCTACTTCAAGATAGAAAATGCATACAGCTCTAAAGGTAGAATCACAGAAGGTAAGATATTGAAAATGACAAATTCAGGGGTGACGGAGGATCAAATGTCTGTGCACTGTGCCAGGTACCTCTCACATGCTCTGCACTTAATCATCCTGCCAGCCCCACTTTTAACTCCATTTTATAGACTTGGAGATCAAGAAAGCTGCATAGAATCACAGGATAGATACTGGCAGGGTCATTATAAGTTCCATCAGTCTGATTTCAAGGCTCTGCTCTCCCTGCTTTAAAGCATTACCATTCCCAGGATATGCCAAGCTTCCCACTGCAAATAAATGCTACAAAAACTAGAAAGACTTATTGCTATGAATAGCAACGTAAGGCATCGTCATGAGTAGGATGTGGAATTTGAAGAACTCTTGTACAAGGCTAGGATGGGAAGAATGCTACATGGAATACGGAAGGAAGACAGGCAGGTTTCTAACTTACAAGAACGAGTCTGCATTGTGGGTGTAGCAATGGAAAAGCTTAATAAAGAGGAGTGTTTCATGCTGTGTCCAGCCTTCCTGCAGTAAGATCCTCACAATACCAAAGAGCTTCAGGAACCAGCTATGAGTCAGTGAGCTTTCTTGGATGGCAGCATCACTGGGCATGGGACCAGCATGGGGCTGAGCATCCCAAAATTTTGCATTACTCTTCAAAGAGTTCATGTTTGTCAGATTTATCATACAAGCCCAACAATTTCAACTGCTTACAAGTAGTAAGTATATAGACTTTTTTCAGACAGATATTTTGGAGTGTAACCCAACATTAACATTAAAAAAAAAAAAAACTTACAAAGCTTTAATGCAACACCTTGCTTGTAATAGGATGCCCATGAACTCTTTCCCAGACAGCAGGGAGTCCTGGGCTGTTTGCCTTTGCCATTGGGGTTGCTCAGGGCAAGGACTGAGAAGGGCCATCATAGAGGAGACACACATGGTGTAAGAGGGCATTGGGAATGCAACGAACAGAGGGAATGCGAGCCCACAATGGTCTTCCTGGTCCTCGTGTCATTCTTTTTTTTTTAATTAATTAATTTATTTATTTGAGAGCGACAGACACAGAGACAAAGACAGATAGAGGGAGAGAGAGAGAATGGGCGCACCAGGGCTTCCAGCCTCTGCAAACGAGCTCCAGACGCGTGCGCCCCCTTGTGCATCTGGCTAACGTGGGACCTGGGGAACCGAGCCTCGAACCAGGGTCCTTAGGCTTCACAGGCAAGCGCTTAACCGCTAAGCCATCTCTCCAGCCCCTCATGTCATTCTTGTTGTGGGTGCTTCTTATAGGGATGAACTAGTAAACCTCCCACCAGGAAAAGTCCCTGCATTTTTCCATCTCGAGAAGTTACCCTCAGTTTTGCTCTTTGACCAATATCCCACATCTGGCACATTAGAATCCTGCTTGAAAAGGAGCCAAGCATCCAACAGGGTCACCGCCTCCACTACAGTGCCCCTGCCCACATTTCACCGCCTCCCCTTGAGGTGTTGCTGTAGCCTCATCGCTGGTCCCCTGCCTTTGCACTTCTCTCAGCGGCAGCCAGGGTGTTCGTGTTAAAACACGCACCCGAGATGCTCTGTTCTCAACCCTCTGAGGGGCATCCTAGCCCACGCAGTGTAAAAGCCCCAAATCACTAAGTGGCCTACAAAGCCTGTCAATCCTTTCCCATCATCTTACCTGTCCTGCCGATTCTCACCTTCCCCCAGCCATATGTACCTCTTGCTCTCCCAAGCAAGGCACCTCCTTCCTTGGAGTTTCCTGTTCCTTCTTGCTGCCATGCCCCTCCTCAGACATCCACGTGATGTCACCCCTCCCTCTGTTAGGTCTTGCGTAAATGTCAATTTTTCAATGAGGTTTTTCCTAATCACCTTGTGAAGCCCCCAACCTTCTAACAACTCTGACAGACTGCATGCTTACTGCCCCCCTTCTTCCACTAAAATGCCGGTTGTATGAGGGTCGGATTGGCACGGCGCCTGATGCTTAGCTGGTGTGCAACAAACAATAGTTGAATGAAGGAATCTGTCTGGGAAGTTCTTGGCTCAAAGAAGTTTCTCTTTCTTATTTTTATCTTTACAAAGCATATATGAAGTGAAACTACCTGCCAAGAGAAAGAAAGGAAATTGTATTTAAATAAAACTTAAAACAAAATTGCAGAATTTGAACCCCACTTTTTAATAATCTCACCTTTTAAAAATTGTGTTTGGATTATATTATGAATACTACTTATATGCTAACATCATAAATATTATGGTTACTTATAATATCTAATTATAAATGCAAATACATTAAGTAGGTTGCAATTACAAATACTTGTAATTGTACAATAAAACACTAGAAAATGACTTGGGGGACTGGAAGGGTGGCTTAGCAGTCAAGACGTTTGCCTGCAAAGCCAAAGGACCCAGGTTCAATTCCCCAGGACCCATGTTAGCCAGATGCACAAGAGGGCACACGCATCTGGACTTCGTTTGCAGTGGTTAGAGGCCCTGGTACATGTATTCTCTCTCTCTCTTTTTCTGTTAAATAAATAAATAAATAAATAAATAAATAAATAAATAAATAAATAAATAAAAAAAATATTTTATAAAGAAAATGATCTGGGGAGATGGTGCAGTGGAGCGGGTGACTGCTGGGCAAGCACCAGAATTCAGGTCCTCAGTGTCCCCTGAATTCCAGGCGGGCAGGACAGTCTTCCTGTAACCCCCGGTTTTGGAGGTGGAAACAGGATTGTTGAAGTAAGCTGGCTAATTAGACTAGCCACATCAGTGAGCTCGGGCTGCAAGGGAGAGTCCCTTCCTCAGTAAAGAAAGTGGAGAGCAACCCAAGACAACACCCAATGCCAACCTCTGGCCTCCACACGCAAGACCCATACACACATGAACATGCATATGCAGCATGTGCCCCCCACATGAACATGCATACACATAGCACAAATGTCTCCCCACACAAACATGTACACACATAGGCACAGATTCCTCTCCTCTCCACACAAAATTAAATTAAGAGCACTAGAAAATACACTCCAGTTTTTTAGAGTGAGGGTGGTTTTTGATGTAATGAGAGAATACTAGCTTTTACTTTACTTTTCCCTCCAAAAGTTGAATGATTTATAATAGAAACACATTATTTTATAACTGTCAAAAGAAAAATCACCGGAAGAAACTGTATGCCAGTGTTATTTCTACTGAAATTCTTCCTTGGTATAACTGCTTTGAGTGGATTTCTTTGGATTTGGGGCCTGAAGCCGGAGCTTATTCGTGCTCTCGGGACTTCGTTGTTCCCATAGTAAATATTACAGGTGTCTGCTGTCCAGATGGCTTTGGGTTTCATTTCTCATGGTTTCTTATTCCAATTGGCATGGTTAGGAAATAATAAGTAGTGCACACAAGATAGCCCAAACCCCCATTTTTTGCCTTATCTTTATGTCCCACACAATCTTAAGATTCTTGTCGCGGGCTGGAGAGATGGCTTAGCGGTTAAGCGCTTGCCTGTGAAGCCTAAGGACCCCGGTTCGAGGCTCGGTTCCCCAGGTCCCACGTTAGCCAGATGCACAAGGGGGCGCACGCGTCTGGAGTTCGTTTGCAGAGGCTGGAGGCCCTGGCACGCCCATTCTCTCTCTCTCCCTCTATCTGTCTTTCTCTCTGTGTCTGTCACTCTCAAATAAATAAATAAATAAAAATTAAAAAAAAATTAAAAAAAAAAAGATTCTTGTCGCCTCAGTGTCTCTGATTTCCCCATCTACAGCCGAGCAGCGTGGCGCAATGGTCCTTTGCTGCACTGCGGCCCCACAGAGATGCCGTGACCTTCAGTTTCACAACTCAAGCTCTTTCTGCTTCCGCTGGACAGATGCCCAGGAAAGCTGTGCCGGGGGAGTCTTAAGAATTTAAAAGGCTCAGCCCATTCACTGCATGTGGGGCCCACGGCCCCTGGCTGGCATTTGTTGTGGAGTTGGGCAATCAGGACTGCTGCTCACAGGGCACCATGGCCTCCACCATCCAGCACATCAGACTCCGGTGGCTGGTTGAGGACAGATGCTCTGCCACCCTGTGACCACACCCTTTCCCAGGCTAGGCCCACAGGAAGTCAGGCAGGAGGGAGGAGGCCTAGAGCTGTGGGAACCACACCATCTCCTGTATCACTGACAGAGATCTCCTCACCCAAGAAACTGGCTCAGACCTGCTTTCCTCTTCCTCCCCAGTCCTTCAGCCTGAGAAGCTGACTTGGGGGTGTTGATACTCATGTTTTCATACTGATGGGAGGTTGGGGTGAGGGGATCAACTTCCCACAACCCAGGCTGCACACAAGAAGAGTACCCTGAAACATATTCAGCTTCTATAAGTCGAATAATTAGAGTGGAAAGAAGCTAGATGCCTTCTCTCTCCCTCTCCCTCTCCCTCCCCCCCTTTCTCTCTCTCTCTTTCACACACACACACACACACACACACATGTACACACACATACTCTCACACATGCATGATTTTTCAAAAGTCAGGGTACATTCGCTAGATACTTGGTGTGTCAATAACCTTCTCATCGCTGGAGCAAAATATCTGACAAAAAGTCAGTTTAAAGGAAGAAGGGTTTATCTCAGCTGTCCATTCTGGGTTACAGTCCATCATGACCAGAAGATGTGGCGTCAAGAACTTAAAGCTGAGCAGGTCACGTTCCGCCCACAGTGAAGGAGCCGAGTGATGAGTACTGTGCTCAGCCGGCTCTCTCCTTTTCACACAGTCCGGGACCCCAGCCCATGGGATGGTGCTGCCCACCTCAACCTAATCAAGACGTTCCCTCACAGGTGATTCTAGGTCCTGCCAAATTAACAATCAATATAAACTGTCGCACTGGGTTTCAGCTGTCAGCTGGTGGAGGGTACAGCCTTGGTACAACTTCTCTAAAGAGGCAATTGGATAATGTGCATCAAAAGCCTTAAAATTTTGCCAGTCTACTTCAGGAAACATCAGGTGTACACTACAAGGATGTTGTTTCCAAGGTCATATCCATAAAAATAGAATACTTCAGTGTCATCCAAAATAATATAATATTTCAGAAATAGATGTGTGTGGGGAGGGGGGGAGAGAGACCAAAAGGATAGAGAATTGGCATACCAGGCCTCAGCCACTGCAATGGAATGCCAGATGCTTGTACCACCTACTGGGCATGTGTGACCTTGTGCTTGCCTCACCTTAGTATGTCTGGCTCATGTGGGATCTGGAGAGTAGAACATGGGTCCTTAGGCTTTGCAGGCAAGCACCTTAACCACTAAACCATCTCTCCAGCCTGATTTCTATATTTTTAAGTTGGCATACAGAGATTGGGTGTTATTCATTTTGGAATATTCAAGAACAGTTTCCTTTTTTAATTTTTTTTTGTTGTTGTTTATTTTCATTGATTTGAAAGTGACAGAGAGACAAAGAGGCAGATAGAGAGAGAGAGAGAGAGAATGGGTATGCCAGGGCTTCCAGCCACTGCAAACGAACTCCAGACGTGTGCGCCCCCTTGTGCATCTGGCTAACGTGGGACCTGGGGAACTGAGCCTCGAACCGGGGTCCTTAGGCTTCACAGGCAAGCACTTAACCACTAAGCCACCTCTCCAGCCCTAAGAACAGTTTCTTTTTGTTGATTCCTGTCCTCCCTCCTATCACCAATCTCTCTTCTCTCCCAACTTCTGTCCCCCAGTTCCCACCCCTCCTGTTTGCATGTCTCTTGTGTCCTTTTGCTCCTTCCTTGCCCCGCTTCCAGCACATCTCTTTATATTCACTTTTTGTTATGGTTCTACCTTTCTAGGTTTAATCCATATTTGCCCTCTCTATAGATACATTCTTCCAGATATTACAAGGTAAGATCCACATATCAGAGAGAACATGTAGTTTTGGTCTTTCAGAAAGATTTTTAAAAACATTTTTTTATTCTTACTTATCTAAGAGGGGGGAAAGAGGCAGGTAGAGAGAGAAAAAGAGAGAGAGAGAGAGAGAGAGAGAATGGGCACACCAGGGCATCCAGCCATTGTAAATGAACTCTAGACACGTTTGCCACCTTGTGCATCTGACTTATGTGGGTCCTGGGGAATTGAGCCTATGTCCTTGGGCTTTGCAGGCAAGAGCCTTAATCACTAAGCCATCTCTCCAGCCCCAGAAAGATTTTTAAGGATATAAAAAAATGCACATAAAAACTCAGGTCCAGTCTGTGATCCAAGCCACTCAGGAGATAGAAGGCTCATGAATTTAAGGATTGCCTTGATTACAGAATGAGTTCAAGGCTAATAGGGACAACTTAGTGAGACCTTGCTCAAAATCAAATTTTGAGAGATACAGCTCAGTGGTAGATTACTTGCCTACCATGTGTGAAACCCTAGGTTCAATCCCCAGTACCTTCCCCCAAAAGTGCTCATATAAAGCTCAGTATTTATGTGAAAATAAAAATATCCCTGTGTGGGCTGGAGAGATGGCTTAGCGGTTAAGCGCTTGCCTGTGAAGCCTAAGGACCCCGGTTCGAGGCTAAGTTCCCCAGGTCCCACGTTAGCCAGATGCACAAGGGGGCGCACGGGTCTGGAGTTCATTTGCAGAGGCTGGAAGCCCTGGCACGCCCATTCTCTCTCTCTCCCTCTATCTGTCTTTCTCAAATAAATAAATAAATAAATAAATAAAAATTTTTAAAAAAATAACCCTGTGTGCATGTGTGTGTAAAAAGAGATGTGTTCCTTTCTTCCAAAGGACTCTCTTACCTTGTCCTCCACTTCCTACACCCTCTACCGATTATTCCCTGGTCCCCTGGCTGCATCTTTGGTCCCCAACCTGCATCCTCCTCCTTTTTCAAAGAGACCCCACTTCATCCCTTATGTCTCCTCTTATCTCCCTTTAACTCCCCACACCTCCCTCATCTCATTTACATCCTCACTATACTGATGAGCCCCAATTAAAATATCTCTTCCAATCCTCTTCCCTGTGCCCCCCACCAACAAGTGCCTATTAGAAATCTTCACTCAGGTGTGAAGTTTTTATGCAAGCTTTGCATATCCAAAATTAATTTCTATAACCATTCCCACCCCCTCATACACAAACACCACACACCTGCTCCTCTTTTTTGTTCCCCATCTTGGTAAATAGATTGTCTTTTCACCAGCAATGGGACTTGGGAACCAGGATGTCATCTTTTGATGCTATCCTCCTCTCATGCCTTATAGTCACGCACTAGCAAGACCTGTCATCGCTACACTCACAAGAGATGCCCAACCCATCATTTCCATTGCCCACCCTATCCCAGGTCACTAGACTTCTATAAGAACTCCCAAACAGTCATCTAGAATCCACTGTTCCTGCACATAATCCATTCTATACACAGCGATTAATGACAATACACACACACACACACACACACACACACACACACACACAACAAAGGCACAGAAGCTATGGCCAATGTATTACAAGTTATCCAAGAATGATCAGATTGTGTGTGGCCTGTTCTCATCTTATCCTGAATGCTTCTCTGTGACTTGTCAAATTCCTAACAATAAACACATTTCACTTTTGTTGATAAGTCAAAATGCTGTTTCCAAAAAAAAATGAATTATATGTTTCAGCCTAGAAATTAGGAGTTTATCTTCCATGGATCAACTCTGGCAGCCAATACCAAACAAGCTGGAGGGTGGGGTGAGTACCCCATCTCCAAATGTCATTGCAGGGAGGAATGTGGGGAAGTGCCAAACCAAGGACACCAGTACACAGCACTTGTCATGCCACGTCAGCCTCCTTTACACATCTAGACGTCCCTGAATAGTTACCACCATTGCCTGTTGAGCTGGGACACAGTCTCAGAATCCCCCTCAACAGACACATGGAAGCAGCCAGCATTCAATTAGGATTGACACTTAGAGGAAGCACATTTATTTGTCCCCTGTAATGAGCATTCTATCCCAAGTTCATCAAGGTAACTTTTTTTTTTACTTACTCTTATATATAATGTACTAAACATGTGCAGATCCCTTTTATATCTCAAGACTCATAAATCATCACAAAAGCCCACAAGCTAGGTAGGGCAGATATTTTTATCCTCCTATTCACGGAACTGAGGGCTACAGAGATTAAAGTCACACTGCAGAGCGCTGGTCGCCTCATTGATACACCTCTGCGAGCTTTTCTGTGATTCCCGTAACACCCTGCAGGCTCCGAGAGAGGTCAAAACCGCACACCTCAAGGGTAGGCAGAGGTAAGGGCCCAGGGTTAGCTCCGAACCTGGACGGAGATAGCTGCAGATAATGAGCAGTTGGTTACACTAACAACTTTGAAATTAAATAGTGAGGAAATAGGTGAAGCAAAGTTCACATATTTCATAACAAACACCATTATGCTCTTCAGAAGCAGGGCTTCTGGAGGTCAAGCATGTTTGTTGGTTTCCCTAGCAACCATGAGCCACCATCATCTATTTGACCTACTCTGAAGTAGCTTTTGTTGGGGGACTTTCAAGCCTGCAAAAAACAGATTGCTCAACTGGCTTTAGCATCTTTTTACACTTCGCCGTTGTCTTCTCTGTGCACACACACACACACACACACACACACACACACACACACACACACACGCACACATAGGTTCAGTACCCACAAAAACTGATGTGTCCACGTGACTGTCACAAAGCAGAGCACAAATTCCCACTGTGCTCCATCTGCCTGAGGTAAGCCGCTTCTCCACAGGCCTTAAGCGATTTTAGCCGGCGCTGAAAACCATGGAACTCCCCAGTTCTTGGAAAGCCAATTCCTGAAAGTTTTATGGCAAGAAAATGTGGTGGAAAATCATATCCCCAGAGGAATCAGTGTGACACTCTAAAATGGCTAAGGTGTCCAGGACTGGGGCTCTTTCTGCAACATGCAGTGCCCATGGCATCCTCAGCCAGGTGGGAAGCTTGTCACCTCTGCAGTCTCCCTCTCCTGCTTCCTTCTCCCCCAATCCACCTCCCATTAACTGCTTCATCTGTTCCTTACCACCCCCAAGTACACTCTACCTCCCTTCAGATACCCCAAAATTAAAGCCTCCACATTCTTTTATCACTTCTATGCCTTCTTACTCCAATTTTTGGCATAAAATTCTGTATCTCTTTGGAAAATATCAAGTGAGAGGAACCACGCTTTGACCAAGGAATGTCTCATGATTTTACAGTAAGAATGATGGGTTTAAACTTGTGCTGCACACCGAAGTGTGAGGATGCAGTGAGGGCAGGAAAATATAGAGTCTCTGAGCTGAGATGCAAATCTCTTCTCCTTCAACAACCCAGTCTTAGGGCACCCAGCCAGGGCCAGGGCCACGGCTCAGTTAGATTTTGCTACAAGAATGTCCTTACCTTTCTCCAGCCATTCTCCCCTGTGTTGACAAATAAGAGCCTAAGACCTTCAGTGTGTGGAGTAGGAAAAATTATGAAATAATGTTTGTTATTCTTGATAGAATGATGGACTGAACAGCAGGATTGGAACATGGTGCTGACCTTTCAAATTACTATTTATGTATGTGGACTCTGTCTGCCTTCCCCTTCAGGATGATTGTTATAGAGTGCAGTGTACTCATGTGAAATAAACACAGCATTATCAGGGAATGCCACTGATACCAATTATAGATGCTGGAGAAGCAAAGTGAGATGAGAAAAACAAAGTGTAGTTTAACTGAATCAAAGAAATAATAAATTATAGTAAATTACTCGTAGGTTCTGCCTAATTGCCATCCAACCCAGTAACAATCCAATGTTCTATTAAACATGTGCCAGACGTGGTCTGTTGTTCCTTTAACACAATTACAATGATTGGAAGTATGCAAGGCCATTTGTTCACAATTTAAACCAAAAAAGGCACTTAGCCCCTTGAATGAGGCAGAGAAGGAAAACAGCGTCCTGTACAGAGATTCCTGGGTTGGCCATCTCCTCATTTACACACAGCTTTCTGGCAGCTGTACAGATCCTTCGGCTTTCCAGTTTGGGGCCCAGGACTTGACAAAGGGAAACAGGCCCCTCAGGAACTCATAACGGAGCTGCTGAAGTAAGCGAAGTTGGCAGTGCTGACCAGCGGGAGGGCAAGGTCAGTGAGAGGGTCCAGGCAGGCGGGCAAGGAGGAAGTGGTCTGCCTGGAAACAGGCAGTGGGCGGCGTATCAGAAGAGCAGCTGTGGAAGGAGAGGAAGCCATGGTCAGGTGCAGGGATCGCGACTGAATGGGGAGGGCTCCCAGCTGGCCCTCCCGTGAGCCAGCTGTGCAGAGACCTCCTTGCCAGGGAATTCGGCTGCTCTTGAGGGCCCAAGTCCTCACAGCGAGACAGTCCACCTGACCCCTGACCCCTGACAAAACTAAGCCAGACTCCACAAAACTCCATGTCATCAAGCCAACAACAGGACTCACAGGAAAGCCTTACTTCACTTTTAAGGTTAAACTGCGCAGTCTGAGTTGAATCCACTGTAGTCCTACAAAGGCAATATTGAACCCCATCCTCCTTCACCCCATCCTTCTGCAGGAGTGACGGCCTATGTGGTTGGCCAGTGGAGGTTGGATAACAAGACAGGAGGAAGCATGGGGGCCGTGTTTGCTGCCTGATAAAACAATAGGCTTGGGAGGAGCCTGGTCCTCCACACCCAGCAGGGAGGATGTGGGTCACAGGGTACAGAAAGCTGTGTGCCAGAGCTCACTGTGTGGATTCCCCACCTCACCCAGCCCCACACAAACGCTTTAGTCACACTCTGCCACTGCAGGGAGCCGCATCACCGCGTCTCATCAAAGCAATACCTCCAGTGGTTTCCCGTGGCCCTTTCATTGAATCCACACTCCTCCTGGGACCTGCGAGATCTGACCGACCACACTTGCTGCCGTAGTGTCTGCCTCCCCAGCCTCTGCAGCTTCCCTTCTTCCCACTCATTTCCCCGCCTCAGAGCCGCTGCACTTTCCTCGGCCTGGCCCTCAGACCCAGACTCTCCATATGTGATATGTGGCTCTCTCTTTCCTTTTCGTATGTGTGTGGAATGTGTGTATATATGAGTGTTCATGTATTCGTGTGTGTGTGTGTGTGTGTGTGTGTGATGGTGCAAGTGGAGGCCAGAGGTCGACATCAGATGTCTTCATCACTCTTCACCTTACTTTTGGTGACAAGGTCTCTCAGTGAAGCTGGAGCTCACTGATTGGGCTAGACAAGCTAGCTTAAAAGTCCCAAGGATCCTCCTGTCTCCACCTACATAACACTGGGATTACAGGCACACACCACCATACCCAGCATTTTATGTGAGTGCTGGGGCTCTAAAAAAAGGACTCACACATGCACAGTAAGCACTTTATCCACTGAACCATCTCTCCAGCCCTGCATGTGGCTCTTTCTATCACTTGCACAGATGCACACATACCTCCCAAGACCTTCCCTTCGCACAGACCATGAATGCTTCCTGAGGAATATTGCATGTTGAACCCGTTGTGGGCCAGACATAAGAGGGAGTAGGGAGGTCCTCCCTGGAAGATGTCACCTTTGAGTTGGAGGTGGGGGTGACCGTAACCAAGGAACCAGGAAACAGTCCATGAACTCTGTCAGACACGGGAAGAGGAAATGGGGGAGGGAGTTCTATCCAAACAACTTTCCCAGTATTCTTGCTGTTAGTAGTCATCCATTTCCTCCAAAATACTCACCACTGGGCAGGACTTTGTCTGGGCTTGTACACTGTTGCTCTATCTTCTCCACCTGAATGGAAAGTCCACAAAGGCAAGAACTGCCAAGTATCCCCATGTCATTTATGCCAGAGTGAGTGCAGAGTACCTTGAATAAGTGGTTGCATGAAAGAAGAAAAGGAAAAGCAAAAGAGGAAGAATATGAATGGAAGGAAGGAAAGAAGGAAGGAGGGAGGGAGGGAGGGAAGTGAAAAGGGAGGGAAAGACTGCAGATTTTTATTTTGTTAAGCTTTTTGCTTCATGACCATGGATGACAAGGTATGAGTAGGGCAAAGGAGATTTATTGAGAAAAGGTGAAAAAGCAGGTATTGTAGTTACTACTTTGTGTTGCAGGAAGAAAATATCCCGCAAAAAGCAGCTGATAGGAAGGAAAGCTTTATTTTGGGTTACAGCATGGCAGGGAAAGGATGACAGAGCAGAGGCTGGACATCACTTCTTGCCACCACAGCTAGGAAGAGACTGAGCTGAAATAGCACTGGCAAGGAGGAGCCGACTGTAAAGGCCCTAAGCCTGCAGGGGCAATACAGCTCTTCCAGCAAGGCCCCACCTCCCAAATTGCCACTAGCTGGGGACCAAGCATTCAAAACACATGAGTCTATAAGGGACATCTGATTCAAACCAGCACTGTGGACATCCAATGAAGAGAATGAAAGGAAAAACAAAACAAAACAGGAGAAGTTACACATTACGAGTTAGAACTCAAAAAAGCAGCAGCACTAACAGTAAGGGTCTGTGAGGGGCATCTGGGGAGTATTGTACATTATCCCATTAAGGGGCTAATTATTCCTCCCACATTTCCAGTATGTCTTTAGGCGAGGGGTTATCTCTTGACTAGCATACCTCTACCCTTCTCTTTTTCTTACCAGGAGAACAGGAGGGAGTGTCCCTCCTTTCATGACCTCCAAGCCTGTCATGTCTGCCTACCTACAACTAAAGGAGGAAGGAAAGGTAAGGAAAGGAAAAGAATGGAAAAGGAAGGGGAAGGGAGGGGAAGGGGGGGAGGGGAGGGAGGGGAGGGGAGGGGGAATGGAGAAGGGGGAAGGAGGGAAGGGGAGGCAAGGGAGGAGGGAGGGAAGGAAAGAAGGAAGGAAGGAAGGGAGGAAGGAAGGAAGGAAGGAAGGAAGGAAGGAAGGAAGGAAGGAAGGAAGGAAGGGAGGAAGGGAGGAAGGAAGGGAAAAATCTGTGTAATTAAACACCCCATTCAAGGCTGTAATGATCTGGCAGGATGAAAGCCACAAAATACAGCCAAAACACTGCCCTTGAAAGGAAGTGAGGACAGGGCTGGGGGCTGGGGGCAGCAGGCTCTGGGAGGTCCCAAGGACGTGGCCTTGGTGAGGAGGAGCGCAGTGAGCGGGGGCAGTAGATAACACTTTGGGAAGGCAATTAGGAAACATGCACTGAGAACTTGAAAGCCTTCAGGTTTTACATTAGGAATTTTAAGGAAACAGTTCAAAATGGAAATTCCAAAGACACCCAAAGATATTAAGAGAAAAATCAATAAATTAGAAGTAAAGCCATCAAAAATCTCCAGATGTCTAACAATAAAACTGGAATATATCCTCTTGGTACAACAGTATGCAATCATTAAAAAATGAAATCTAGCTGTGCGTGATGGCGCACGCCTTTAATCCCAGCACTCAGGAGGCAGAGGTAGAAGGATTGTTGTGAATTCGAGGCCACCCTGAGACTATATAGTGAATTCCAGGTCAGCCTGGGCTCAAGTGAAATCCTACCTTGAAAAAAAAATTAAATGAAATGAAATCTACAAAACTAGGTAAAGTTGAAAATATCTCATAAAGTTTTATGATATAATCTGTAACATCTATCATTGACAATCTATGTAAAATTGAAAACAATGAGTAAAGCAAAGGTTAAAAAGAAATGTTTGGCTGGGCGTGGTGGCGCACACCTTTAATCCCAGCACTCGGGAGGCAGAGGTAGGAGGATCGCCATGAGTTCGAGGCCACCCTGAGACTCCATAGTGAATCCCAGTCAGCCAGCCTGGGCTAGAATGAGACTTTACCCCCCTCAAAAAACAAAAACAAACAAACAAAAAAAAGAAATGTTTGGAAAATTTAATTAATGGTTCCACCTAAAGTGACTTTGGATTTTTTTTTTTTTTTCAGGCAGTGACCATGACATGAACCACTGAGGACAGAAAGGCAGGTTCTCAGAGAATCACTAAAATACGACATGATTAGTCTCTGGATGGGAGAAGTCTGTGGGTTTTCAAAGCACATAGGAGGGATTCCAAACTCAGATTTCTGGGGGAAAATGAGAGGAACAGTCAGGAAAGGTTTGTGTGGGGGAGGGTCAGAATCTAAATGTTAATGCAGAAAGAGGGGAAATGAAAGACTGAAAACAGAGAGAACTCACAGTGAGACAGAAAGATGAGGACCAAGAAAGGTGGAAAGGGCTGGAAGCAGAGGGAATATGAGATGGTGCTGCCTGCTGCAGAATCTAAGGAAATTCCATTTGGCAGGGGAGTAATGGGATGGGAGCTCAGAGGGACAGGAAGCTGAAGAGACAAGCACAGTCAACCTTGTAGAGCCATTTGGACACTTGAGGCAACAGGAAGCCTTTGAAGTGTGTAGAGTGGAGATCAGTGTTTTGGAAAGCGCTCTCCCTGGTAAAAGAGCAGGCTGGAAACCTTGATAATCCGGGACAAAGAGGAGGATGGATTTGTGCTTGGCTAAAAGGACCCTGAGAAGTGTTTCACCTTCCTGTGCTCCCAGTGTTCCCTGTCTTTAACCAGCTTGTGTTATTATCATAATGGGGAAAAAATGTAACATGTGTTAAGGAGATGAACTGGACAATGTTCTGTCTGAAAGTCGCTCAGAGCCTTTGGGAGTGTCTGCTAAGCCTGAATCTGAACTAGAATCCACACCCACATGCTGGACCATAATGCCCCAGGGCTGACCACAGCTCCTGCCCTGAGAAGATGCATTTTCCACAAGCCAAAGACTCAAGACAGATTCGTCAGGGGAAGCAGCACTGAGAAAGGAGAGAGATGGGGTAGTGCCTCTCTTGTAGCCCAGGCTGACCTGTACTCTTAGGCTGGACTGGAATTCACAGCGATCCTCCTCCCTCTGCCCCTTCAGTGCTGGGATTAAAGGCATGTGCCACCACACCTGGCTAGAACAGAGCTTTAAGTGTCAGTCTCATGTATTTATATGCACATTTACAAATGTAACTCAGATTTTTCCGGACTCCAACCATATAAGGATGAAGTTCAACAATCTTTTACCGGTGCCGCACTTGGGAGAATCCAAAGCCACCTCTGATATGTGTGATCACAGAAGGACTTCTTATGTTCTTTAAAAAAAAATACTTTCATGAGCCGGGCATGGTGGCTCACACCTTTAATTCCAGCACTTGGGAGGCAGAGGTAGGTGGATCTCTGTGAGTTCGAGGGCACCCTGAGATTACATAGTGAATTCCAGGTCAGCCTGGGCTAGAGTGAGGCCTTACCTCAAAAAGCCAAGATATGGATAGATAGATAGATAGATAGATAGATAGATAGATAGATAGATAGATAGATAGATAGATAGATAGATAGATATGGATATGTATGTATGTATGTATGTATGTATGTATGTATGTATGTATATATGTATGTATGTATTTTCCCACAATGTTCCCTGAGCCTTGGTGGGTCTGATAGGGATCTGATTTAGTGTTGCTTTCTCTGTAGCCTGTGGTTCTCTGTTCTGGTGAGGTTTGAGTGACCACAGTGCCTGTCACCATTTCCCTGGAGTGGTTTTCAGGCTGGCCATGAGGGTAGTACTCATGTTACCACTTCCTCTGTAATAAGTTTTGGGCCTGGACAGATGAGGTGGAGGTGACACATCTCATGGTAGACAATCGGCTCTCTCTTTTTGATGTAATGATGTACTCTTTTTCTCCCCAGTATTCTCCTCCATACATAAAATAGATTCTTTAACCAAAAGTGAGAACAGTTTGAACAAAAATGGATAAGCCTAGTGATTAGATATATTGATGTGTATGTCCACTTTCCTTAGTTAAAGAGCAGTGGAGGTTCTCTCTGGAGCCTATTGGTTCCCCGTTCTAGGGAATCTGGGTTGGTTCCCAGAGCCAGATATGAGTTCTTCCCTACTGAGTGGGTCTCATGTCCAATACATGAGCAGTTGCTTTACCTGCATCGGCTGTGTGCCACTATTGCACAAGAGCATACTTCTTGCTCAGCTGGTTGATTTTGTAACTGAAAGACTGTAAGAGCTTCAGGGTGGGTGGAAATAGCCTGAGGCGCCCTGTGTCTCCCACCCCTGCAGAGACTGACTGAGGCCTCTTGGTCCCCACAATGAACATCAATAACCCCACTAAAGAAGACCCTCAGCAGAATTGGGAAGGGGCGTCTAAGAGTACAACCATTTATTTATTTATTGGAGAGAGAGAAAAAAAGAAGGAGATAGAGAGAGAATGGGTGTGCCAGGGTCTCAAGCTGCTGCAAACAAATTCCAGATGCGTGCGCCATCATGTGTGTCTGGCTTACCTGGGATCTGGAGAATCGAACCTGGATCCTTAGGCTTCACAGGCAATCACCTTAACCACTAAGCTATTCCTCCATCCCAACAACCATTTCTTCAAAAAAGCAATAAATAATAAAAAAGATAGCAAAATAAATTCATTTATTTATTGGAGAAAGAAAGAGACAGAGTGACTGGGGCAACAGTTTCTTGCTGCTACAAACAAATTCCAGATATATATGTCACTTTGTGGATGTGGCTTTAAGTGGGGATTTGAACTTGGGTTGTTAGACTTTGCAAGCAAGCACTTTAACCACTGAGTCATCTCCCCAGCTTGCTTCCTATGTTCTTGTCCCCAAACCTTATCAGAAATGTTGCCATACTAAATGATCATCTTAACCCAGCTCTCTTTGAGAATTCTACTTTTCCTTTCTGGGGAAGAAGTTTATAGAAACCCCAAAACTGTAATGCTTGCGATAGCAAATCCTCTTCCATGAAAAAATGTGTACGTGCCCATCTCCTGCACACTAAGTGCTAAGCCAATTCAGACATTCAGGACGCGGTGAGCAGTTGTCCTAACAACGACTAGCAATGCCTGTGTTCACTCTGAGCAGCCCTTCCTCACCAAGCAACCTTGCTTGGAGATCTTTGTCCCAGAGAGTTCCTTGTAAAAGAAGAAATGCCCACCCTCACAGCTGTAACAAGTGAACAGAGCCCAGCCCTCCTGGCTTCTGTCAGCAGACCGCTCTCTCCTGTGAGCCCAAACCTAGGCCACAGGCTCGTCTGAGAGCAGCACCCCGGTGCCTCCTCTACACTTTCTCATCAGCACTAGGCCCTTACGCACAAATCTCTCCTGGGTCAACCTCCTCCACTGGGGACCTCTGGGAGCATCAGACAGGCCAGCTGGAAAAAAAAAATGCTCAAGTTAGGCTTGGAGAGATGGAGAAAAATCACTTCAAAAAGATTAGGCATGGATTCGGGGAGTATTCGAGCAGAAAGGTACACCCTACACCATTATGTGAGGAGGGACTCACAAAGAGGAGAGTGTCAGGCCAGTGTACGACACGGGGGACACTGAGAGTATCAGCCCAGATGGGGTATGGCTCCTTCCCCGACCCCCTCAAAGCTGGACCCACTGTCTCTCCCACACGCCCTCTCCATCAGCAGTGAGTTCCCGGAGGACAGAGAGATACATTGCAGGAACTGCTTAAACATTAGGTCAGTTCCACCATGAAGCCCTTCCAGAGCCCCCACTCCAGATGCAGACTTCTGATCTTCTATCTTTATGCCTCCCTGGCGAGTTCTGCAAGACTGCTTTTACCTGCCTTCACACTTGTGCAGTGACTGGTCTACCCATTTCCTGTACCGAAGGTAGACACTCCATCCTGAATGTTAGGGCTCACCTCAGAAGCACAGGTCTCCCGTCAGTAACGTAGAAGGCAATAGTAGCCAAAATCCCAGATCTCTCTCTCTCCCCCACCCCTTCCTTCCTTCCTTCGTTTCTCCCCCTTTTTCTTTTGGCAGTATTGGTGATTGAACCTAAGCTTTAGAACATGGTAAACAAGTAATTCTCCACTGAGCTGTACAACCAGTCATCTCTATACATTTTAAGAATGAATTGCTCAGGCTGGCCTTGAACTCACTCTATAGTCCAGACTGGCTTTGAATTTGTAATCCTCTTGTTTCAGTTTGTGGATTATAGGCTTGTGTCACCAGACATGGCTGGGGGACTCCTTAGAAAAGTGAGAAATTGTTGCAGATTTTCTGGCTCTGTCTTTTCTCAGATTCTCTCCTGGTACAAATGAATGTCAGAATGTTTCCCTGGAACGGATAATGGCCCACATAGGGCTAAAACCCAGCCATTCCCAACCTCTATGACCTTCAGGTCTACATCGAACCTGATTCAGGGTGGCCTCATCCTTGGTCTCAGTGGGCACATTCACCAAAAGTCTAGATGCTCAACTTCCCCTTGAGTTTTCCATTATGTTTGCAGATTCCTCCCTTTTCTTCCAACAGACTCACTCCCTTTGGAAAGCCAGTTTAGTTCCTTCCCTTTGGTGGGGCATTCCCCTGGCCTCTTCTCACAGCAGGGTGAGCACTCAGATCCACACGCGGCATGCTCTCTTGTTCTATACCCAGTCGCTTTTTGTTTCCACTCCCCCACACCACTCCCCGGCTTCCGTTAGCTTACATTGCACTTGCTTTCGCAGATCTGGCAAAGCAAGTTACCTGGCAGAGTGGGAGCTCAGCAAATAGTCCCTGGATGAATGAAGGGGCATGACCCTTGCAAATGGGATCCAAGAAAGGAAGGAAATCCCTTGAGGCACTCAAAATTAAAGTTCATCTTGATTTGTTATATACAGGCTCATGTCTTGTGTCTTGTTTTTAATTTGAAAATAATAAGGGTCAAGCCTGGGCACCTACTAAGGTGCTGAGTGTTTGAGACATGTTATTGTGTTAAGTTCTAAAACCACCACCTGAGGCACAAGCTATTACCTCCTTTTACAGTTGAATACACAGAAACTGAGCAAGGTTCGGAAGTGTGTCCACATTCACCTCCCTGGTAAGTGGGAGTCTGTGTGATATGCCAACCTTCTGTTTCCTGTGCCTGGCACGTTTCTCTCTCACTAACCTATTTTTCATGTCTTCATAACACCAAGGAGGAGTGTCTACAGCTGTATTACTCGCAACTCAAAGTGAGATGTACTAGTAGGCTCTTACATTGCTAGAAGCACATTCAACTTGCAGGACTCAGCCTCCACCCCAGATGCCCTAAGTCAGTCTGACTTGTTCACTAGAGAGAGGTTGAGGGAAGGTCTCACTATGTAGCCCAGGCAGGCCTTGAACTCACACTCCTCTTGCCTCAGCCTCCCATGTGCTAGATTACAAGTATATGTTACCATCCCTACCCATCTGCATCTTAACAAGTCCCGTAGTGGTGTATACATGCATTACAATTTGAGAAGGACTGGTTTAGACTAGTAATACATGAAATATAGCCCACACACCAAAATGAGCCCGTCAACTTGTATGGCCTAATTGCAAATAATATTTTTTATATTTTTGATATGTTGTTTATTTATGAGAGAGAAAAAAGGCAGTTAGACACAAAGAGAATGGCCTCCAGCCATTGCAAATGAACTCCAAACACATGTGCCACCTTGTGTATCTGCCTTACATAGGTACTGGGGAATCAAACTCAGGTCCTTAGGGTTAATAGGCAAGTGCCTCTTTCTCTCTGTCTCTTTATGTCTCAGATAAATAAAATATTTTTAAAAGTGTATAGATCAAGCACTGATAACAAATCATACAGAAATTTATTTTAAAATAATTCTTTAGTATACATATAATTTTACCACTTGCTTAAAAATAAAGCAAATTTGCATACCAAAGAATAAGTATGTATTGGTTTTATTTTACAACATATAGGTTAAATGTTGTCTGAATACTTGATATTACAGGAACTAGAGTATCTTCAGTGATTTTAGAGTTGATCAACATTTTGATTTCATAATTGTCAATGCTGAGAAAGCTAGTTCACATAGATATGTATGTAGTACACAATGGGAGAAGTATGCATCAAGCCACTTCAGAAATTATTGAAAATTCTATTCTAATCGCAAGCCAAAATTCATTTTTCTTGCAAGCAATTCAAACAGCAGTGTTTAAAATCAAATATTATAACACAACACCATCCAAAGATACACTAATTAGATACTTATAAGCTGAGGAATAAAGATAGGAAAGTATTGTTTTGTTTTCCATCATTAAGCCATTGTGTTTCTAGAAGAAAACCCTGTAATAAGACCATCATAATAGGAGGAAAAGATGATGATATCAAAATAAAAGAGAGACTGATTGAGAGGGGGAGGGGATATGACAGAGAGTGGAGTTTCAAAGGGGAAAGTGGGGGGAGGGAGGGCATTACCATGGGATATTGTTTACAATCATGGAAGTTGTTAATAAAAGTAAATTAATTTAAAAACACAAAAACAAACAAAAAACTTGGAATAAAATAAAATCACTATAATTTCTCGCACACAAAATTCTTGAATCTGAGCCCTGGTATTTGAAGCAGTGTTCCTTGGTGTTGCACAGCCTGAAGGCATGCCTAACGCAATACCATGGCTGCAGTGAAGTCACGACATGGGTCTCTGGTTAGTGATACCAGAAAACACTTAGGTTCTTTACAGATTAGCTTTCGAATTAAGTTATTGATCTTCATGTATTCAGAAACTTTCTACTGTTGCCAACATTTTCACAGCCTCCACATTCAGCTGTCCACAGCTTTTAAGAAACTATATGTTAACTCACAGAAAATATTTGTCACACCTTTCCTTTCTCATACTCACCTGCTACCAGAGCTATGTGCTTTATAATGAAATAATGGCAAAGGGAAGCTGGCAGCGGGAGAACTTAGGGAGAAGAGTGGCCCCAGGGAGAGCCAGAATTCAGCTGGGGCCACGGCTGAGGGACTTTACCATGAGGCAGAAGTCCAGAAGGAATCGAGGTAAGGATGGGGCAAGTGTGCAGTACCAGAAGGCAACCAGACCAGGAAGAGAAAAGAGCAAAATGATGAAAACATGGAAATAGCAGTATGTGGATGACATAGAAGGCAGCTCCTCAAAAGCTGCATGCAGGGTTTGGAGAGATGGCTTAGTGTTTAAGGCACTTGCCTGTGAAGCCTAAGGACCCAGGTTCAATTTCCTAGTACCAACGTAAGCCAGATGCACAAGGTAGCACATGCGTCTGGAGTTCGCTTGCAGTGTCTAAAGGCCCTGGTATGCTTTCTCCCTCCCCCTCCCTCTCATAAATAAATAAATAAAATATTTTTTAAAGGTTCATGCAAAAGGATGGACAAGGCCAAGGCCAAAAATAAGGGATCATGTGGCACTTTCAGTCTTGGCCTTCTCCCAAAGTGAACAGTTGCATTTGTTTTGAGATAACTCCAGATTGAAGAGTCTGGAGGTATCTGAATTGCTGGAATTCATAGACTTTTCCTAAGACTCCCAAGCTATGAGTGTGGAAGGTGTTCTCATCTTAGAGGAAATCCAAGGCTCAAGCTGTATAGTGATGAAATAAATCAGCTCTGTGGAATTGTCTTGATACAGAAGCAGTACTGATTGCAACGAGCTTGTTACAAAGGCATTAGCTAAGAGAGGGCATAGGAGAAGCTCAGGACTGAAGAAGCCAAGGATCCTAATCCAGTGATGTCTGAGGAAGCTCCAGAGCACACCATGCCTCTCCGCAGTGACATGAAGATCTCAATATTGGATAAACTAGGGGCTCAGGATCACTCGAGGCAAGTAGTCGAACTCTATGTATGTATGTTGTTTGCTGATTTGTGTTAAAGTTCTCCCCCTTCTACAACTACTTTCACATCTTATATGATGGGGAGGAGTGTAGCAGAACACGCTCTTCTGGACATACAGCAGAGGTCGCATTTGTGACCTCACAGTGGCTCTCACTACCTACACAAGACCTGCACAAAACTGTACCCACCAGCATGTGTCACGGACTGACAGAGGAGGGAGAAAAGTAACATTGAACCAGAAGAGGCACTATTTAGAAAGGAGAAGGGCTCTGTGGGAAGGAGATGGAGACAAAAGAAAGGAATGGAAGGGGATTATTATCAAAACGCATTATGTATATGAGTGATAATTGTCAATAAAAAGTGTTTTATGGGCTGGAGAGATGGTTCAGCAATTAAGGCACTGCAAAGCCTAACAACCCAAGCTTGATTCCCCAGTACTCATGCAAAGCCAGATGCACAAAGTAGCACATGCATTTGTAGTTCATTTGCAGTGGCCTGAGGCCCTGGCGTGCCCATTCTCCCCACCGCCCTTGTTGGGCATAGTGGTGCATACCTTTAATCCCCAGGAGGCCAAAGTAGGAGGATCGCTGTGAGTTGGAGGCCAGCCTGAGACTACATAGTGAATTCCAAGTCAGCTTGGTCTACAGTGAGACCCTACCTCAAAAAGAAAAAAAACAAAGATTTTAAAAAGAGGGGCTGTAGAGATGGCTTAGCGGTTAAGGCACTTGCCTACAAAGCCTAAGGAGCAGGTTCGATTCCCCAGAACCCATGTAAGCTAGATGCACATGGTGGCACATGAGTCTAGAGTTCATTTGCAGTGTTTGGAGGCCCTGATTTTTTTTTTCTCTCTCTCATAAATAAACAAATATAATATAAAAATAATAGAAAAAGAGATGGGTAAGCAGAATAAAGACAGGATGAGAAATTAGTGTTTATTTTACTATGCTGCAGAGTGGCTGTGAAAGTGTTTTCTGCTTTTCAGTTCTGTGTGTGCATGTACGCGTGCGTGTGTGCTAAGGAAATTATGCTGGAAGCAGCCTCATTTGAGGTTCAGCAAAGACCCTCAGCCCTGTTTTGGCTTCTCAATGCACGTTAGTTCAGCTTTGTATGTAACAGCTTACTGCCCTATGACAAGAAACATTCCTAGGCTCCTGAAACTATGATGCAAGGTTGCTACTAAGAATTAATGCACCTGGGCTGGAAAGATGGCTTAGCGGTTAAGCGCTTGCCTGTGAAGCCTAAGGACCCCAGTTTAGGGCTCGATTTCCCAGGACCCACGTGAACCAGATGCACAAGGGGGCGTGCTTGTCTAGAGTTCGTTTGCAGTGGCTAGAGGTCCTGGCATGCCCATTCTCTCTCTCTCTCTGTCTGTCTCTGTCGCTCTCTCTCTCTCTCTGTCTCTCTCTCTCTCTCTCTCTCTCTCTATATATATATATATATATATATATATATATGTATATATATATATATATATATATATATATACACACACATATATATATATATATGCTTCTCTCTCTCTCTGTTACTCTCAAATAAATAAATAAAAATGAACAAAAAATAAAATAAGGAATTAATACACTTAAGTAAACTTTCCAGCCCACCCAGAAATATGAGTCTGACCCTTAAGGAAAGTAAAACAGGGAGTCGGATCCAAAGAAGGCTGACACTCCCTTCCCAGTTATTTTCAAATCCCAGAGGCTACATCTGTGCATGATATCATTTATGTAACTTATCTTTGCAAGAGCCCTCTCTGTCCCAATCTGGCCTCCACACCCATCGTTCCCTAGATGATCAGCAGAAGGACATTCACAGTGCCCCACCCTGTTGTGGATTTGCAATAGTTTAAGGATGTGCACATTGAGTAAATAAACACTCAGAATGCAATTGACCTTTTGTGCAACCAGCTTTCAGAAGTTACAGTTCTGTTTCTTCAAGTTTAAGATTTTAGGGCAATGGGAGAAGAATGCCCAAGCTAGTGTGCAGCAATTTAGGAACTTCCAGCAGTAAGTAACACTATATTACCTTGAAACGAAATATTTTTACTTTTACTGTAGCTTCTACATAAGGATATCATAACTAATCTAAAGCAAGCTTGCTAGTTTCTACATGGCAGGTTTATAAATCTATGATGAAACCATATGTTAGTTATATTAAACAAACTCTTACTAGTAATGGATGACCATCACAAGCTGGAAACTAACTAATGGTATTTTGCTTCAAAGAATCTGGCCTATCAAACATGACATTAAATATTCATTTATTTTAAAAAGCTGAAAATGTCAAGGCAAGAACAAAGCTGTCAAAAGCTAAGAGTATTTCATGAAGAAACAGCCTCAAACAGCAATGAGAGCTTAGTAAATTTGGGGGTTCACAAGCTTCTCCTACTGGCAATAGCTACTGAGGCTATCAAAGTATCAAATAAGCAAGAAAATAAGAATATGGTGTTCTGAATTCCTTACTTTCTACATTTCTCCTAACCCAGACCTACTGTTAAAAAAAAATGTATGTACATAAATGAGCATCACTTTCAGTGGGAAATTGTGATGTCAGGCCTATGGTAAATTTGATCAGCATAACCAGGCTATGAGGAATGGATAGATAACCAGCACATGGGATTTCAAACAGATCATGTTAGCAATTTCTTTTGAGCTTCTCTGCAAAGTGTTCGAGGTGGGGATGCCTTGGGCTGCAAGCCACAGAATACCCAACTACTAAGTGAAGGAGGTTTGGGTTTTCAATTTTTATATGATAAAACACCCAGGCTTATCAGCTTGAGAGAAGTGGATTTTGCTCACAAATCTCAAGGTGGGTGGAGACCTGTCTTCTCTACTTGGCATCGGTTCACAGGCAGCACCAGAGTCCCCTGTGGGCTGGCACACTCACATTCTGGCTGGAAAGCCCCAGAGAGCAGGAGGCAGGTGCTGCTGGGGCTCCGCAGCCTCCCACCTGGGTTCTCCACCTTCCAGCTTCCGTGTAGCCTGGCTGCCAGCATGTCAGCTCAGGGGCTGCAAAAAGACCTCAGAGAGAAGAAGAGTGTGGAAGAAACCTCACCACCTTACACGGCCTTGTGCCAGAGCCATGCACTGTCACTTCTACAGGAGTCTGTTTGCAGGAAGCAAGTCAGAAAGACTGGCATCATTCAAGGACCAGGAATGAGCCTATATTCTTTGATGGGAGAAGTGCCAAAGATCTTGTGGACATATATGTTAAAGCTACTAGAAAGAGATTTGTTTGTCATGAATGATGTACAAGAGGAAGGATACTTGTGGGATGTGGAACACCATAAAGTAGAAAAAAATGTTTCTTCTGTAATTAGGAGGGCTGGTTGAATTTGCTCTGGGGAATTTGTTCTTGTATTGTTTGGAAAGTTTTATTTTTTTTTTTTTGGTTGTTCAGGGGTTTTTTTGGTTGTTGTTTGTTCATTTGTCTTCTGTTTGTGTGGTGTGCATGCATATGTGTATGCGTATTCATATGTGCATGAGGCCAGAGGTCAATGTTAAGTGTGTTCTTCATTCATGTTGTTCTCTCTGAACTCAAACTTCACCAATTCAGCTAGCCAAGCTAGCCAGCAAACCCCAAGGATCCTCCTATCTCCACCGCCTCAGCTCTGGGATTACAGGCTCATGTCACCACACCTGGCTTTTGACAGGGGTGCACTTTACCCAATAAACAATACCCCTATCTCTTATTATTTTTTTTTGTTTTGACTTTTTTGAGATAGTACCTGCCTACACAGCCCAATTTGACTGGAAACTTGACATCCTCCTACCTCAACCTCCCCAAGTACTGGGATTACAAGCATGCATTGCCACACCTGGCTTGTGATATTATTTTTAGGTGATTGCATGGTTTCAAAATTGCAAGATGGGGGCCTGGAGAGATGGCTCAGCAGTTCAGGTGCTTGCCTGCAAAGGCTAATGACCGGGATTCGATGCCCCAGTGCCCATGTAAAGAAAGATGCACAGTGGCGCACGCGTCTGGAGTGCTTTTGCAGTGGCTGGAGGCCCTGGTGCGCCCATTCTCATTCATTCTCTCCTCTCTGTCTCTCCTCTCAGTCTTTCTGCTTGAAAATAAATAATAAATACTGCAAAATGACTGCAATAGATGCAGACACTGCAACCCTACCCAGGACTAGAAGCAGCAGAGGGAACAATGACAACCGCTTCTGGACCCTTTGGTGAGCAAGAGGGAAGCTCTTCAAAACCCTCTTCAGTAGACCTGGGCTGGTGTCCATTGGCCAGAATGCTGTCATAAGGCTACCCCTTTCCCCCAGAGAGGCTGAGACAGAGAACACTTGGCTTCCTCATTCTGCACTGTAAAAGTCAGCAAGGGTGAGGAGCCTGCGATGGGCAATGATCAGCTGAGCCACATTCCTGCCCTAGTAGCACCCCAAGTCAGACCCATGTGTTCGCAGAGAAGAGGAACCTACAAGCACTGCTTCTCTCCCTCAGCCAAAGTCAACAAGGAAACGACCCAATATGGTTAGCAGATGAAAAATGCATCCACTAATGAGTGGGGTCACTTACAACTCTCTCTATACCAATAGGCTCAAAAGCTATCTATTGAAACTAATGACTCATTTGCACAGTTTGAAAAGGAAAAAGAGTTGACTCACCACACAGACATGTGCAACAAGATAGAGAGGGCAAAGCAGGTCACCACTGACTCCTAAGGAAACAGCAAAGCAGATTAGCTTAAGTTCAGAGACCCAGGGCCTAAAATAAACCTGAGGACAAGGCTAGAAGGAAGCGTTAACTTGTAAACTTAACTATAATTTCATATCCAAGTTTATAGACTACTCCTTTTGGGCCTTTGTTGTTGAGGAGTGAATGGAGGCAGGAAAAATATCATGAACTGATCCATTTTATAGACCCTCTGCAGTGATCATTCAAAGTTAAGTATTAAAGTTTTAAAATACAAGGCTAAAGAAAAAGAAATCAAGATTTCTTTCTTTTTTTTTTCTCCTGTAAACACAGATTTTTCCCAGCCTACTGTCATACAGTGGTCTCTCAGCAATATAGAAATCACTCCACAGCAGGGATTTTTCTAAGCACCTCATTCAAACAAACATTTGAAAATGATAGCTAAAATGAAAGATGAGATGACTAGATTTATTGACTGTGGTGGTGTCTAGAACCAAGTATATGAACAGGTGGGGCACGCCTTTAATCCCAGCACTTGGGAGGCAGAGGTAGGAGAATCACTGTGAGTTTGAGGCCAGCCTGGGATACAGAGTGAGTTCCAAGTTAGCCTGGGCTACAGTGAGACCCTACCTCAGAAGAAAATTTTCTTTTCAAGATCAGATGTTCATGAAAATATAGAAAACTGAATGTGACCAAGACTGAACAATGAGAACCCTGAGCAATCCCAAGCTGGAACCTGCAATGAATATAACGTAATAAATATCTCATTATTATCAGAGAATAAAAAATGAGGTATGCCTACTTCCTCTAAGAAGAACTCTGACATAGGCAATTAAATAATTGATCCCAAATGATATAGTTCATATTAAATAAGCATTCAAACAAGCACCAAGACATTTGCAAGCAATTTTTACTCACATTTCAGTTTGTAATAGAGTGTAATACAAGTCTTTATTCCATGACTAACTTGGTCAAATACAAAAAGGACTCTTTTTTATTATTAGTTTTCTATTCAGCAAATACAGGCAGTTTGGTACCATTATTGGGCTCATCTGTGGCCTACCACCTCCCCATATGCCCCTCCTTGTTGATGTATATGGGTCGTGCATTGTGGAGTTAGCCCACAGTTATTGGTACGATAAATGTCTCTGCATATCATGACCCAACATGTGGCTCTGACATTCTTTCCGCCCCCTCTTCCGCAAAATTTCCCTGAGCCATGTTAGGTTCATTTTTGGTCTGCTTCAGTGCTGAGGTGTTGGGGGCCTCTGAGGCTCTGGCTCTCTGATTTGGTAGGAGTTGATTTTTCTCTGTGTTGGTCTCCTTCCCCCTTGTGCTGGTATCCGGTTCATTAGGAAAACAGCACCCTTGCTTGTTTTGCCAATGTTCCTTAGTTTCAGTCAGGGCCCTTTTGAGGTATGATGGGGTGGCTCTCTCCTTAGGATCTGCATCTATCTGAAAAAAAGAAGCAGATTCTCCAACAGAGAGTAAGTTAGCACCAGGACAATTGAGATAACCCTTACTTTATTTATAGAGACTTTAATAGGTATAGGCCCTCTTGTAGCCCATGATTGATGGTAGCTTGATATTGGAAAGTGGGCTTATGTTTGGATATGGTTCTGACTTTTTTCCCAGCTCCAGCTATGGGTCCTATACCACTGAGGGGATCAGTTAGCCAAATCAAGAGCAGTTGGTACCCCACCAAGCCTGTGTGCCACTATTGCACTTGTGTGGGCATCACAACAGGTTATTTGCTGCTAAGTAGGTTAGACCATGAGTTGTTTGGACAGATATTGGTCATTTTCCTCAGTTGCCCATGTAGCACCTTCTAGCACTAGACATGCTGACTGTCTGGGGACTGACTCCCTCCTGGCTTTCAGCCATGCCGTTCCATTTTACGTGTCAGCTGCATATGGTGGTTTCAGCAATAGGGTCCTACCACTGACCTTTGGTGGGTCATCAAGTACTCTGACAGAAATCTGTCATTCTTTTTGGAAACCTTGTAGGTTTCTCTGATCAAAAGCTCATTGTGGATGATAGCCCCATGCTGGTACTGGGAATTACAAATCAGATCCCTCTAAGAAAATGAGGAGAAAGATAATTAATATACAAGAGTTAGAGAGGGGAGAGAGAGAGAAGGAGGAGGAGAGAGAGGGAGGGAAGATGTAGAAGATTTAGGTTAGACTTGATCCTACCTTCTCCCCTGTCTTGTGGTTCAGGTGTTTCCTGTAAGGGCCTGGTGAAGGTTCAGCCATTTGGTCTGCCTTTTAGGAAGTAGAATTTTATGGTCCCATTGCCGTTTGGGTCTAGATTAGTGTTTCCCACCCCTTCGATGCCCCCCCAATCCATTGTAGTGTCTAGTCCATGAGATACTTGCTGGATATGTAAGGTATCTTGGGTATATTCAGGTTAGGTGCTGTAGATGAGTGAGACTATGTGGCGATTTACAAAAGGACTCTTTAAGCAAAAGTCATAAAATATATACTATGGTAGTTACTGTAATTTTTATCATGACCTGATACTCCATTTTCATTGTTTCCTTTCATTAGCAAATTTCAATTAAGAAGCAATGAAAAGGCTTATGAAAATCATGACTCCACATTTCTTATTCAATTTTCAAATTATAATCAAGCCATGATGATTTTCTTTTCTTTCTGGAACACATCAAAAAATATACTTGAACTTTTTAATTAAAAAAAAATGCCAACTTAGGGGCTGAAGGGATGGCTCAGCAGTTAAAGGTACTTGCAAAAACTACCATAAAACTTACTTTGTGGCCTGAAGATATGACTTAGTGGCCAGTGTGCTTGCCTGCAGAGCCTAACAACCCAGGTTCAATTCCCCGGTACCCACATAAAACCAGATGTACAAAGTGGCCCATGCAAATGGAAATTATTGGCAGTGGCTAGAAGTCCTGGAGCATTCATTCTCCCCCTCCCTGAAATAAATAAAAATAATTTACTTTGTAATTCTCAAAACCAATTTTCAATATTTGTAGGCCCAATGTAATGGTTCAATCCATGCTAAATGTCATTGAATTTTTAACATCACTGGCAAATTAATGCATATTCTTTGTACATGAAAGTATTTTTTAATTTAATTTTTTATCTTTTCACAATTTTATTAACATTTTCCATGATTATAGAAAATATCCCATGGTAATACCCTCCTCCGCCTGCACTTTCCCCTTTGAAATTCCATTCTCCATCATATTACATCCCCATCTCAATCATTCTACTAACATATATACAATACCAGCCTATTAAGTACCCTCCTCCCTTCCTTGCTCTTCCCTTTATATCTCCTTTTTAACTTACTGGCCTCATCTATTAACTATTTTCCTTCTCACACAGAAGCCCAATCATCGGTAGCTAGGATCCATATATGAGGGAGAACATGTGGCACTTAGCTTTCGGGCCTGGGTTACCTCACTCAGTATAATTCTTTCCAGATCCATCCATTTTTCTGCAAATTTCATAACTTCATTTTTCTTTACTGCTCAGTAGAAATCCATTGTATAAATGTGCCACATCTTCATTATCCACTCATCAGTTGAGGGACATCTAGGCTGGTTCCATTTCCCAGCTATTATAAATTGAGCAGCAATAAACATGGTTGAGTACGTACTTCTAAGGAAATGGGATGAGTCCTTTGGATATATGCCTAGGAGTGCTAAAGCTTGGTCATATGGTAGATCAATCTTTAGCTGTTTTAGGAACCTCCACACTGATTTCCACAATGGCTGGACCAGATTGCATTCCTACCAATAGTATAGAAGGGTTCCTCTTTTTCCACATCTCTGCCAACATTTATGATCATTTGTTTTCATGATGGTAGCCAATCTGACAGGAGTGAGATGGAATCTCAATATAGTTTTAATCTGCATTTCCCTGATTACTAATGACGTAGAACATTTTTTTAGATGCTTATATGCCATTCATATTTCTTCCTTCAAGAATGCTCTGTTTAGCTCCATAGTCCATTTTTTCATTGGCTTATTTGATTCCTTATTATTTAACTTTTTGAGTTCTTTGTATATCCTAGATATTAATCCTCTATCAGATGTATAGCTGGCAAAGATTTTTTTCACATTCTGTAGGTTGCCTCTTTGCTTTTTTCACTGTGTCCTTTGCAGTGCAAAATCTTTGTAATTTCATGAGGTCCCAGTGATTAATCTGTGGTTTTATTGCTTGAGCAATTGGGGTTGTATTCAGAAAGTCTTTGCCAAGACCAATATGTTAAAGGATTTCCCCTACTTTTTCCTCTAGCAGTTTCAGAGTTTCAGGTCTGATGTTAAGGTCTTTAATCTATTTGTACTTAATTCTTGTGCATAGAGAGAGAGAAGAATCTATTTTCATCCTTCTACAGATACATATCCAGTTTTCCCAACACCATTTGCTGAAGAGGCTGTCTTTTCTCCAATGAGTATTTTTGGCATTTTTATCAAATATCAGGTGGCTATAGCTACCTGGACTTACATCTGCGTCCTCTGTTCTGTTCCATTGATCTTCATGTCTGTTTTTGTTACTATGGCTCTGTAGTATAGGTTAAAATCAGGTATGGTGATACCACCAGCCTCTTTTTTGTTGCTCAGTATTATTTTAGATATTCGAGGGTTGTGATTCCAAATGAATTTTTGGAGTGTTTTTTCTATTTCCTTGAAGAATGTCTTTGGAATTTTGATAGGGATTGCATTAAATGTATAGATTGCTTTTGGTAAGATTGCCATTTTCACAATTTTGATTCTTCCAATCCAGGAACAAGGGATGTTTTTCCACTTTCTAGTGTCTTCTGCAATTTCTTGCTTGAGAGTTTTAAAGTTCTCATTGTACAGATTCTTTACTTCCTTGATTAGATTTATTCCAAGGTCCTTTATTTATTTATTTTTTTTGATGCAATTGTGAATGGGAGTGATTCTCTGATTTCATCCTTTGTGTGCTTGTTGTTAGCATATATGAAGGCTACTGATTTCTGTGTATTTATTTTGTATCCTGCTACATGGCTGTAGGTTTTGATCAGCTCTAACAGTTTGCTAGTAGAGTCTTTAGGGTCCTTTATGTATAGAATCATGTCATCTGCTAATAATGATAACTTGATCTCTTCCTTTCCAATTTGTATCCCTTTTATGTGTGACTCTTGCCTTATTGCTACGGCTAAGACTTCCAGAACTATATTAAATGAAAGTAGGGACAGTGGACACCCTTGTCTTGTTCCTGATTTTAGTGAAAAAGCTTCCAGTTTTTCCCCATTTAGTAATATTTTGGCTGTAAGCTTGTCATAAATAGCTTTTATTATATTGAGATATGTTCCTTCTATTCCCAGTCTCTGTAGGACTTTTATCATGAAGGGATGTTGGATTTTGTCGAACGCTTTCCCTGCATCTAATGAGATGATCATGTGATTTTTGTCCTTCAACCCGTTTATATAATGTATTACATTTATAGATTTGCATATATTGAACCATCCCTGCATCTCTAGGATAAAGCCTACTTGGTCAGGGTAAATGATCTTTCTTATATTTTCTTGTATTCTATTTGCCAATATTTTGTTGAGAATTTTTGCATCTATGTTCATGAGGCAGATTGGTCTGTAATTTTCTTTTTTTGTTCTATCTTTGCCTGGTTTTGGTATCGAGGTGATGCTGGCTTCATAGAAGGAATTTGGTAGAGTTCCTTCTTTTTCTATTTCCTGGAAAAGCTTAAGAAGCAATGGTGTTAGCTCTTCCTTAAAGGTCTGGTAAAATTCAGCAGTGAATCCATCTGGGCCTGGGCTTTTTTGAGTTGGGAGATTTTTGATAACTCTTCAGATCTCCATGCTTGTTATAGGTCTATTTAAGTGATTAATCTCATCTTGATTTAATTTAGGTAGGTCATATAAATCAAGGAAATCATCCATTTCTTTCAGATTTTCATACTTTGTGGAGTATATGCTTTTATAGTATGTCCCTATGATTTTTTGAATTTCTCTGAAATCTGTTGTGATGTTACATTTTTCATCTCTAATTTTATTAATTTGTGTCTCTTCTCTCTTTCTTTTGGTCAGAATTGCTAAGGGTTTATCACTCTTGTTTATCCTTTCAAAGAACCAACTCTTTGTTTCATTAATTTTTTGGATTTTTTTTTGTTTCTATTTCATTAATTTCTGCCCTAATCTTTATTATTTCTTCCTATCTAATGATTTACCTTGTTCTTCTTTTTCCAAGGCTTTAAGGTGAAGCATTAGGTCGTTTACTTGCGATCTTTCTAATTTCTTAATATAGGCACGTAAAGCTATAAATTTACCTCTTAGGACTGTCTTCATTGTGTCCCAGAGATATTGGTATGTTGTGTTCTCATTATCATTTGACTCTATAAATTTTTTGATTTCCTTATTGATTTCTTCATTGACCCATTCATCATTTAGTAGTGTATTGCTTAGTTTCCATGATTTTGTGTATGCTTTATAGCCTTTCTTGCTATTGATTTGTAGTTTAATTCCATTGAGGTCAAATAGAATGCAAGGAATTATTTCAATTTTCCTGAATTTGTTAAGATTTGCTTTGTGTCCTAATATATGGTCTATTTTAGATAATGTTCCATGTGCTGCTGAAAAGAATGTATATTCTGCAGCCTTTGAATGAAATGTCCTGTATATATCTGTTAAGTCCATTCCTTCTATGACCTCATTTAGTCCAGATGCCTCTCTGTTTATTTTTTCCCGGGATGACCCGTCAATTGATTTTAGTGGGGTGTTAAAGTCACCCACCACCACTGTGTTTGGTATTATCTGTGACCTTAGTTCTAACAGTGTTTGTTTGATGAATTTTGGAGCCCCCATGTTAGGTGCATATATGTTTTGGATTGTAATGTCCTCCTGTTGGAGTGTGCCCTTAATCAATATAAAGTGACCTTCTTTATCTTTCTTGACTAACGTTGGACTGACGTCTACCTTGTCAGATATTAGGATAGCAACCCCTGCTTGTTTTCTAGGCCCATTTGCTTGAAACACTGTTTTCCAACCTTTCATCCTAAGATAATGTCTATCCTTTGTAGAAAGGTGAGTTTCATGGAGACAACAAATTGGAGGATCCTGCTTTTTAACCCAGTCTGCAAACCTATGTCATATATATATATATAGCTATCATAAAACTTACTTTGTAGCCTGAAGATATGACTCAGTGGCTAGTGTGCTTACCTGCAGAGCCTAACAACCAAGGTTCAGTTCCCCGGTACCCACATAAAACCAGATGTACAAAGTGGCCCATGCAAATGGAAATTATTTGCAGTGGCTAGAAGTCCTGGAGCACTCATTCTCCACCCCTGAAATAAATAAAAATAAAAATAATTTATTTTGTGATTCTCAAAACCAATTTTCAATATTTTTAGGCCCAAGGTAATGGTTCAATTCATGTTAAATGTCATTGAATTTTTAACATCGCTGGCAAATTCATGCATATTCTTTGTATATGAAAGTATTTTTGAGATAGAATATTTCTCACACTCATTCCCAGCTAGAAAATTCCACTGGGTTTTGAATGCAAAGATTTATTAGATGCTGCTCAAGTAGGTGACAAGACAAATAGCCTCCATTAAACACTAATTTGTTTTTATTCTGTAAAGGCTAACACAGATGTAAACCAGAGGTTCACCACCCCTGGAACACATGCTAAAATAACAAGAACAATGATAGTAAGGAGGTACATAAGCCAGATCTTCCTGCAGAACCTCCTTTTTCACTGCTAGGTTTGCCAGGAATGAATGCATTAGAGTGTGTGTTTGTGTGTGTGTGTGTGTGCATGTTTGTGCATGCTTTTATGTGGGCATGTGTGTGTATGCTTGTACATGAAGAAGCAACAAGTTGGGGGCTAGAGAAATGGCTTAGCAGTTAAGGCGCCTGCCTGAGAAGCCTAAGTATCCTGGTTCGATTCCCCAGGACCCACATAAGCCAGATGCACAAGGAGTCACATGCATCTGGGGTTTGTTTTCAGTAGCTACAGTCCCCAGCATGCCCATTCTCTCTTTCGCTATATCTGCCTCTTTCTCTCTTTCTCTCAAATAAATAAATAAAATTTTACAAAAAGAAGCCAGAAGTTGGCATAGGGTGTCTGCCTTGTTCACTGTTTATTTAAAGAGGCAGAGTCTCTTGTTTGAACCTAAAGCTTACCAATTAGGCTTGGCTAGCTATCCAGCTTGCCCCAAGGATCCCCTGTTCTGTTCCCCAAGTGCTGGGATTATAGACAAACCACAGTGCTTACCAGGCATTTACATAGATCTTAGGGGTCCAGATCCAAACTCTAATCCTCATAGTTGCATGGTGTGGTGATTTGAATCAGATGCCCCCCTATAGACTCTTGTGTTACGAATGCTTGGTCCCCAACTGTCATGGTTTGATTCAGGTGTTCCCCATAAACTTAGGTGTTCTGAATGCTAGGCTTCCAGCTGATAGAGATTTGGGAATTAACGCCTCCTAGAGGCAGTGTATTGATGGGGACAGGCTTATGGGTATTAAAGTCAGTTTTCCCCTGCCAGTGTTTGGCACAGTCTCCTGTTGCTGTGGTCCATCTCTTGTTGGCCAGGAGGTGATGTCCACCCTCTGCTTATGCCATCATTTTCCCCTGCCACCATGGAGCTCTGTGTGAGAGATTACAACCATTGGAATTGGGCCAACTGACCTACATAGGGACAACAGAAACAATGCAGTCTTTTGAAGTGGTCTGAATGCTGAAGTAGTTCCTGTTCTTCAAATTCTGCTTTATTCCCCCACTGGATTAACAAATTGGCACCCCACCTGGTATTATGGAGCATAAGAAATACAGGAAAGGGAAGGCCATTGAATTTTCAATGTGGTCTTGTGTTTTGGAAATGGCCATGGGCAGTGTGAAGCAGGTGTGCTGGACGCCTGCATGGAGAACCAATGGAGTCGCAAGGATGAACCGTGGATTGCAGTGGAGAACCAGTGGAGTTGCCAGGACCATAAGATGGCTGCTAAGGAGAGCTGATGGCCCTGGATGAAGTTTTATAGGACTGTGAGTAGCCTAGCTTGAGGGGTGGAATTGGAACTCCAGAGACTTGTTGCTTGTTAGAATTATTGGACTTGGAGATTTGTCACTGACTGGAATTGTTGGACTTGGAGCTACAGAGTTTGATGTTTGCCCTGTTTAAATCTTTCACTGGTTGAATATTTCTTTGCTATACCCAATGTCATCTTTTGCAATGTGGACGTGTATTCTGTGCCATTGTGGATTTTTTTTTTTTGTTTATTTTTGATATTATGGCTCAGTTAAAAGACTTTGGTCTATGGGGATATTTGAACATCGTTGGGACTGACAAAAACTATGGGGACTTCTAAAGTTGGATGAATGTATTGCATTTTATATCATGTACGATTATCAGTTTATGAGGGCCAAGGGCAGAATGTGGTGATTTGATTCAGTGGTCCCCCATAAACTTAGGTGTTCTGAATGCTAGGTTCCCAGCTGATGGAAATTTGGGAACTAATGCCTCCTTGAGGCAGTATATTGTTGGGAGCAGGCGTATGGGTATTATAGCCAGTTTGTCACACTCTCCTGTTACAGTTGTCCATCTGGTATTGATCAGGAGGTAATGTCCACCCGCTGTCCATGCCATCATTTCCCCCTGCCACCATGGAGCTCCCCCTTGGGTCTGGAAGCCAACATAAACCTTTTTCCTATAAACTGCTCTTGGTCAGGTGATTTATGCCAGCAATGCAAACCTGACTACAACACCAACTGATGGCAACTTGGGAGGTGGAGTCTTGCTGGAGGAGGTGTGTTTTGGGGAACACTCTTAGGGGTGTTATAGTCAGCTCTCCCTTGCTATAATTTGTCTGCCTCTCCTACTGCTGTTTACCACTTTCTGTGGCAAGGAGGTGATGTCCAACCTCTGCTTATGCCATGCTTTCCTCTGCCATCATGAAGCATCCCTTTGAGTAAAATAAAATAAAGCCAAAATAAAGCCTTTCCTCTCATCAGATGGTTTTGGTCAGTTGCTTTGTCCCAGCGATGTAAAAGTAAGTACAATACATGGCAAGAGCTTTATCCACTAAGACAAACTCCTAGCCCCCAACTTCCTCAGTGCTAGCAATTTTTAGATATGCAGGGAACACATACACACAGAGTTTCGATCAACAAGTACTTGATGAGTGTCCATTATCAGGTGCCATGCTGGTTATAGGTACAGCTTTGGGAGTCAGGCTGACTGAATTCATAGCCCAGCTCATCACTCTTGAGCTACACAGCTGCACAGCTGCTCAGCCTCTCTGAACCCTACCTGCTTCCCCTGTCATAACTTAAGCAGCACTATTATTATCACCACCACAGAACATGGTTGCTCAGTCTTTTGCCCCAGGTAAAATAGGATAAGAAGATGCCCACTGTTGTGCTTTGGTAAACGGAGCTCAGAGGACAGATACTTAGCTCAGCCTGGAATTCTAAGAGGTCCATGAGCCCACAGAAGAATGATGTGTGCAGTTAGATGAAGAGAAGAAAGAGCTGAGTTCAACCATGAGGAGAGACACATTGTACACAGGAACTAGATGTGGTTTGCTGTTAAGAGAAATGGAGTTCACAGTGGTGAGAGATCAAAGATGAGGCTTCAAAGAAGGTGAAGACCGGGTCACAGGAAGTCTTCTAGGTCATGTTGGGGACCTGAATTTCTTTCTGTAGATCAGATTCCTTAAGCCACATTCTGTATGTAATATGCTAGGGTTTATAGAGGTATGTCATGAGATGTTCCTTGGCATTCTTCAAAACAGTAGCTTCACTGTGAGGTGAGTTTAGAAATACTCTAAATTTCATCTCCTCATGACTCACAATGCATACACTAGCACTTTAAGGCTTTGTGAATTACTACATAAAGAGATCTATGTAGATTGCACAATAGGACATCATTTTTATAGATGACTAGAAAAGAGTTTGCCATGGCTTAAACTGACCAGTAGAGTCAACAGGGTAGCTTAGGAACTTGCTCCCTCTACCTTCAGAGGTGGCTTTACATGGAGAACAGGAGTGACATACTTATGACCCAGGATGAAGGGCACGGAGAAATTCAAGAAACACTTAAGAGTTAAAATCACTGTCGCTGATACAATTATAGTGAGGGAGACAGAATTCTCTAGAATGGCCTCAAGTTCTTGCATAAGCCAAAAGAAGAGTAGTGTCACTCATTTCAAAGAAGATTCAAATTTAAAATAAAAACGTGATTCAAGGAAAGGAATTGAAGATGAGTAAGAACTTAAATCGGAACATGGTAAATTTGAGGTATCATTAAAATTCCAAGTTAGATTTCAGGCAGGAATTAAGTCAGCAAACCACTATTAGGTCCCGATCTAATCTAGACTCATTTGGTAAATTTTTCCCGGCTTTTCTTGCTTAAAATTTCCAAGTTAAGTTTTCATAATATGTTATTTTAATTTTAACAGCTGATTTCCTAATAAGATTATCAGCTATGTTTAAAAACTTTAACTTAATAAATTTCCAATTTAAAATACAAAAATGTTCATATATAGACAGGAAAGTTACATTGTTCAGCATAAATTACTGAAATTCTCATTTTAAAAAGTGAATCTGGGGGCTGGAGAGATGGCTTAGCGGTTAAGCGCTTGCCTGTGAAGCCTAAGGACCCCGGTTCGAGGCTCGGTTCCCCAGGTCCCACATTAGCCAGATGCACAAGGAGGCGCACGCATCTGGAGTTCGTTTGCAGAGGCTGGAAGCCCTCGCGCGCCCATTCTCTCTCCTTCCCTCTACCTGTCTTTCTCTCTGTGTCTGTCGCTCCCAAATAAATAAATAAAAAATTTTTTAAAAAAAGTGAATCTGGGGCTGGAGAAATGGCTTAGCGGTTAAGGCACTTTCCTGCAAAGCCTAAGGACTCATGTTTGACTCTCTAGGTCCCATGTAAGCCAAATGCACAGTGACACAAGCGTACAAGGTTGCACATTTGTACAAGGGAGCACACACATCTGAAGGTCAATTATAGTGGCTGAAGGCCCTGGTACAACAATTTTCTCTCTTTCTCTCTTGCATTAAAAAAAGCAGTCTATTGGGCATGCCTCCAAAAAAAAAAAAGTGAATCTGGGGCTGGAGAGATGACTCAGCAGTTAAAGGTACTTGCTTGCAAAGCCTGATGGCCCAGGTTCAATTCCCCAGTAACCATATAAAGCCAAATGCACAAAGTGGTGCATACATCTGGAGCTCATATGCAGTGGCATGTCTATATTCACTCTCTCTATCTGCCTCTTTCTTTCTGTCTCTTCCTCAAAGAAGTGAATCTGGGGACTGAGGGTGATGGTTCAGTGAGTAAAGTGCATGTCACATAAGCATGAGGAGTAGAAGTAAATTCCCAGCACCCACATACAAGGCAGACATGGTGGCATGCACCTGTAATCCTGTGCTGAAGAGGCAGGGACAAGGGAAATCATGTGGCTCTAATCATGTGGCTCTTCTCACTGAATCAGAGAGGTCTAAGTTCAGTGTGAGGCTTTATCTAAGGGTGTATACTACTAGCCAGGCAATAGCAGTGGTGTAACAGTGGCATGACTGTTTGGGGAGTAACCAATTGCTCTCTGTAGTCTTCCCTAATATACCTTATTCCCCTCATGTGTTTACAAGCTAATAACCCCCAACTCTTACATTCAGCTCTTTCTCCATCTGAACTTGAGGTTTGTTTTTCAACCTTACTTTGACCATTGCAATGGTCACCAGGAAACTCCGTATGTCCCTGGTTAAACTGCCAGTTGCCTGTTTCCACAATGTCTACCTGTCACTTACTCCTGATAAAAATGTACCTGTTTTATCCAGTGAGACAATGTGTCCAAATAAATCTCAGTCTCCTCATTGCACACATGGTATGATTTTGGTCAATAAGATAGAAGTGAAGCTCTTTGGGGTATTTCTGAAAACAAACTGTTGTTTTCTTCACAAGAATATGACCCCTTCCTTCCTCCATTTTCCCTGCTTTGGGTGCTCACACTACCTATGCCTAGAGCTGCAGCATATCCATCACATCAAAGAGAATAAGAAACACAGAGGAGGCCGAGGAGCACGGAGAATGTGCCTGGGATATCACGGCACAGGGCTACCATCCCAGCCAGGTCCATCTTAGAAATGCTTTTTGCATAGAAAATAAATTGATTAATTGACTGATGAATCACATAGCTTACTTGTTTAAGATGTGGTTAGTCAGATTTCCATTCTTTGAAGAAAAACCCAGTCCTACCTGACACAACATACAAAAGGAGTTTGACTTTCACCTTCAAAGAGCAGTTGATGACTCACCTCTTAGACCTGTTCATTTCCAGTAGCCATCCATGCTATAGCTCAAGAAAAAATAATAATAATAATCTGGAATCATACTTAATTTCCATTTTGTCTGTGTCTCTAACTCTGTGTTCACATTCTTCTCTTTTCCATTCCCACCAGTTGCCATGTAGCTAACCCAGGATCACACTCTACTACACTCTAGGCTACCACCTTCCCCTGCCAATCCATCCTCCACACAGCATCCACAGTTAGTTGGAAACATGTATCAGGTCATGCCCTGTTTTTAAATCTTCAAATTGTTTCCTATCTTACCTACAATATATTCTAAATGTCTAGGTGCTATGGACTGAACGCTTATGTCCCCCAGATTCATATGTAGAACCTCCCAGGTCATCATGGTAGAGTCTTGTAATGAGATTAGCACCCTTATTTTGAAAATCCTAAATTAATCTCTCTCTCTCTCTCTTTCTCACTCTCTCTCTCCCAGATATAAGAAGGCATCCATCTGAAAATCAGGAAGAAAGCCCTCACCAGTGGCTAGTAGCATCTTGATTTTGAATGTTCCACCCTCCAAAACTATGAGAAATAACTTCCTGTTGCTTAAGCACCTTGTCTATAATAATTCTATTACATTCGCCCAAGTAGGACAAGGACACTGAATACGGCTTGCAGAGCACTGCATGCTCTGACCACATGTTAAGCTTGTTTTCTCTTGCTCACTACATTCACTATACCACCACTGTTTTATTCTTCAGAACTGGCCTCTGTACTTGCCGTTCCTTCTGCTTCAAATGCCCTTCCACGCCATTCTTCCTCTGGGAGCCTCCCTCTCATTTGTATTCAGGGTCTTAGCACTCTTGTTTTTCCTTCTTTATGCTATCTAAAATTATATTTTTTTACTTGGATTTTTGTGTGTCTTGTTGTTTATTTCTCCTCTCTTGGTGACTTGCATTCTTCATGAATACAAGGATTATGTCTAGTTTATTTCCTGCTCCCTCCCCAGGTCTAGATCAATGTGGGCACATAATAGGCCATTACTAAGTATTGTTTAAAAAATGTAGAGAGATGAGTTTTTGAAGAAAACAAACACACTCTTGGACTCTTAAAATCTGTCAGTTTATGGCTCTGAAACATATCATTTTCCTTTAAAAGCTCTAAGACTCAAACCAAATTTTATATGTAAATAAAAGCTTATTCCAACACATTTAACTTAGAACTCACTGAATATACTTAATCCTATTAATTATACACTACTACAGGTAGATATTTTTGCTTACCACATAAACTCTTTGCCCAGTTAGAGGGACTAGACCCTTGATTTAGGCTGCCAAGTGCCATGTCTTTATATAAACAAGCCCTTGAGAGTCTGGAAGGGAGCCTCAAAGACTCAGTTGAAAGCTTCCAGATCCATTTACATGTGGTAATGCTCAGAAGGCTGTTCCTATGGCTAACCTCAAATGTCAGAAGCCTTCCCATACCTTCCTTTATAATCCAGTCAAAATAAAGTGTGGAGCAAAAATCGCTCAAGGTGATGAACATACCCTTAAAAGGACAAATGCTTTCAAACCACACACAGAAGGGTACATATTTCTGGTTTGTTATATTTCTAGAGGGTTTATTCAGTAATCTCAAGATTTTATAGCACCATGCCAGTGTTTCATTGCCATGCTCTTACAGTGGGAAGAAAAGGCAGAAACAGTCTTACTCCTTCCGCTCTTTCTAGTTGTAGAAGGTGGTAGCAGAGAAAGGAAAGAAAGCTGAGTGCTGGAGACTCCCAAGACATTGTTCAGTTACATCATGGACACCAGGAAAGAAGAGAAGAACAGGCGGTGGTGTGACATGTCAGGCCACATACAAGACAGAATTGGGGATGGAGGAATACTCCTTGTGGTGGTTTGATTCAGGTGTCCCCATAAACATAGGTGTTCTGAATGCTAGGTTCCCAGCTAA
This sequence comes from Jaculus jaculus, assembly GCF_020740685.1. Taxonomy (NCBI): domain Eukaryota; kingdom Metazoa; phylum Chordata; class Mammalia; order Rodentia; family Dipodidae; genus Jaculus; species Jaculus jaculus. The sequence goes on from NC_059107.1 coordinate 111,859,175, forward strand.
TAGATATTTGGGAATTAAAGCCTCCTGGAGGGAGAGTATTGTTGGGGGCGGGCTTATGGGTACTATAGCCAGTTTCCCCATGCCAATGTTTGACACGCTCTCCTGTTGCTACTGTCCACCTAATGTTGGCCAGGGGGTGATATCCACCCTCTGCTCCTGCCATCGTGGAGTTTCCCCTCAAGCCTGTAAGTCAAAATAAATCTCTTTTTCCCCAGAAGCTGCTCTTGGTTGGGTGATTTCTACCAGCAACGTGAACCAGACTGCAACACTCCTCTTCCTTGGAGCCTTTCCTTCCCTCTGCTGTCACCTTCTGAAAGGTGACCTGCAGTGTCTTGGAGACCCTTTAAGGGTATCAGTGAGAACAAAATTATTTTCACAATATCATCAACAGCAATTTTCTGAGGCTGGGGAGATGGCTTAGCAGATATGGAGCTTACCTGTGAAGCTTAAGAACCCAGGATTGATACCCCAGTATACATGTAAGCCAGATGCACAAGGTGGCTCATGTGTTTAGAGTTCATTTGTAGTGACTAGAGGCCCTGGCCTGCCATTCTTTTTCTCTCTCTCTCTCCTGCTATCTCTCTCAAATAAATAAATTAAATATTTAAGTTCTTACCTATGTGGATGTTGACATTGATGGTACAAAAGTAATAATACTGTGTCCAGCCATCAGCACCTTAGTACAGGTCAAGGCAGTGGCACCAAATGTACTGAAAGCCCACCTCACATTCACTGTGAACAGAAAGGAGTGGGTGGGGGAAGAAAGAGAGAGAACTTAAGGGTCTGTATCCATTACCTTGAACATTTCACTACATATGTTCTACTTACGAATGTTCTTAATGAAGCATTGCAACTCACTAATTTCATTGGCGCTTTGCACTGTTCTATGTGACTAACTGGGAAGCAAACATAAAGTAAATCTCTTGCAGACAGAGCACGGCTGTTTCCAGGGAAAATACTTACATTCTTCTTTATTGTACAAGCATGTGATCTCACTTGTTAAGAAGGTTTTTTAAAAAATTTTTATTTATTTGAGAGAAGAGAAATAGGGGGAGAGAGAGAGAGAGAAAAAAAAAGAGCACTTCAGGGCCTTCAGCCACTGCAAAAAAACTCCAGACACACGCACCCCTGGCACATCTGGCTCATGTGGGTCCTGGGGAATTGAACCTGGGTCTTTTGGCTTTGCAGCCAAGCATCTTAACCACTAAGCCATCTCTCCAACCCCATCTCACTTCTTTTTAAAATTATATTTAGTTACTTATTTGAGAGAGAGAGAGAAAGAGGGAGAGAGAGAGAGAGAGAATGGGCATGCCAGGGCCTCCAGACCTGTCCTGGAGAATCAAACTGGGATCCTTTGGCTTTGCAGGCAAACACCTTAACAGCTAAGCCATCTCGCCAGCCCCCCATCTCATTTGTAATTGAAACACTATCTCATTCAGATGTATCAGATTATTTTCTCGTAAATGAACAAGGTGAGCCTGTCACTACAAAGAAAAGATGTAGTTATGTTTGTTACCCAATCCTTTTTGTAGTTGTTGTTGGTTTTTCGAAGTAGGGTCTCACTCTAGCCTAAGCTGACCTAGAATTAACTATGTAGCCTCAGGCTGGCCTCAAACTCACAGCCATCCTCCTACCGTTGCCTCTCGAGTGCTGGGATGAAAGGCGTGCACCACAACACTTAGCTGTTACCCAATCCTTTAAGAAATCACGTCCAACTGAGATTTAAATAGTGGCTAGAATGATCCAAAAGGCCACTAAAGTCGTACTCCTTTTCCTTACACATCCCTGAATGTCATGTTTTTTCATATACTTTCATGAAACCAACATATAGCAGATTGAAGGTAGAAGCCAACATAATAATCCAGCTGTCCTTTGAGCCATGCTAATAAGATTTGTGGGGGAGAATCATAAAAATAGAAGAAAACACTAATTTCCTATTGTTTCAAAATATTTTATAGGGCTGGAGAGATTGCTAAGTGGTTAGGGTGCTTGCCTGCAAAGCCTAATGACCTAGGTTCAATTCACTAATACCCATATAAATCTGGAATCACAAGGTGGAACATGCATCTGGAGTTCATTTGCAGAAGCTAGAAGCTCTGGCATGCCCCATGTCTCTCTCTCTCTCTCTCTCTCTCTCTCTCTCTCTCTCTTGTTCTTATTTTTTCTCTCTCTCCTTGAAAATAAGTAAATAAAATATTTTAAAAGTATTTTTATAAAAATGTTATAATATGCCAGGTGTAGTGGCACACACCTTTAATTCCAGCACTTGGGAAGCAGAGGTAGGAGGATTGCTGTGTGTTCAAGGCCAGCCTAGGATTACAGTGTAAGGTTCAGGTCAGCCTGGACTAGAGTGAGACCCTACCTTGAAAAACCAAAAAAAAAAAAAAATATATATATATATATATATATATATATATATATATATATATATATATACATACATATATATACATACATACATATATACATAGTATATACATATATATGTATGTATATATATGTATATACATATGTATATATATACATATATATGTTATTATAGATTTACTGTATTACATTTACTATTATATTAAATGAATTAATAAATCATTGTTTTTAAATGTTTCTAATATAATTCGATACAATACAAATCAACATAAGCTCTTTGGGAGCCTCGGCAGTTTTTAAGTGTAAGGAATCTTGAGACCAAAACCTGGAACAACAGTTTTAAGTGTATAATAGAAAATGTACAGTTGAAACAAAATGTGTAATAGAAATATGTCTCAGAAATAAAACCATGCACATCTAATAACATAGGTGAGATAATTTTCATTCTACCATAAAAGAAAGATGGTTTTTAAGCATGCTGTTAAAGGAAAAGTTCAGGTAGGAGAGCCCAGGTTGTGAAGTAACATGTCATCATAGGAACTGATACCTTTTTTTTGTTTTTAGTTTGGTACTCAGTGAATACAGTTAAGCTGGTACCATTGTTAGCCTCCTCCATGTCCTCCCCCCTTCACCTGGATCCTTCTTGTTGGGGTATATGGGTCGTTCATTGTGGGGTTAACCATTAGTTATGGATAGGAAGAAATGTCTCTATGTATCATGACCCAGTGTGTAGCTCTGACATTCTTTCCGCCCCCTCTTCTGCAAATTTTCCTGAGCCATGCTGGGTTCATTTTAGGTCTGCTTCAGTGATGAGGTGTTGGGAGCCTCTGTATATCTGATTTGGTAGATGTGGATTGTTCTCTCTGTCAATCTCCTTCACTCTTGTGCTGGTACCCAGTTCACCAAGAAAACAGCACCCTTGCTTGTTTCGCCAATTATTCTTAGTTTCACCAGGGGCCCTTTTGAGGCATGATGGGGTGGTTCTCTCTCTAGGATCTGCATCCATCTGAAAAAGAGAAGTAGATTCTTTGATGGAGCGTGAAGTTAGCACCAGATAAATGGGAGAACCATTGTATTTTTAGAGAGAAAATTTAACAGGTGTAGGCCCTTTTGTAGCCCATGATTGGTTGTAGCTTGATAATGGAGAGTGGGCTCATTTTTGGATATGGTTCTGACTTGTTTCCCAGATCCAGCTCTGGGTTCCATTCCACTGAGTGGATCAGTTAGCCCAAATCAAGAGCAGTTGGTTTCCCACCATGGCTGTGCGCCACTATTGCACTTGTGTGAGCATCACAACAGGTTATTTCCTGCTAAGTAGGTTAGACTATGAGTTGCTTGGACAGATATTGGTCATTTTCCCCCAGTCACCTTCTGGCACTAGGCTAACTGTCTGAGGACTGACTCTCATCCAACTTCCATCCATGTCACTCCATGTTACATGCCAGCAGCATACAGTGTCTTCAGCAGTAGGGTCTTGCCACTAACCTTTGGTGGGTCATCAAGTACTCTGACAGAAATCTGTCATTCTTTTAGGAAACCTTGTTGGTCTCTCTGATCAAAAGCTCATTGTGAATGATAGCCACCTGCTGGTACTAGGAGTTACAGGTCAGTGCCCATGAAAGAAAAGGAAGAAAAAGATAAGTAATATAAAAGAGTTAGAGAGGAGAGAGAGAGAGAGAGAAAGAAGCAGTAGAAGATTAAGGTCAGTCTTCATCATACCCTCTTCAGGGCCTTGTGACTCAGGTATTCCCTGCAAGGGCCTGGTGAAGGTTCAACCATTTGGTCTGTCTTTTAGGATGTAGAATTTTATGGTACCATTGCTGTGTGGGTCTGGATTTGTGTCCCTCACCCCCTCCCTTCCCTTTCCTTCCCTCCCCACCCACCCTATTGTCCAGTCCTTGAGATGCTTGCTAGGTATGTCAGCATCTTGGGTAGATTCAGGCCAGGTGCTGTACATGAGTGAGACTATGTAGCGATTATCTTTCTGTGGTTGGGTGAGTTCACTGAGAATGATCTGTTCCAGGTTCGACCATTTTCCTTCAAATTTCATTGTGTCATTTTTTTCTTACTGCTGTGTAGAATTCCATCATGTAGATATACCATATCTTAGTTGTCCATTTGTCTAATGATGGACATCTGGGTTGATTCCAGCTCTTAGCTATTACGAATTGAGCAGCTATAAACATGGTTGAGCAAATCTCTTTGGACTGAGGCACAGAGCTTTTAGGGTACATGTCCAGTGAGGGAATAACTGGGTCTATTGGTAACTCTATAGTCAGCTTTTATAGGAGTCTCCATATTGCTTTCCAAAGTGAGTGTACCATCTTACATTCCCACCAACAGTGGATGAGTGGAACTGATACCTCTAAAAACTCAAAAGCTGCCAGGGAAGAGTGGCAGGTATGAGTGGCTCAGGAAAGAGCCAGTCAGAGGACTGGGGATAAGAAAAGGTTTAATGGTATAAAATACTCAAATATATTATGGACCCATGCTAGTACAGAAATTTGATTGAATTTAAATGAATTGTGATCAATGATCATTTTTTGAGATTGACATAATTTATCCCTTTCTGTTTTTTCCTTTCCAGGTTTACGCCTCCTTGCCTCTGGGAAACTTAAGGTCAGAAATTTTGACTTTTGTTTTCAAAAGAGCAAGGTCAGTGCGGAGAATCTGATTAAATCTGGAGGAAGCATATCCTTTGTTGAAAGTAAAATTCTCTCTGGTTTGATAGAGTAGTAAGAATGTAAGATCCCTCATCTTCTTTCTGCCTGTAGCCCTGAGGACACAGCAGGACCTCTGAAACACTGACCATTACTGCACCAACAGCTGGAACATTAGCCTAGACATCCCCAACTAGAGTAGATTCCATATTCCAAGGACCAGCAATGAGCAGAAGAAAGCCAGTTGAGGGACCACATAAGGAGATACAGTGACCTCTCATCGGTACCCCACGTGGTCATGACTGATGCTTTCCTGGATCTCTAAGACATTGCATTTGTGCTGGCAACTCAATGGAACATCACAGGACATAAACGAATGTCTGAAGGTGAATTTCTTACCAGCTCTGTGAATGGGTGCAGAGACCAAATTAGCTAATTTAGTTAATTAAAATGGAGGAGTGTGAATATTATTTGGCACTGAAGAGGAATGGAACACTGATATGGACTGCAACATGGGTGAACCTAAAATCATTATGCTAAGTAACAGAAGTCAGTTTCAGAAGGCCACATAGCATATGACTCCCTTTGCAGCAAATGTCCTGATTAGGCATCTGCAGACAGAAAATAGATTTGTGTTTGCTTAGAGCTAGGGGGAATGAGAGGCAACTACTTAAAGAGAGATCTCGGAGGAAATGAAATGTAAATGCTCTAGAATCTGTTGTAAATGGTAGTTGTAAATCTCTGTGAATAAACAAAAAAATTACATTTTGTATGGGTAGATTGTATCAGATGTAAATTATATACCAATAAACCTATTATCAAAAATAAGGAAGTGTGCTATCTCTTATCCACCTGAGATCCATCCTCATTTTATGGGTGTAATACCTCACAAAGTTATTTATAAGGTTGTGTTAAGATGGTAGCTTCTAAATTATGCCAGATCAGGACCTAGCAATCAAATTTAGGGCAAAGGAAACGGGAAAGGTTCAAGAGAACAGATGTAGGCTCCACAGAACACTGTGATGCCTATCCAGGTATCATTACACGTACTTCATATATTTTTAGTTTATTTTACCTATACAATTTATTCCCTTAATTTTCTAAATGAGAAAACTGAGTCACAGAAAGGTGAAACAACTTACCAAGTCATTATTACAGATAGGACTGAGATTATATAACTATAACACAGATGGCATGGGTCCACAGTCTAACTTACCAAGCTGTATTAGGGCAGTAGCTCTCTTATTCTCACTGAGCCATTAGAATCAGCAGGAACCAGGGCGAACATTGAATCCCCCTCAGCATTGGACCAGAGGTTTTAAAGTCTTTCTTGCAGGGGAAGGTTTGGAGTAAAGGCTAGAGCTGAGCCCATAGGTAGTCATTAAATGATGGCCGTATACAGAAAAGCAGGGTGGGTGACCAGGCTGCATACATACTACACCTTTTCAGTTCTGCCCCAGCATGATCCAATAGTGTCTGAGAGCTTCTGCAGCAAAATGCCAGGGAGTAAGTGACTTCTAAACAACAGAAATTTATTTCTCATTGTTCTAAAAGATGGGTAGTCCAAGATCAAGGCACCATCCAGCAGATGTGGGTCTGATGTTCTCATACACAGCTGTCTTTTCACTCTAACCTCACAAGGAGGAAGGAGTGAGTGGTATCCCTCAGGGGTCTCCTCTAAGAGCACTAACCTCACTTGTTACCTAACAGCTTCCCAAAGGTCTTATCTTCTAAAACTATCCATCACCTAGGGAGGGAAGGATTTCAAAGTATGAATTTGGGAGGAACATAAACAGTCTATAGTAGATAGGTACATATTGTCTCCTTTCATAGACAAAAAAGATGAGGTTTGGACTGGAGAGATGGCTTAGCAGTTAAGCGCTTGCCTGTGAAGCCTAAGGACCCCTGTTCGAGGCTCGGTTCCCCAGGTCCCACGTTAGCCAGATGCACAAGGGGGCGCACGCGTCTGGAGTTTGTTTGCAGAGGCTAGAAGCCCTGGCGCTCCCATTCTCTCTCTCTCCTTCTATCTGTCTTTCTCTCTGTGTCTGTCGCTCTCAAATAAATAAATAAATACTTTAAAAAAAAAAAAAGATGAGGCTTAAAAGGGCTGTGCATTTTAGCTACATTCTCCATGAATAATAAAACCAAGACTGGATCTCACACTTCCTGATTTCAAAAGGCAGCTAGGAAATGTCAAACAGCAACTGAATTAGGGAGTAGAGTGGTAGAATGGTGAAGAATACGTGCTAAGTGGCCAAAACTCAAATATGCCAATTAACCTATGCTCTTGAAAGAGCTATGTAACTCACTGAGTCTTAGCATCGTCAGCTATGAAAAAAGCTTATTAATAATCATGATGGCCAAGTTCTAGGGTTGCTATGGAATTCAATAAAACCTTATGCATAAGGATCTAGTGGAATGCCTCACATACAGTGGGTGCTCAATAATTACTAGCAATTTTGTATAGACATTCATTTTATTATAGTTCTGAGTAAATAAAAGCTCTGAGGCTGCCACATTTTCTCCCAAATCATTTTACCTCTTGAGTCAGGGAACATCAGTGCTAAAAGGAACATTAAAATTTATTAAACATAGAGCCAGTAAAGTAAGGCAGAAGAGTTATGAGTTCAGTAAGTTGTAGGCCAGCCTAGGTTGTATAATAGTGAGATTTTGCCAACCCCCTCCCCCCCCAAAAAAGGTTGTATGTAATTCTCTTTCCTAACAATTAAGAAAACTATGCTTTGGTTGCCCAAGGCTTCACCTGTAGCTACTTACAGGCAGATCATTTACTTATAATTTAAATATTAAAGAGCGATTGGTATGAGATAGAAAAATACTTAAGAAGAAGTCAAAGAGAGACAGCCCCAGGTAATACTTAAAACTAAAGTATAACTTGGTGAGAAGGACATCCATGTCCCAAATAAGAGCAGGATAACTGCTGACCCTGCCATGACCTCCTCCACCTTCAATGTCAGCTAGCAAAGCGAGGGTACTTCCTGAAAAGCAGCTACCCCATATCGCTCCATCCCTGCCCTGCCATGTAATCTATACCGGAGAGAGGAAACTGGAGCTTGTGTGATACCCAAGGGTTAACAAAGGCTACAGACTAGTATCATGGAAAGCATATGGAAAGCATGGGATTAGTGATAGCAAAAGGATCAGGGATCAGAAAAGAAAAAAGAAAGTCTGATATTCTTTGAGTGGATTGTTTTCTCTTGTTAAAACACTGAAAGTTGAATGAAATGAACAAGCAGGTGTTAGATGATGGTACACAATACAAGAGAAAGTGTATTGGAAGAGGAAACAACAAGCTTTGAGAAGGAGGTTGGAGGAAAATAACAGTGCACATTTGAACATAGACACATACAAGCACACACACACACACACACACATATGCCTGCCTTTTACCTATGCAGCAAATTTAAGAGCCTTCCTCAAAAGCAAACAAACTGTGTCCACTGTGCTATTTATGAGAGCCAAGGGGGATTCTCAGACATGGTGCCAGATGTGAGAGTAGAACAGAGCAAGGCAGTTGAAGATTAAGGAGCAGGGACTCCAAACTGAATTGCTGGTCCACCTGCTACACATTCATCATTTATCAGTTACTTTCTGCCTAGTGTGGTTGCTGCATCTTTTAGGAGAAATAAGCATGCTTGGAAAATGATTAACAAGTGTTACTGAATAATTTAATTTAAAAATGTTGTGGTTTGGTCTGTGTGTGTGTGTGTGTGTGCACGCACGTGTGTGCTTTAAGACACAGTCACACTCTTTAGGCCAGGCTGACCTGGAACTCACAATATAGCTCAGACTGGACTCAAATTGTGATAGTCCTCCTGCCCCAGCCTCCCACATGTTGAGATTACAAATAGGAACCAATAAACCCAGCTGAAATTGTGTGTGTGTGGGGGGGGGGGGTTAATGCTGTTTATCATTAAAAGAAACTAAGTTGAGCCCATTTGATAAAAGCACACTGAGTAATTAACAAGCAAAGAAATCACCCCAAGACTCCATTGGCTTTTCCATTGGCTAAACCAGCATCATGGTTCTGCCTTTCACTTCTTTTTGAGTACAACATATAATGTTAACTGGCACACTGAGTTGCATAGAGGTTCATGCAAAATCCATGGGATGAAGAAAGTAGGAAAGAGGAGAGAGATTGAGGTCCCAGGAATCCCTTCAATGCTTATCCCCATTGACCTGAAGACCTTTCTCAAGACACCACCTCTTAAAGGATCCACTACTCACTAGTAGCACCAAATTGAGAACTACATCTATAACACATGGGCTTGAAGAAACATTTCAGATCTAAATTATACCAAACATGTAAAGAAAAAAAAAAGATAGTTACTATTTCAAACTAAGGTATGGCATGTGGATTAATCCCAGCATTCAAGAGGCTGAAGTAGGGGAATTAATGAGATCAGACCCAGCCTGGATTGCACAGAAATACCATATAATATATATGAACAGTTGTGAAATAATATACTAAAAGGATTAATCTCAAGATCACAGGTCCTCATGGATACTTTCCCAAAGAAAGAATCATTGTTATGGGAAACTGGAATTGCTTTAAATTGAGGAGAGACTGAGGTGATTTACAGATGGCACTGCATTCCAGTCTACATATGTACTTCCTCTAATGAATAATTCATGTGTGTCCACATGGGACTCTCACTCCAGATGTTATCATGCATTGCCTGCAAGTGTGGGCCACCAGCTCTCATCTTAAAGGTGATGGATGTCACCCAGCTCAGTCACTATGCACTATCTTTTCTCATGGAGACACCCTTGTAATAAGCCAGGTTTTGTCCATATTCTCATGTCTTCTGAGCTTGTAATTTTCATGGTGCTTGACTATTCATCTCCAGGAGGGTCAGCAGACTCAGTATATTAAACACTTCCATGTCTAACAAAAGATAGTATAACTCCTAAATCTGTAAGAATTGTGTCTTTTGGTTCCACCATCCTCAGAATTCGTCCATCTTCTTGATCTCTCACTGATCTTGTTCTATTAGGGAAGGGAGATTGGCTTATCTACTGCAATTGGGGCAGGGAGTGTAGAATTTCTTTGTTCGGGTTTTCATAAAAATTTCAGAGAATAAAAAGGCTAAAAGATAATATAGGAATACATTCAGGACAAACAATCATCAAAACAATGCCATGTGAGCTACACACAGAGAACATGTATGTTTTTAGTATGTCAAATGTGACTGTAATGGATGCAGAAAAAGTGTGTATGAGTTATTGTGTGTGTGTGCACATATATGTGCTGATGCCGTGCCTCATGGACTCACCTGCAATGGCTAGAGGAGAACCTCCGATGTCCACCTCCTTTACTTACCTGCCTATTTTTTCCTTGCATCAAGTGTCTTGCTGAACCCAGAGCTTGCTGTTGATGGAGCCACAGTAATTCTCTGATCTCCACTCATTACGGGACTGGGGTTAGAAGTGTGCATGCCTATGCCCAGCCTAAACTTGAGTTCTGGAGATTTGAACTCAGGTGATCTCAGACGCTCTCAAGTCCTCATGCTTGGGCAGAAAGGGCCCACAACCACTGAGCCATCTCTTCAGCTCTGTTTCTAAATTTTTAAATGTCTCAAAATCATCTGTGAGGCTGGTTACAAGTAAATATTGCAAGGTGCCACACCCATGAATTCTGTGATGGAACCTCAAAACCCACATTTCTAGTAAGTAGCACAGGTGAGCTTGTTGCATATGGTTCTGTCAGCTGATTGATCAAAGATATCCTTTTCTTTTTCTCCCAGGATTCTTAATTCTCACTTTCTCCACTTGCTCTCCATTCATTGACATAGATGGCAGTCATAGCTCTCGGCAAGGCCACCAGTGACTTCCATGTCCCTAAATCCAGTTCTCAATCCTCCTAGGTCTTTATCTGACCTATTGATAGTCACTTGGTCACTCTTTCCCCTTGAAACACCTTCTCTTGGTCACCTGGTTACACTTGATTTTCCTCTCTCTCTCTCTCCCTCTCTCTCTCTCATATGTTCTTTAACTCCTTTCCTGGCTTTTTTCCCTGATCTCTAAACTTTGGAGTACCTCAGCGTTTTAATCAACAGGTGTTCCCACTTCTCATTTTACTCCCACCTCTTTGATATTTTCATCATTCTATTGGTATTAAGTGCCCTATTATCTCTAGGAATTTTCAAATTCATATTACAGTGCGCTCTACTCTGTGGGGCTCCAGACTAATATAAAGTTCCAACTCAGCATCTCTCTATAAATGTCTAATATGCATGCTCTTTCATGTACAAAAGTTGTCATTTATACTTTACTCAAAACTTTCCACACCATCAGTTGCTCCTTGATTAATAAAGGGCACTTCTGTTGTTCTACTTTCTAAGTTCGAGAACCTAGATGTTATCAATGACTCATCACTTTTACATTTCACATTTAAACCATCAATAAGACCTATCAATTGTGTGAGGAAATTGTTCCACAATCTAGCCACTCCTCTTTACTTCCACTACTATCATCTGTCTAAGCCATGACCATCTCTTCACTGCATTGCCACAAGAATGTCCCAACCCTCACTGCTTCTGCCAATGAGTACACCACAGTCCATTTTCCATTAAACACAAGTCAATTCAGGCCAGTGTACTGCTGAAAACCTCCCAGAACATGATGCTCCCACAAGTGCAAGAGTGGCACACAGCCATGGTGGGTTACCAACTGCTGTTGATTTGCTGATGAACACAAACATACCTGGAACAGGGCAACAAGTCAGTAGCATATCCAAAAACAAACCCACTCTCCAATATCAAGCTCCTACCAAGAGGCCTACACCTATTAAATTCTCTCTAAAATAATAATGGGTATCCATGTATCTTGCACTGACCTCACTCTCCATTGGAGAATTTGCTTTTTTTTTTTTTTTTTCAGATGGACGCAGAACCTGAGGAGAGAATCAGCCCATCACACCCCACCAGGCACCAGCTGAAGCCATAGAGTTAGTGGGGTAATGAGTAAGAGATGCTTTCTCAGTGAACCTGGTATCAGCACAAGGGTGAAGGAGACAGACACAGAGAACATTCAGCTCCTACCAAATCAGATGTCAGACACAGAGACTCCCAAGACCTCCCATCACTGAAATAGACCTAAAATGAACCCAACATGGTTCAGGGAAATTCACAAAAGAGGGGTGGAAAGATTGTTAGAGTCATAAGTTGGGTCATTATGCACAGAGACATTGCCTCTCCCCCATAACTGATGGCCACCCCCACAATGCAACACCCTCAATCCTCATTGGGGGGATGACAGGGAGAAGGCTAATGATGGAAACATCATGGCTGTATACACACTATAGACATACTAACAAAATTAATTAATTAATTTAAAAAACCTCTCGGAGCCTTCTCATCTCACAGGCATTAAAAGTCAAACTCCCTACAGTGTCCACATTGTCTAATACAGTGCACTCTCACTCGCTCACTCTATCTCTCCTCCTCCTCCTCTTGGACTGCTCTCCCCTCTTCCCTTAGCCTGAAATGCTCCTCCTAGGAAGACACACTCCTGCTCCCTCTCTTCCTTTAGGATTCTGTCAGATACCATCTCATTAGGGACCTTACTGACTAGTAGGACAACATTCCAGGAGCTCCCCAATGGTCCCTGTCTCATATAATCCCCAGTTCTTGAGTACGAGATTCAGCAACTTGCCTCTAGTGAACAGCAATAGGTGGTGCTATCATAAAATTTGTGGTTTCCACCTTCCTTGCTAACTCAGAAACACCAACAACTACATATTGTGAGTGAATATAGATAGAGAGGACCACATGGTAAAGATAGCCAGGATGGTGGTTTTAATCAGATGTCCCTCATAAACTATGTGTTCTGAATGTTTGTCCTTGCCTGGTGGCAATTTGGGAGGTAAAGCATTGCTGGAGAAGGTGTGTTGTTGGGGACAAGCTTGGGGGTGCTATAGCCAGCTCCCCCTTGCCAGAGATCAGCTCTCTTGGTGCTGTTATCCATCTTCTGTGGCAGAGGTGATGTCCAGCCTCTGCTCATGCCATGCTTTCCCCTGCCATCATGAAGCTTCCCCTGGAGCCTGTAAACCAAAAATCAAAGCTTTCCTCCAATTGACTAATTCTTATGAGGTGCTTTGTCCCAGTAAAAAGAAACTAACTACACCAGCCAGCAAGGAAAATGAGTTCCCTTGGCCCAGTGGTCTGCCATGAACTGAGTCTTGCCAACTATTCTACATGGAATGCCTTACTTACACTCAAAGCCTTAAGAGGCTTCGAAACAGAGACACTCACTAAGCCACACCCAGAGTCCTGGCACATAGAAATTATGAGATAATTAAATGTCTGCTGTCGTAAGCCTCTAAGTTTTAGAATAATTTGTGTTCGTAGTAATAGAAAATTAATATACTGATTATTTCACATAAATTCGTAAAATCTCCCTACCTCTGCAACCCTTGAACAACTATCACTCTTACACTTACGACTTTCTCCATAACCCTAACTCTAAACTCTCTCATGCTATGGATGTCTGTTTAGCTACGTCTCCACCCACAAAAACAAACAAGCAACAACAACAAAAAAGTTTCTATGTGGTGAGGGACAGCTTTAGATTTGTTTATTGCAATATCCCAGCACTTGAAGCACGCCTGGCACAGAGCAGTGTCTTTGAAAGTAGCTGTTGAATGAATCAGCAACTGGTTAGGAAAAAGGTTTGTGAAGTGGTGAAAGTAGCAGCTTAACTCAGAAGGTTTCTGTGTTAAGTGAACAAAACAGTCAAGGTGTCTGATCCTTAGTAGGTCCTTCACAAAGTGTGTTTTCCCCCTTAGAAGAAACTGATCAAAAGACGTTAGTATGGACAGGGAAGAGTGTAGATTTTTGTTCAGACCAAATGATTGTTTGCACAATACTTGACAGAGAAAAGAGGTCTAGCTTATTTAAATGAAGGTTCAAAATATCATTTCAGAGGTTATTTAAACTTTAGGTCTCACACACCTATCCCCTGAAAGCACGTACACTCTATTTATGAAACCACCACGCCTTTAGTTTTCTAGATTGTCCTACAACTCAGTGTCCCCATCAGCTTTAAAGACTTTGATTTTATCACAGAAGTCCTTTCAAACCTTTATGGGCTCGGAATGAAATGCTCATTTTGAAAGCCATTCAGAGAAAAATAAAAATTAGTCCCTTCTGTCACTCTTACTGAATGGCCTCTTAAAACCCCACTGTCTTCTCAGCCATCACCAGACAATAAGATAATCCTGAGAGCAATGGGCAATTATTACCATCTCAGAACCATTGTGCGGTTGCCTCTGAAATGAAATCATCAGGTATATGATCTTCGGTTATTATGGACTTATTCCATTCTCTGGCAGAAAGTGGTGTAAGCAGATCATTTCTGCAGAACAATAATGTTTAAAACCTTAATAGTTGGCCAAGCAGTAGAAGCAATTTTCCTAACAGGATTGAACTGAGGATAAATGAGATGTCTGACAAGTTACTGTGCTACACAGTTATTTCCTGAACCCTCCACAGACACTGTTTTATTTATTGTTTTATACCAAATTTGTGTAGCTCCTATTACCTGTTCCTGTGTAAGGATTTAGAAGAATGAATAGACTGAGGAAGGAGGTGTTATATCCTCCTGGACGAATATCTCCTTGCTATAAGCTGGTTCACCTGGGTACAAACACCCTGGAGGTTACCTCATGGCCTCCTTTACCATGGTGATTCAGTGAACACAATCCTCAAATCCTGACCTACCTCTGCCTGAATGTATGGCTTTGGTCCAGCCACTTAACCATTCTCAGGCTCTGCTTCTCCACCTGTCAAACTAGAATAACTCTTATTGGGTTATTAAAAGGATTAAATTAGTGATCATTAAATACCAACAACTAACAATCTAGGCAATCAATATATAATTGTTTATTAAGCCTAAAGCTATCCTCTGCTGCTATAAACAAAAAACGTCCCCCTCAGCTCTTTCTCTCTCAGCCAGTCATTTTACAAACCCAAGTAAGGCTACTTATAAACACAGAAGCTCTCAAATATGTCATTTCCTTGAGACTTAGAAGACTAGATGGTTGATAGAATAAGACTCAAGACCTCTTGTCGTACTTACCTTCTTGTTGCTGGGACAAAACACCTAGCCAAAAAGCAGCAAGTGAAAAGCAAGCATTTGGTGCCATGTGTAGTCTGAAGGGGAAGTTCATCATGGCGGGAAAGCATGGTAGAGCAGAGGCTGGCCATCACTTCTTGCCACAGCAGCTGGCAGAAAGCAGCAAGAGAACGAGCTGAGTTCTGGAAAGGGGAAAGCCAGGCTATCACACCCCAAACCCTCACCCAGCAGCACACCTTCTCCAGCAATGCTTCGCTTCTCAGATTACCACCAGCAGGGGACCCAACAACAGGGTTAACATAGGCAGGCAGCCTTTCTGAACTCTCAAACCTTGATCTTTAAATCGGGTTGACTGATCTGTAGTGACCCAGGCCTAAGGAAGCATGCCTTTGACAAGGTAGGCCTGAGCCTTCTTTCATTCACTCTGGAAGTTGAGTTGTCAGTGCCCTGTGTAGGTCACTCCCACCAAACACTTGCTATGAGTGACAGAAACCTTGAAACTGAGAAGTGATTTCTTCATTCAGACCTCAATCCTGAGTGTTCCAAAATGTCCCACATCACTACACACAGGGCCAAGCTCCTATCACACAAATCCTTGGAGGACAAAGCACATTTAAATCATAGTGATGTTTTATTCTTGCAACATAAAGAGGCTTCTTTTCCTGTAAGGCCAGTCTGCCTTAACAGGGAGACCCAACAACAGTGGCATAAAGGTCAGAGTTCATTCTTCTTTCATGAGACAGTGGGTAGGTGTTCAGATGGGCAGGCCACTCTGCTCCTTGCGTCCACTCAGAGCCCTGATCTTCCCATCACCTCTATAGTCTAGCCTTCATCTTTGTGGTCAAGTGTGTGTTGCTCCTGGATCTTAACTTATAAGCAGAGGAAAGATCATGGACCAGGCTTATAGCCCAGAGCCAGATGTGACATGTAGCACTTCTGTTCACATTTCACCAACAAGCCCCACCTAACAATAAGAAAGATTGGGGAGGTTAGTATTTTTGTAGCCATATACCCAGCTACATATCTCTCACCACGAAAGAAAACAAGAATGGATTTTTGTGGACTTCCATCAGTCTTAGCCACATCAATCCTTACAGAGGATTATAGAGAAGCTATGCTAGAATCACATAACCAGTATGTGTCAGAGCAAGATTTTAACCCAACCTTCTAATGCTCACTACCACACTCTTCACAGAGTAGACTCTTTTTGCTGTTCCATGTATGTAGTTATCCTCCCTACAACCCAGCTCTTAAAAATGACCTTTCACAGCCTTATAAACATATACCACAGGTTGCTGGCCCCTGCTCTGGTAGGTATCTGGTTTCCTGAGGAGATAGGGAGCATCCTGCTAACCTCCCAGTCATGGATATTTTCTACTTCTATGGATGGAGGGTTGGATCAATGAGTAAGGAGCCTGCCTCAGGATTGGCACGTAAAAGACAACTGAGTAGTCATGTCCATCTGAAAGGGTTGTTATTTCACAGCCACAGCAAAGTTGAGGCAAGCTGAGGTTTGAAACAGAAAATGTGCAGTCCCTGGAGAATAGGGGAAGTATATACATGGAGAATGGATAGCCACTGAAGTCAATTATAAGTCAGATTAGGAGGAGACACTGAAGACAGTGAAGATAGGGTAAATTTGAGTCACTTTAGATGTAATATGTCACAGCAGTTCTATTATTGAAAAATATCTACTTGGCAGTAAGTACTGATAGACTCAAGACTCATCAAAGTGTGGAGAAGTGACAGTTAAGTACTCATCACCAAATGAGATGTGCTTATCACACTCACCCAGGCTTGGGAAATATTGCAGAAGAGGTGGAGAAAGTATGCAAAAGCCAGATGGAGAGGAATGCTTCGGAACGCTCTCTTCAGGCCACTAAATGACCATTTCAATGATGACCTAACAGTGGCTGTTGTTACCTGCACAACATTAGGTCTATCAACATGTCATCATGAATGATGGAGGAAGAGGAAAAATAAAGAAAAGACTTCAAACTGGAAAAAGAACAGGTTGGAAGAGAAGAAAGGGTTATGTAGGAGGGTTGTGAGAGAGGAGGAACAAATGAAAATAATGGGAAAGGATTATGATCAAAATACATTATGTACATGTATGAAAATCATTAATAAAAAATGAAAAAAATCTACTAATTTGAACTGACAGCATATTCCTCAAAAGGTGTTGGCATGGGGTGGAGAGATGGTTCAGTCAATAAAGTGCTTTCCTTGCAGGCATAAGGATCTGGCTTCAATCCATAGGATCCATGTAAAAAAGCCAGGTATAATGAAGCAAGCTGGCAAGCCCAGCACTGGAGAAGTGGAGAAAGTAGATCCTTGGGGCCCTCTGGCAGGTCAGCCTAGCCTACTTGGGGAGCTTCAGGCTAATGAGAGACCCTGTCTCAAAAACAAAGTGGAGGCATCTGAGAGGAATGACACCCAAAGTTGTCCTCTACCCTGAACACACATACATACACACACAGAGAGAAAGAGACAGAGAAAATTCTCTTTCCTACTATAAGCTTTAGACACTCAATTCCTCTCGACCAACATGCTGAGTATGACCAACTTCTTAGATAGCTTCCTTGGCGATTTTTCACATAGAAGGAAATGCATTGAATACCTAGTATGTCTTCTTTTTCTTTTGTTACCTGATTTTCTGTACTTTATTTTTCCCTTAATAAGATATCTTCAAGGTCTTTCAATGTGTGTGCATAAATAATGTGTGCATATTGTCATTTTTATGGTTGCATCATATTTTATTCTATGAACAGATCATAATTTAGTTAACAGCCTGTGATCAATAAATATCTAGAATGTTTCTAATCTGCTCTTACAAGACTACAGCATGTACCATTGTAGGCATGTTATCTATGTATATGAATGTCTATAGGCTAAATTTATAATACTGGCTTTAGTAAGTTAAAACATAAAGATATTTATACTTTGGAAGGATAATTATAAAAAATAAACTTTGTAAAGTTATACAAATTATATTTCCCACTAGTGATGTATGAGAGAACTTAGCTCTTCACATTTTTGCCAGCACAGTATATATATTGTTAAGTTTCTTTTTATTGTTGTTGTTGTTGTTTTGAGGTAGAATTTTGCTGTAGCCCAGGCTCACCTGGAATTCACTGTATAGTCTCAGGATGGCCTCAAACTCACAATGATCCTCCTATCTCTGTTTCCCAAGTGCTGAGATTAAAGGTATGTGCCACCACACCCAGCTATTATTTTTTTTTATTATTGCCCATCTGTAACATACAAATGGATATCTATATTAATTTAACTCCTATTAATATTGTTGTGAATATAACTATCTTTTAATGTTTAACAAATATCTATATTCTCTTTTCTATGGATTTATTTTTGTGTATTTTTCATTGGGCTTTACTTATTGATATATAGAAGCTTTTATATACAGAAAATTTGCCTTTATTAAGTGAGTTACAAATATTTCATGCTTTTATTATTACCTTTTGATAATTATAATTAGTACATGATTAAATAATTATGTTATGCTTTCCATGTTGCAAATGAAGAGTATTCCTTGTATTCACTTTCTGAAGGGTCTCACTAAATTGGAGGTGTCACACGTTTTATTAGACAAGTGAGGATCATCATCCTTAGTCACCCCCCAGTAATGACACTGTCCCAGAACTCAGAACTTAACCCAGTGAGTACATTCAAGCCACCAAGCATGACTTCCAGCAGGCAAAGTGAAAAGAAGTCAGACTTCCTGCCCTCTGGCTTCCCAGCTGAATCAAAGAGGAAAATAAGCTTCTGATTTCCCCCTGAGAATGCTGTTACCACATCAGATTTCATTCTTCCTGAACTTCCTCTAGACAATTCAATTATAGCAGTCTTTTCTAGGTGGTTCTTCGGGGACCAAGACTGACCTCAAGAAGAATAGGTTTGCAGCTAAGTTGGTAGATGGATGGGAAAATAAACTAAAGAAAAGGAGGACATGAATAGCAGGAGAGGTCACAACAAGAACAAAACTGCTTCTGCCACAGGCAGGGAAGCAGATGTCCCCACAGGAGGGAAGAGGAGCATTTCCAGACAGCCAGACATCAGTCTCAAACATCAGCCATTCCTGGGCTCTCGAGGTTGTGATGATGCAGTTGTGATGGTGAGGGGAGAGCCCATGTTTCTGGTGGAGATTTAGGAGGAAAATGGAACAGCAGTTCTATGATGTCACCAGGAAAATGTGCTGAGACTGCTTTGGGAAAGTTCCTTGCATTTATTTCACAGCCTGATAGGTGGTTGTCACTAAAAACCCTCAGCGGGTCAGCATCTGAGCCAATTCTGCCTCGACCTTTCAGGATGCTGGCAGCCTGTCCCCATCCCCCTCCCCGCCATGAAGACCTCTGGAGTTACTCTGCTGACTCTCTCAGTACTTCCTCTTTCTCCCCTGAGCCCTTCTCTTTGTGGCCTGCAGCCCTGTCACACACCCTGGCAGGGAAGCCCTTCCCAGTCCTGGGCTTCTGCCTGGTTTCCTGACCTGCGTTCAGGCCCCTGCTCTTGCTGGATGGTTGCCCTGAACTTCAGCCTTCTTGGCAAAGACACCAGCAGCCTCAGCTGGCCCTCAGCCACCATCCTGTTCCTCTTGGCAACAGGCCAGAGTCCTGTTTCCAGCCCCCTGTTGATCATCCCCAACCCCCACATTTCCACCACCCTCCTTTCCCTGACTATTAACTGGATCTTTCCATTTTCCAGCGTTCCAGTACTACTCTGTCTATAGTCCCCCCCCTTTCCCTAGTGGGGGAACACTCAGATACCTGTATCAACTAGATCAAGCCCACACAGATTGGCTGCACGCAAATCCCGCCTGCTTTAAACATTAAGTGCACTTACTAGCTCACAAGAAGAGAAGCCCAGAGATGGGAAGACTATGCCTCATTAGTTCTGCAGCTCCAGGGTGTCATGAAGGAGCCGTCTCCTCTTTGAGCTGTGCTAGCCCAGTCACGTTGCCTACTCTTCATGTGCATATAAACAGCTCTGAGTAAAAGGTTGGTGGGCCAGATTGGCTCCACAACTCCTGAGAGCAATTGCTGAACCATCAAGAGTCCGGTCAGCCAGGTATGAATCTACCAGTAGTAGGAAGCTGGCCATAGTGGGAGAATTGGCACCACAGGAGTAAAACACAACTAAAGTTACCAGTCAGGGTTTTTGGCTAGGGAGAGCAGGTTTATAGCAGGTCATTGTCAAGCAGCATCCTCACAGAATGAGAATGAGAGACAGAAAGGGTGTGATTCTCAAATATATCTGTTTTCAACAGCAGAGAAACTTTCACTATAAGCTACTTGGAAGACCCACATACACTCTCCACCCCACACTCCTGCATGTTGGCCTGACTATGTCCCCTAGTGCTGTTCTAAGTGCACATTGAAGAATGAATGTTGATGACTCCCCTGAAGCATATAAGCCCCTGAAGTTTAGGTTCTCTTAGCTGGGAACAAGGTGGGAGATAGTCTTTTGTAGGATATTAGTGGGTTTAATCACACACAGAGAGAGATTTGGAGCTTCTTTCTGCTTTGGTCTACCTTGGAAATTCTAGCATGTCTCTAAACCATATGGGTTTTGACAGATGAGGTATCTGCAAGAGCACCTTGCCTAAAGAATAAAAGACAACAGAAATTGCTGAGAGGTGATTTTTCTCAGGGTTGTAAGCCAGCAGTTACTCAAGTGATTCAAACACCTGGCTTCTTTAAAGCACTGTCACTTGGGCAAAATCTGTCCTGCTTTCCCACTCAGTAGTACATCATAATACTTCTTCAATAAATACATTTGTATTTCAAAAGGATTAAATGTTATCCAGGAAGAGAATTACTTTAATTTTTATGTGCTGACATGCTATTTAAATTGAGTTAAATAAATACAAGAAGTACACAACTAGATCTTGTTAAGCAGTTGACTCAAATTAATTTTCTACTTTCAGGCTTACCCCATTCCTGCTTTGCTCTCCAGTAAAAATAGTCTATTCTAAGCCAGGCATGGTGGTGCACACCTTTAATCCCAGAACTCAGGAGTCAGAGATAGGAGGATCCCCATGAGTTCAAGGCCACTCTGAGACTACACAGTGAATTCCAAGTTAGCCTGAGCTAGCATGAGACCCTACCTCAAAAAAAAAGTCTATTCTGGGCTGGGGGATTGCTCAGTGGTCAAAGCCATTTGCTTGCAAGCCTGCCAGCCTGAGCTCAATCAACTCTCTAGCACTCAGGTAATACTGGCTGCAAAGTGGCATATGCATCTGTGATGCCAATGTGTCTACAGCAGTAGGAGGTGAGCCAGGAGAATCTGGAAGCTCACAGGCTGCCTAGACTGGATCATATTAAATCAAAGGGGCAAAAGTGAGATAACTACAAGGGAGAAGGGCAAA
The DNA here is from genome assembly GCF_020740685.1 of Jaculus jaculus. Taxonomy (NCBI): domain Eukaryota; kingdom Metazoa; phylum Chordata; class Mammalia; order Rodentia; family Dipodidae; genus Jaculus; species Jaculus jaculus. Next base: position 111,880,679 of record NC_059107.1, read on the forward strand.
GAGAAAGAGGAGAAGGCAACATTCTGAGGTTATCAACTGACCACACATGTGCCAGGACATTAATATGCCCAGATGCCTATGCACACACACACACATCATAGACATGCACACATACACACATATAATTTTGTCAAAAAAAATGAATTGTTGGGCTGGAGACATGGCTTAGCTGATAAGATGCCTACCTGAAAAGCCTAAGGGCCCATGTTGGGCTCTTCAGATCCCACATAAAGCAGATGCACAAGTTGGCGCAAGCACACAAAGTTGCATATGTGCACAAGATGGTTCAGTAACAGAGGGGAGGCCCTGATACAACCAATCCTCTCTCATGCACACTCTTGTTCACTGTCCTGCATTAAAAAAAAAGCCTGTCTATTGTGCTTGCCTAAAATAAAATTTAACGAAAAAAGAATTGTCTGTAGACGAAATGTGCCTAAATCTGTGATTTAGCTCCTCTGATGGCATAGATGAGGCTGCAGGATGCTGTGAAGTGTCAGGTCCCACATCATCTGTCCACATTGGCTTTCCCTGCTCCTAAGAAGGGACCTCAGGACTATTCTCTGATCACCTCAAGAAAGTATCTAAATCGCCTTCTCTGCCTCCCATCTAGCTTCCTACACCTTTTCCCTTCCACTAATGACAATAGAAATAGAGACCCTCTGTCCACATATGACTGCTTGCCATGAAAAGTTAGGCTTAAAAAAAAAAAAAAAAGCCAGGCATGGTGAATCCCAGCACTCAGGAGGCAGAGGTAGGAGGATTGCTGTGAGTTCAAGGCTACTCAGAGACTACACAGTGAATTCTCGGTCAGCCTGGGCCAGAGTGAAACCCTACCTCGAAGAAACAGAAAAAACAAACAAACCAAAACCTTTATACAGCTCCTGTAGGCCATTTCATGAAGGACAGAGCCAAGGGCATAGTCACTGTGAGCTGACGCTGCCTGGAAAGATGCACAAAAGGAGCAAGTGCAGAGTGTACACAGGAAATCTAAAGTCACCTTGGAAATGGAAAATCATTCCTGGATATGTCAGAAATGTGCTTTCTTTTTTAATGGTTTTTATTTTTATTTATTTGCAAGCAGATAGAGAGAGAGAGAGAGAGAGAGAGAGAAGAGAGTCAGATAGACACAGAGAGAATGGGCATGCCAGGGCCTATAGCCACTGCAAATGGACTCCACACACATGTGCCCCTTGTGCATCTGGCTTATGTGGGACTTGAAGCATCAAACTGAGGTCCTTTGGCTTTGCAGGCAAACACCTTAACCACTAAGCCATCTCTCGAGCCCAGAAATGTGTTTGATTAGTGCTTTCCACCATCTTATTTTGAGCATGACGACAAATGCCATGTCTCCATTCATTGTCACCTGTGATGCACCTAGGCAGGAAGTGAGGTCAGGGAGGATAAATACTGTCTCTCCTCCACCCTCAACATTCCCCCGAGAGCCCTCTACCCCAGCCAAATCCAATCAGAAGAAAAAGCATAGGGGTCCCACAGTGACAGCACTCTGTAAAGAGATGCCTCCAGTAGCAAGAGCTACATGGAAAAAGACACCAGTGCATTCACAGGGACAAATGGAGAATACCAAACACACAGCTTTTTGGCTAGAATGCTTCCTAGGTAACGAAGAAGATACAGCTGCACATAGTTTGAAAATATTCACACACACACACACACACACACACACACACAAAATGCTGGACATTGTAAAGTGTTTAAAATTACTTTTATGGCTGTAACTGTCACATGTAAATTTGGATTTATAATTTAACTCCCATCCTGTTTTTTTTTTTCCTTTAAATGTCATGTGGTTATTTCCAATAAATACTGACACTCCAAACAGTTCAGGACTGTACCCTGAAATTCTGACCTCTGGAGTACAGACCTGATACACCAGACTTTCTTCTTTTTTTTCTTTCTTTTTTACCCAATAAAACTTTGCCTCACTTTCTGTGAGTCGATGGTCTTACTTGTGTGACACAGTACCCCATAACAGACATGTGCAGACTGTTTTTCTTGCCATTTCTCCCTATGCAACACAGCCTAACAACTATTTCTGTGGTATTTACATTGGATTAAGTAATGTGAGAAATGTAAGGCAGATTTAATAATACAGCAGAACACACATAGGCTGTATGTATGCGAATATCATTTTACATAAGAGACTTGAACACCTACAGAACTGGGACTCCATAAAGGGTCCTGGAAGTGACACCTCATACATGCTGAAGGTTAACTGCATTCTCCAAGGCAGAAACTCCCAGTAAACATTTGCTGCACTGAGTTCAGTTGTGGAGGGTCCCAACATGAGTCTAACAAGTTTGCACAATATTGTGGAAACTCACTGAAACTATTATTCCAGTTGTAGAAAACTTTTTTTTTTTCACCCAACCATCTTTCACACTATGTATTTCTGAAGCCTAGGGCTTGGGCTATTTCTAATTGTGAAACTACGCCCAAGGTGATGCATGACAACCCTTCCAGTCACCTCATAAAGCTTCAGCTTTCTCTGAGGGCTGCTTCTAATTTTCAAACAACAGCTTTAAATACCTCTAAATAGAATATACTAGCTTTTCAAACAACCACGTAAAGTGCTCCACATTTACATGTAAAAGTGAAGTGTGAATGGTGCTCACTGCTTTGCAAAGGATGTGACTGAGTTGCCTTTTTTGTGGTCTGTAAAGAAAAGGACAACCTGCTGATAGTGTTTAAACCTGCCATGAGTGAAGCAGATGGATAGTTATTATAAGAGACCTGGAGGTCCCTTTCAGCTCTGAGATTTTAATTGAGCTGTATAAATTTACACAGTCCCACCTGTCTTGTGACTAAGCCAAATTGGTTTGGATCTAAACCTCATTATCTACAAATAGTAACCTTAGTAAGACTTAACAATGCAGAAATCTGTTGGATTCCATTTTCTTACTTGTAAGACAAGAAAATTAAATTGATTAATCCATATAGCCATCAATTATCTAAGTGCATAAATTCTGGGGGAGTCTGTAAGTATTAGATACATACTTTCTGATATTGCTAAGTCCATATATACATACACATGTATGCATATAGACATAGACAGAACCCCTGTATCTTCTGAATATAGTTAGCAAATTTGCCTTCACTGAAAGCCTTTAGATTCCTAACAGAAGTATTACAGCTGGGGAGGAAAGAAGAACTTATAGACATATTGAAAGAACATTAGACATGGACTCAAATCCCAACACTTCCATGCACAAACTTTATGACTGTGCCATGACTCACTTCCCTTGGTGCAGTACACTGAATGTGCATTTTGTGACCACCAAAACTCATATGCTCAAAGCTAATCTCCAGTGTATGATGGTATCTGGAGAGGAGATTTTGGGAGATGATAAGATCATGAGAATGGGGCCTTCATGGATGCAACTCCAGAGAACCATCCTGCTCCTTCCACCATGTGATATCACACAGATAAGACAGCCATCTATTTTCCAGGGAGCAGGACCTCACCAGATCAGACTCTACAGGATCCTTGACCTTGGACTTCTGGCTTCCAGAACTGTGAGAAATAAATTTCTGTTGTTTATAAGCTACCCACTCTATGCCATTCTGTTGCAGTTGCCTAAACAGATGTCACCAGACATTTTCATCTAAAATGAAAAAGGAAGTAATAATACTTACCTTGCTGTATCATTATAAGTAAAATAAATAATGGCATGACAATCCCTGGCATACTACTTGGCTCAGTGTAGACAATAAGTAAATATTTATTGGCATGCTCCTTGGTATAGTTTTGGTGGAAAGATTCAGTTGGCAATCAGGTTAGATTGCCCATCATGTCAACAAAGACTGGTTATCAGAATCGGAAAGCTGCTCTTGCTAACCTGAGCAAGCAGAAATTTACTAAAGAATATCCAAGAGTTCATACAATCAAACAGAACACTGGAGAAAAGCGGAGGACAAAAGGTAAGGTACTTGAGAAGGAGTACAGTTAAGGTGACTGGACCCCTTAAAGTAAAAAAGGCATGAAAGTTTTCACTTACTAGAAATCAAAGATGATCTGACTTCTTTTCTCTTGCCAAGTTACCTAGACCTGTTTTTCCAAAAACAACCAGGACCCTTCTGAGAGGGAAGTCTTTCATAGGATTCAAACATTGTGTTTAGTCAAAGTCAATCCCTGAAACAGGGTCAGGGCTCACCTCTTCCTAGGACAGCCCCTAGTTTAACCAGCCAGCTGTTCTTCTGGTCTACCTGAGCCAGAAGACAATCTACTATAAGGTTATAAATACCTTTGCAAGGGGAGGGCAGGCTCTTTGACCACCTGGGAACTTCCAGCTGTGGGTGAGATTTTCCCTTTGCTAGACCTAGGCAGGGTCAGCCCAGGCCCAGCCCTTACTCTCCACATGGGCTCTTTATTCCCTCCAGCTCCCCACACGGAAGGAGCTCTTTGAACTTTTCTTTCTTCTTTTTTCTTTTCACAGGTTTTCAAGGCCCTCCACATGGCATATCTAGTCACCTGGGATCTCTAGTCACGTGGGTACCTTTCCTTGGCTCTGTTCTTCCCTCAATAAACAAAATAATTTAAAAATTATGCTTCTCACTCTTTTTAGCCAAGTCTTTGATTAAAATTAGAAATTAACCTAGGGTTTAGGACTCAAGGACTTTCCTGGACCCTGAGCACCTTGTTATAACCTCAGGATGATCTGCATAGTGTTGCTACCAGAATTAGTGATTTTAGTCTCTGTGTTACTGAATGAGATTAGGTTCCAGGGTAGCAAGTATTTAGATTAGTTTGGGTCACACAACTTTCCTACAGTCTGGCTGAGGTGATCACAGCATCTTGGGTAACCATCCTACCAGAATATAACCAATGAAAGAAAAGTAATTCCTCAAGAGGAAAATATGTCACTGCCAAAAATAGTGAATGGGACAGTTGCTCACAGACCCTCACTGTGGAGCCTGCCTACTTTTCTGAGTTCAGACTCAAAACCATAACTTTTCTTTCTTTTTTCCTTTCTTTCTCTTTGGATCCCAGCTGAAATCCTTATAAGCATACTTGTCCTGACACTTTGGGGCTTTTCCACATTTTTTCTTCAATAAATCTCCTTTGCCTTACTAAAAATAAAAATTAAAAAAAAAAAATTTCCTCCTACTTGAAACTAACGGCTAACCCATATACCCCAACAAGGAGGGTCCCTCTGGAGGGGGGAGAACAGGGAGGAGGCTAACAATGGTACCAACTTGACTGTATTCACTGACTACAAAAATAAAAATAAATAAATAAATAAATAGTGGTAAGTGGATACGACATTGCCAAAATAACAACCAAAAAGTCCATCAATCACAAATGTTTTTGTATTTTCAAAATCTAGAAAGTATTTGAGATATGAAAGGACCACATGGAAAAGGCGTGGTTGTGGTACACGCCTATAATCCCAGCACATGGGAGGCAGAGGCAGAAAGATCAATACAAATTCATGGCCAACATGATCTGCAGAGACAGTTCTTGTCACACTTACTTTTGGGTGACCCAGACAGGCACTTTTCTTTCTTTTATTCTTTTTCTAATACTTCCGAATGAGTTAGGACTTTATATATCCAATTTACATGCCAATCTAAATAATTTAGATCCACCAGAGTCTCTCTCCCTCATAAAGATCACATCCCACCATGGGACTAATCAAAGTCATTAAATCTTCATGAGAGTCCCAAGGTCCCTGCTGAATTAACTTTTTTCTTTACTCTCCTGTGAACAGTCCTATCAGGCCTAGTGAACTTGCATCAAACCCTGCCTCTTGCATACCTGGTTCCTTTAGTCATGCCTGTCCTTCCTCTCTTGTCCTCCAGCCCACCATAGTCATGGGAACCTCAGCCAGTAATAAGCAAGTTTCCCTGATAACTCATGTGAGCCAGTCCATCAGAGACTGGTTTCCCTATATTGCCTCAGCTTAGACAGCCTTTGTCTTGAGGAGGGATAATAGTTACATTAATCAACTCCTCCACTTCCACAGTGCTTAGACCGATCCCATCCACCCCTGTGTCCCTCGGACTCATCAGCCAGGCTGTGGGAAATTCTCTTATTGCTTTTTAAAAACTCTTTGTCACATCAAGCAGTTCAGAGGTAGAATACCCTTACCACCCAGTGCTATCCTGTGCCGTTAATAAGCCCCTGTCTGCATGTGGAAAAGCGCCTTTCCCTTCCGTATCACAGCTCACCCCTGAGGGGTATCTTTTGTCACTTCTGCCTCACTCTCTTCCTCTCCATGGTCTCATCTTCCCATGAGTTCCAAGCTCTCGAATCACAAGCACAGTTGTAATTTGTGCTGTCTTTCCCTTGTACCCCACCAACTGAAGGAAATGGTAAGCCAAACCCTGTCCGCCCCACCCCTGCCTTTTCATGTTATATCAGAGGCTCATATAGAGAGCAGTGTCCAAGTGTCTTTTTCTTCAGGTAATTCCTTACTTACACTGCAAGTTCTTTCTGATCAGATCACAAGCCTCGGTTGTATGCCATCACCCTCTGCAAAAGTCAAACAACTGCTGCCACTGACTGCTTAGGGTCCCAGCCATAATGGGGACATCCCTACACTAACAAGGCAGACTCCACTTATCAGGGAGGCATGTCTTCCTATCCCACACATAGGAATACGACCACCCTGGGACTCCCCCCACCAAGATGCTCCACCCTCTGACAGCTCAGCTTTGGCTCTATGTCCTGTCATGGAATGGGGGGACACACAAGTACTGCAAGGCAGCACACCACTTCACAGCAGGTGGGAGCAGTCACTGTACCGGATGTGGTCCTCCATAGATGGTCCTTCAGAGGTATTTATCAGTCCCACTTCATGTCTGACCATCCCAGATGGAGCACCAATGACAGCCCAAAGAAACGATTCCCCAAGTCTAACTTGGTGAAACAATGAATTTATCAGAGTTATTGAGTTCAAGAAGAATGAGATTCTTGGACTTAAATATAGAACAGAAAGAAGCCAAAGTTTCAAGAAGTCAAGTTGTAAACTAGAAATCATCCTAGAATGATGTTTTTTGAAAATAGTAACTTATTTATTAGAGAGACAGACAGAATGGGCATGCCAGGGCCTCTAGCCACTGCAAATGAACAGACACATGCACCACCATGTACATCTGGCTTATGTGGGTCCTGAGGAATTGAACCTGGGTTCTTAGGCTTCACAGGCAAGCACCTTAACCACTAAGCCATCTCTCCAGCCCCAGTATGATATTTTTTAAACTGAGAGTAATGACCCATGGGAGAGTTATCACATCAAATTAATGGGTCACAGCCAGTTTACTCTAGAAGCTAAATTAGAAGAGAATGGACTTAGCAGAGTAAAACACACAGAGAAAGGACAAGGGATTGTTTTGTAAAGCATTTGTTAACATATAAATGTGGAATGCTTTTAGTATAGAATTTGCTGCTTGTGAATCATGGTCAAAAGAACTTTTAAAAGTTAGCGACTCAGATAGAAAATAGCGGTGCCAGCGGCAGCTTTTCATTTAAGATAAATGTGGTGGAGCAAGTTAATTATCTTAATTTAAGGGGGCCAACCTAGGACATATGAACACTGTTGAGGAGAGTGTAAACAAGACCAACTTTTGTGGAAACATGCTAGCAAGCTATATATTTTTCAAAGGCTATACCACATATTTGCATAAAACAAACAAGCAAAACAAATCTTCATGCACTGAGATTTTAATCCTAGCATAAGTTATAAAAGTGGAAAGTTGGAAATACTCAGATGGTCAGCCTTAGGAAAACGGGTACATGATTGTATACTCTGCACCAGCACTTTTAAACTTGCCTAGCAGGAAAAATCTCTTTTAAAACGAAACTCCATACCTTCTCAGAAGCTAGTATGGGGATGAAGGGTGTGCCTCAGGGGTGCAGCGCCTGTCCAGACTTAAGAAGATGCTGGTTTCCTTCTCCAGCACCACATAAGGCAAACAGGGGAGGTAGGTTACAATAAGGTCACTTTCTGCATCCACTCTCAAATATCCCAGATGATCTCTGACAGCAGGATCTAGTTCCTACTTTAGTTCTTAACTATGGAATTTTCTGTCAGACTTCTGCCTCCTCAAGCAACCAATTCTAGAATCTTCTTACTAGTACCATATACCTACCATCCTCTTGTCTCCTCTCTTTTCTATCACTGGGCATAACTTCCTGCTGGGCCCACCTCACAGTCCTTGCCCATGAAAAAGAAGGTCAGACAAATGAGATACATCCTAACAATGAAACACTGTAGCTCCCAAAGTTTACCTTCCTTAGTCATTTTAATGGGGAAATGTCCACTCTGGAGTTATGATTTGGTCATATGTAGCATCCTGAACCTAACATGAGACCAAAGCATCAAAAAGTAGTGATGTTGTCCCAGTATGGCTCCCTTCACTGATAAGTAATGTGTGAAAGTTGAAAGAAGATACTTTCTTAATAAATTCAGTATTATTAGTTCATAGAAATATGGCCAGAGTTGAAAAAGTACCACATAGAGTAAGTTTGGGATGTGCTTAAAGAAATGAATATTCTAGATGTAGAACTTGTTCAAATTCCAGATATACTAGGAAAAGAGCAGAAGCCAGGAATGAACATGTCTGCTTTCCAACTCCACCCCTGCACCAAGAAGCCAGAGGAATTCCCACATATCCATCACCTTGTCACCACTACATTCAAAAAAGAACAGCCTGCTCTCTGAAATTCTAGGCAAAGAGCTCTATGTAACTAAGAGAGAGAAAATTAATACACCCACCATGACATGAGCATAACAAGAAAATACAGATAACCAAGTGTAAGAAATACAAACGCCCCACCCTGCCTAGCCCAGGAGGGACAGCTGTTCCTTAGCCTCCAGCAGCTGTTGCCTTGCAAGAATGTGGCCCGGCATGGTCAGGTCCTGACATTCTTTCAAATGATATACTTTGATATGAAAAACATTTTAAAACCCTGTGTAGAGCAAAAATCTAAATTAAAAAAAAAACAGCTAAAAACCTACAACAAAATGTGAATAGCTTCTGTCTCTGGGTCATAGGCTCTAGGGTCATTTTGATTTTCTTTTGTTTCTTACATTAATGTTTTTCACTTACTTTCAGATCCTAGAATTGCATGTGTACATCTGTGTTTGGTGTGTATGTGTATATGTATGTTCATATGTGTATAGATGCATGTATGTGTGCAGATACACATGCATGTGTGTGTATGCATACACACACACACACACACACACACACACACATGCAGAGACCAGAGATCAATGGCAAGTGTCTTCTTCAATTGTTCTTCCACCTTATTTTTTAACTTTTCAGTTGACAGTTTTCATCCATGCACAAAATGTATTTTGATCATAATCCCCTCCCATTACCTTCATTTTTCCCACCTCCTTCTTTCTTTCCAACCAGTGCTTCTTCTACATGATGTCTTTTTGTTATGGTTTCATTTTGTCCTCCACCACCCACAGTGCACTCAATATTGCGAAGTCTTGTGTAGGTAATGACAGTTGCTGTGAGGTCATGAAGGCAATGGCTGTGTCTTGTCCAGAAGACAATGCTACAAAGCATTCCTTCATAACTTCTGGCTCTTACATTCTTCTGTAATGTTCTCTGAGCTGTAGAGAGAGTGATAGAGCTATCTCACTTAGCACTGAGCACTCAACAGTTATCCATTTTCAGCTCTTTTGATGAATTTTGAGTCTACCCAGTAGTCACCACCAATAAACAAAGAAACTTCTCTAACCAAGGTGAGAGCAGTACTAACCTAAGAAAGTAAACATACACATTTAGAGAGCAATTTGATGAGCACAACATATCCATTCAGTGCATTCCCTACTAGGGTCTATGATCTCCCTAGCAATAGGATTTTGAGCAGGTTTTCAGTACCAGACATGGATTTCCTTTTATGGAGCAGGATTCAGATCCAATTTAAAGTTAGTTATCCTCGTAACAGTCAAGGCACTGTTGCACCAGTGGGAACGTCTTGCCTGGGTGGTCAGTTGTGTCACTTGTAGGGTCCATGCTGCTTAAAACTGCTGATGACTTTTTTCCTCCAGCACTCTTTGTAGCAGTTCCCAGCATGATGATAGCTAGCTAGCAGACAGGAGGCTTCCTCCTCAATCCCCACTTGGTTTCTCCGTGTCCTACAACCAAAGTTTATGGTGTTTTCAGCAATGGGGTCTTACTACCTCATTCTAGTGGGAAACCAAAAGTATTGGCAATAACCTATACTATTTTAGGACACTCAGGGGCTTCCCTGACCAACAGCTCAGTGGAAAGTATCACACCCCTGGTTCTGAGATTGGCCCATAACAACCTATGGCCTCTGGGAGCCGCCTTATCTGCCCATGCAGGGTACTTCTGCTCAAACTTGTTTTTGAAATTACACTTTTATTTCTTTTTAAAAAAATACTTTTTATTTATTTACAGAGTGAAAGGGGGTGGGGAATGGGTACAACAGGGTCTCTTGCCACTAGAAACTAAATCCAGACAAATGGGCCACTTTGTGCATCTGGCTCTAAGTAGATACTGGGGAATTGAAACTTGGCAGGCAGGCTTTGCAAACAAGTGACCCTTTTTTTTTTAAACAAGTGCCTTCAACCACTGTGCAATCTTCTTTTCCCTAAAATTATACTTTAATTAGCTAACAAAAGAGTAGGTTTTCATACATCTTTCGGTTTCCATCTTTTTTTTTTTTTTTTTTTTGTAGATAGGGTCTGTCACTAAACCCACAGCTCACCAACTGGACTAGACTAGCTGGCCAGCAAATCCCTGGGATCCTCCTGTCCCTGTCTCCCCAGTGTTGGGGTCACAGGCACACACCACCACTGTGATTGGCTTTTACACAAGTGATGAGCATCCAAACTTAGGTCCTCAGGCTTGTGTGGCAAAAACTTCACCCACTGATTCATCTCCCCAGTCCTTTACACTCAGAAAAACATTAATGCTACTTGTTAAATACTTATAGCAAATTAGCTAAACAGGATTAAAATAAGGATCACACATTAAGTGTTTTAGGGATTTTCTCTGAGTGGATGTTAGTTAGCATGTGACTAGACTTTTGTGTTTTTCAAGTAAAGTTTTACAATGTAGACTAACTATATATAACATATGTCAAGTCTTGGGTTTACTAACTGAAGGCTGGTGGTCACTGTGCCTAGGAGTGTTCTTATATCAGGATTTATGAAAACAGATTGTTCGAAAGTGTTATCCTCATTTCTGCATAAGAGTTATGCCAGATTTTATAATATGTAAATGTTTCTGATTCTGGACATATTTGGGAGGAAAAAGAGTAGAAATGCTTCCTGCAGAATAATTACAGTATAAACAGCTATGTAGGGTGGTTATGAGTATTAGGTGAGTTAAAATTTATAAAGCACTTCAGATAGATGCTTGGCATGAGCAGCATAAAATGAATTTCAGTTATCATTATTGTGACTATTGTTAGTATTTGCATCATTATTATTATCATCCAGGAAACAGCAGCTAAGAATAATCATTTCTTGGTTAGGGAGCAAGGGTAGTATAGGAGGGAAAGAAAAGAAACAGAGATAAGGGAGGGGAGAAAAACTTGGAAGATGAGAAGACAAAAACTGAAACAGGCTGGGTATGGTGGTGCACACCTTTAATCCCAGCACTCAGGAGACTAAAACAAGACTCTACCTTGAAAAAAAAAAAACATAAAAACAAAAAAGAAAACTGGAATATGCCAGATAGGGAAAGTCGGGGGTGTGTGGAAAGCCCCTGGGGTAGGCTTTGCTGGAGATCTAGCGGTGGTGGCCCAACAAAGTAAAGTCAGGTACACTTTCTAACAGCAGACGACAATTCATTTGGGGTCATTAGTATGTGAAAATCATTATTTTGTTTATCATGAAAGAGAATGGGGTACAGCAGAACCCAAGTTGCAAGATATGAATATAAATATTGTCTACTGAATATTTGTTTCTATTTTATATTGATATATGGATGGGTGGCAGTTATGGAGAACATGATTTTTTGAAAGCTACTTTACTAGATTAAGGTGAAAATTTTTTTTTCTTATATTCTATCACTGCTGTAAATGGGGAAATAAAATGTGTATCTCTGTGTGTATGTGCATGCACAGACTTGTGTACATGCACATACATGCTTATATATAGGTATTTATCCTGAATTTCAGAAAAGAAGAGAGAAAGCTTCTCACCCAAATAGAATGTCCTAGAGTTGAAGATACTTAGTCCAAGGGCAAATTTTTCAGTACTAACAACCAGCTTGTGCATACCAGGCACTGAGCTGATAATCCATATTCATATTTCATCCTTCTAATGACGCCATGAGGTACAAACACACCCACATTACAAGGAAACCCCACAAACACTATAGATCTATGGCCCCCACACAAGAGACCTCTCCTTCCCTCTTTTTCTTCCCTGACCTCCATTTCATATTTCAGAAAAGAAAAGGAAGAATAGTCAAGAAACAAGAAGAAAAGGAAAGAAGGCCATAGGAATGGAAAGGTGAGAACAAGAAAAGAGGAAGATGACAAAAGAGAAAGAAAGGAAATACTGAGCATAGCTGATGTACTTTGTCCCTAGTATATTATATCACATGACTGTGAAACCCACGAGGGTTTTTGAAGCAGACTGTGGTTGGGGCGAGTTGAGCAGGGTGGCAGGGGTGTGGTGTCACAAAACAAACTCCTGCTTCTTCATTCTGCTCAGGGTCAGCCTTGGGTGGCACACAACACAGGAGGACTGCCTCTGTGGCATCTAGGTCAGGCACTACTTGATATGAACATCACGGCAGGGTCAGCACAGAGTCATGAACTTTCCCTCTCAGAGGAGCCCTCTGTATCTCCAGTGAGGCTGTGATGGAAGCCAGAATGCCTTGGCTCAGTGTCAATGACTGTTCCTTTCAGATTTCTGTATGATGTTATTTCTTTTGGCTTCCCAGAGCTAGTCATGTGTACGTGATTTTAGCCCAGTCACATTTCTGATGTGATAAAAGAACATTCAGGGGAGGACTGCTGCTGCTGCCCACCACAGTTATGAATATTTGCTGTCAGAAAGTACGAGGGAGACAATCCATTTCCAGGGCTCTCGTCATAAGGTCTGATTGTCTGAAAAACCAACACTATCACATACACTATGTACACAGACTGTCTACTAGGAAAAGGTCCCTTCTGGCTAGAGTCATAGGGACTAACTAAGACTGGATGGACAAAAATTAACCTTGCTCCCACTCTTCTACAATTACATGAAGGATCACACTTTATACTTGGATAGCCTTTAGCATTTTTTAAAAAAATTTCTGGCATACATTTGTATCTGTTGATAGGAATTCTCCCCTCAACTCCCTTCCCCCTGGACTTTCCTTCCTCTGTTTATTTGTCACATGTATTCTTTTGCCCATGCCTCCCCTTCTTCCAGCTCATCTCTTTGATTCTCACTCATTTTTGGTCACAGTTCTATGTTTATAGGTCTTATACATATTTGCCACTCTTTATGTACATAGTTACAGATATTACAAGCTAAGATGTGCACAGCAGAAAGAACATACAATTTTTGTCTTTCAGAATTTGAGTCACTTCAGTAAGTATGATTCATTCCAGATCCCTCCATTTTGATGTAAATTTAATCATATCATTTTTCCATACTGCTGAATAGAATTCCATAGCATTTTAATATGCTTTTATTTCAATTCTTTTTTAACTTTTTTTTTTTTTTGAGGTAGAGACTCACTCTAGTTCAGGCTGACCTGGAACATATTCTGTAGCTCCAAGCTGGCCTCATGCTGACAGCAGCACTTCTACCTCAGCCTCCTGAGTTCTGGGATTGAATACATGTCAATTATATTTGAAATAAGGATTTTGTTTGCCTGCTTGCTTTCCCCACCCACCTATCCCTGGTTGAGCTCAAAAGAAAGGGTAAGAAAATACTTGCTTGTGGGTTGGAATATATTCCAATGAGTTGTTGGCCAGGGAGATCCCTGATGCCCTCAAAACATTACAGGCTATTGCCAAGGCTCTTGGTTTCCCACTGAGAATAGATGGTAAGACTGTATTACTGAATACTCCATATACTTGGGCTGCAAGATCACTGAGAAATCCTGCTGGAGCTGAGCTGAAAAGCTCCTTCCTATAGACCAGCTGACAGAAAGCTAGAAAAAGCTATGCTGCAGGCAACTCCATGGTCGAGAGAGAAGTCATCAGTGGAAATGAACAACAGTGAAGATTGCAAGCCTTAAGTTTGGCCAGCCAGGCCAAATGAACCAATGGGTGCAATAGTGGCATGTCTGTTATGGGAGAAACCAATTACTCTCTAATTGGACTGGAGGCCTCCTCCACGGAAGGGAATATATGCCTGATACCGAAAACTTGTAATGGGTTAAGTTATGAGCCCCAGGGGTGTAACACCGGCTGGTGTCTGGCTAAATGCACATATTAGGCTCACCAAACTATCCGGGAAGCACGTTTCATAACGTTCATACCCATATATGAATGCTACTCTCACTTTTGGATAGAGAAGCTTTTCTTTTCAGATGGTGGTAGCCTCTGGGATGACTCAGAAGGCACCATGGTGCTGAGAAGAGGTGGCAGAGGAAGGCCCAGCACTGAAATGTCTCTATCACACTTTCCAAGGCTCAGGGTCCATTGCAGAAGAGGTGATGAAAAAAATGTAAGAGCCAAAGGAAGGGTAGTACTCCTTACAATGCAATCTTCCAGAACAAAATGGCCTGGATATCCATATCCTTGCAATGCCTGACACTGCCTACACAAGACCATCATAATAAAAGGAAAAGATGATGATATCAAAATAAAAGAGAGACTAAGAGAGGGGATATGATGGAGAGTGGAGTTGCAAAGGGGAAAGTGATGGGGAAGGGAATTATCATGCATTATTGTCTATAATTATGGAAGTTGTTAATAAAAAAAGAAAATACCTGCTTGAACAGATTGTGAAACTGTTAAAATTTGTGCATTACTATGGGAAATCAAGGTTTTAGGCACTATTACCTATGTTGGCTCAGAAACTCAGATTTTAATCTTCCTGACACCAAGGAAAAAAATTACAGACATCTCCTCTTGGCTTTGTAAATGCCACCAAGGCTCAGATTCTGCATTAAAGACACTCTGAATGTTTGATTTCTGGGTGCCTTTGGCTTTGTGGAAGGAGGCAAAGAAAACTTCAGGCCTAGCCACCAAATGTGAATTCCTGATGCAGCTTTTGAGGGTATCTCAAAGCATCTCAGGATATAAGGAAGAGCAGAAAAAAAACTCAAAGTTAATTTTAGGACTGGGGAGATGGGTCAGTGTTTAAAGTGTTTGTTTGCAAAGCTTGATGGCCTGGGTTTGATTCCCCAGTATCCACATAAAGCGAGATGCACAAAGTAGTACATGCATTTGAGTTTGTTTGCAGTGGCAGGAGGCCCTGGCATGCCCATTTTCTTTCTTTTTCTCATTCTTTCTCTCTCTGTCTCTCCTTGCAAAAGTAAATATATAAAAACATACTTAAAAATTTTTAATCTCTTCTAACTAATTAAATGCGTTTTATCATTTTGTTGTGATAATTGAAATTTTGTTAAAAAATCAAAAATAAGTGATCCTCTGATCTCTCTTTTTGTTGCCAGCTTCCTGTGGCCTGCTTTTAAGTTGCCAGGTAAAATGTGGCCTCCCACTGTCTGTGCTATCTGTCTGTCTTCCTGACTCCCTTAGGTCTCCTCACTTCTGACTCTTGTGTCTCTCACAGCTCCTCTCTCTCTTCTCATCTAAGGAGATACAAAGCTGGCCTTCACATCATCCTCTTCCCTCCATCTGATGATGGGTCACCCAGTCCATCATCATGGTCGACCTATACATCTTTAGAAAGAAAACACAAAAGTCACTAGCCAGGACTTCTCACTAACTTTTCTGTCCCAGTATCATTATTCTTTGGCCGGTACATCCTCAGTGGTGTCTGGCTGCTCCCTCTTAATCAAGAATAACTCCCGTTTGTACTCAGAGTGCTTTAGATAGTTTGGGAAGTAGTTTTCTTAGTATCTTAGTTAGAGCTAGTGTATCCCTGAATATTAGCAAATGTTTCTGGGCTTTACTTCTTCTCTGAAACATCTTCTCCCCAGCACCCCCATTATTACCAGGGATTCTGCTGCTCCTCTGTTCTTAGAAGCCAGTAAGTAGCCTTGGCATCTTGTTGACTACTCCCTCCCCATATCATTTTACCCAGACAAAACATTGGTGAGAGCCAAGGTCAGAGGAACTGAACAAAACTGACCATCACTTAGTAGTTCTGTACCCTTCATCACTTCGTGTCTCTGACCTCAGTGGCACAGTTTGCAGAGCAATGACAGGGTCATTGGGAAGAGTAAATGAGGCAGCTTCTCCAAGGCCAAAGAGTGCTGCGCCTGAAACACTATGTCTGGTTGGTCTTTATTCATGTGCTCATTCAACACACTTATTGAGCACCTGCTGTAGACTGCTTACAGGTCTAATCCTGGGGATACATCATGAACAAGACAGAAGGAAATATCTACTCTGTTAGTACTAACATCCTAATGGGAAAATTACACAGTGAACACATAGATCACATGTCAGATGGTAATATGAACCATAGAGAAAAGGCCAAGCAGGGTAAGGGGAACAGGGATCATACACACACACACACATACACATTACTTTTCCATATATACATACATATATATTTTTTTGTTTTTTGAGGTGGGGTCTCATTCTAGCCCAGGCTGATCTGGATTCACTATGTAGTCTCAGGGTGGCCTCAAACTCATGGCGATCCTCCTACTTCTGCCTCTCAAATGCTGGGATTAAAGGCATGCACCACTACACCCAGTTTCATTGATGATTTTCATACATGTGCATGCATACACATTTTGATGATAATCCCCTCCCATCGCTGCCTTGTCTCCCTCCCCCTACAGCCCTTCTACTATATCCCAGCCTCCCTCCAACAAAACTCTACTAGTCTGATATCTTTTTTCTTATTCCTTTTTCTTTCTTTCTTTCTTTCTTTCTTTCTTTCTTTCTTTCTTTCATCTTCCTTCATCATCAAAATGGAGGGTATGTGAGTAGGAGTGAGGCTGCTGTTTAGAAGTATTTGAGGATGATGTCACTGTGCAGGTAACAACAGCCACTGAGAGGTTGTGATTGCAACAGCCAGATCATGTCCAGACTACAATGTTCCAAAGTACTCCTTCCCATCCTCCATCCTCTGCCTTTTACATTCTTTCTGCCACCTCTTCTGCAATGTTCCTCTTTTTTTTTTTTTCTTTTTTGATTCGAGGTAGAGTCTCACTCTAGCCCAGACTGACCTGGAATTCACTGTGTAGTCTCAGGGTGGCTTAAACTCACAGCAATCCTCCTACCTCCGCCTCTCGAGTGCTGGGATTAAAGGTGTGTGCCACCATACCCAAGAGATAGCTCATTTAATGCTGAATGCTCAATAGTCACTTATTCTCAACAACTTGATTATTTCTGAGTAGCCCCACTAGTCACCGCCAACTGGAGAAAGAAGCTTCTCTGACCAAAAATGAGAGTAACATTCCTCTAAGAGCATACACACAAGTATTTGGAGGGCAATTTGATGGGTGCAACATACACACTTAGCCAAACAACAGAAGTATCTTTCTCTTAAGGCTATGACCTTCCAAGTCACAGATTTTTGACTAGGTTTATGCTACCAGGCATGAACTCCCTTCTGTGGAGCAGGCCTCAAATCCAACCAGAGAGAAGTTGGCTGACCCCATAACAATCATGCCACTATTGCACCAGTAGACTCATCTTGCTTTGCAGGCCAGGTGATGGGCTACAGAGCACTTTACAGAATTATGGTGACTAACCAGCAGGGAGGAGGCTTCTAGCTCAGCTCCAACTTGACTTCTCTGTCCTGCAGCCCAAGCATGTGGTGTCTTGAGCAATAGGGTCTCACATCCTAGTTCTGGTAAGCAACAAAGAGTAGTGGCAATAGCCTATATTATTTTGGGAGCTTCAGGGGGCTTCCTGGTCAACAGCTCACTGGGAGGTTTCCCACCCCTGACACTGGAATTTTTCTGTAAGGATTTATGGCTTAAATTATGTATTTTTTTCATCATCTAGCAAAACAAAGGTTTTCATATGGCTTATTCAAGTCATCTTCAGTTTGGGTTAGGCCTCTTCCCAAGCCCTCCTCTTTCCCATCCCCTACCCCTGAATCCCCACTTATATCTTTCCATCTTCAGAATTTTCTTTTCTTTTCTTTTTTGGTTTTTTTGTTTGTTTGTTTTCTTTTGTTTTGCATAAGACCTTACATATTTAATACAGTGTGTTACCCCTGTACAAATGGAAAAAAATTGAGTTTAACATTTCTAGACCAATATGGCTGTTAATTTCTGTACAATGCCAACTCAACATGGTAAACAGGGATTTTTTTTTCCAAAGTTGGCAGCACAGCTAAAGTTTCCAAAAATTCAAATTATATATATATATATATATGTATATATATTTATATAAAAAGACCAATAATAGCAGTATGTTATGTGTCACTAGCAGCAACAGCTTGTCCAGGTTCTGCAGTTATCTGAACAAAATTGTAGAGTCATCCAGCACACTTATTTTTAAAAAATGTAAAAAACAAAACCCCAGAAAACAGCCAAGTGTGTTACTGTTATGGTACCTGGCACCAGTTATTCATTTTTTTGTTTTCGTTTTTTAAGCTTCCCCATCATCATCTGGAAAGAAGGGTAACATCATTACACACAGCTCCGATAAGAGCACAGTTGTTTTTTGTTTTTTAGGGTAGGGTCTCGCTGTAATGCAGGCTGACCTGGAATTCACTATGTAGTCTCAGGGTGGCCTCAGTCTCACAGCGATCCTCCTACCACTATTTCCCAAGTGCTGGGATGAAACGTGAGCGCCGCCACGCCTGCCCACCCCCAGTATTCTGTCCCTCGACTTACAAATCGCCACCCACTCCCGTTAAGCACTCTCTTCCCTTCTACTACATTTTCTCCCTCTTGACGCTTTTCTAGCTTCTTGGCCACTCATTCTTATTCCAACTTATATGCAAATCTAAAAATGCAATGCTAGGATCCACATATGAGAGAGAACAGGCAGCATTTGACTTTTGTACTGGGATTACCTCACTTAGTGTAACATTTTCCAGGTCCATCCATTTTCCTGCAAATTTCACTTTTCTTTATAAAGCTGAATGAAATTCCACTGCATGCATAAACCACACCTTCATTATCCATCCATCAGTTGAGGGACATCTAGATTGATTCCGTTTCCTGGCCGTTGTGGCTAGAGCAGCAGTGGGCACGGAAGAGCAGGCATCTCTGTGGTAAAATGGAGGGCATGTGTGTAGGGGCAAGGCTGCTGCTGTTTAGAGGTATGTGAGGGTGACGTCACTAATGGTGACAGCTCAGCAGAAAGCACAAGGAGGTGACAGAATTGCCTAGGCAAACCTTGGCAGGAAGAAGGGTCCAAAGCAGTCCTGAGGCAGTTAGTTATAAAGCACTTATGATGAAGTAGGAGATGAACCTGGAGGTCTTTGCATTCTGACAGCCCAGTCCTCACAGGTCCAGAAAGGAGAGCAGCTTGTCCCCAAGAGCTGCATGGGGGTTCGGGGACCGTGGGGCTATACTTACGTGAGGCAGGAGGGACCATTTTGAGATAAGACTGCAGAAGGCAAGGCCAGAAGCAGAGAAATTTCAGGAGGAGGTTGCCTAACCCAAGCAAGAGGTGGTAGCAGCCCAGACCAGGGGCACTGAGTAGAGGAGGGGAGAAGGGGACTCCTTCCTTTGAAGGCTCTCAGATTTCCCAGGGCATTTCCCCTTCACACCCATAATCCTAGCCTGGGCTTTCCTTATTTAATCCCTGCATTATTACAATAGGTCTATGCTAGGTCACCTAGCCTGTTCTCTCTTTCATCTGCTAAGCTCCTGATGGGGAAAACACGGCAGTTATCCCCTGGTCCTGGCTCCTCCCTGCTAGTTAGGTTGGGACAAAATGGAGTCACCAAAGACAGCAGGATGGCGACAGACACAAGGAAGACCCTTCCTTGCCTAACAATGCCCCAAGTCTTTGTTTCCTGCCCCCTTATCTCCCAGGCCACCTGTTCACTGTTCTGGTCTCACATCCTAGCTATTTGAAATGGATAATGTAAAAATCAAAGTCCTTTTCCCTTCTTCACCTTCCCTCAACTGAAGAGTTCTATATAGCCCACTGTCTGTAATCTCAAGTTGACTGTGCACTGCTCTTGAGAGTCAGTCCCAGCAACAGGATGGTCTTTTTTGTAAATTATAATTGATTTTTTTTTTATTTTAAAGATTTTGTACTCTTATATCTCCCTCACCCTGCCCCAATTCTGCTGTTCTTCAGTAGGATTACTGGTATTCATTGTGTGGCCCAAGAGTTCTCAGCCAGTGGAGGAGAGGTGGGTATGCAGTGCCTCAAGCTATTCCCACCCACCCTAAGGCTCTTACAGCCTTTCTGCCCCCTTTTCCACAATGTTCCCTGAGCCCTGGCAGGCAAGATAGGGATCTGATTTAGTGTTGCATTTTTTTTGTAGCCTCTGGATCTCTGTTTTGATAAGGTTTGAGTAACCACAATGTCTGTTGCTGTCCCCTTGGAACTGGCTTTCAGGCTAGCCATGAGAGCAGTATTCATGTCACAGCTTCCTCTGTAATGACTTCTGGGCCCCAGACAGATGAGGTGGAGGTCACCCATCTCATGGTAGACAGTTGGCTCTCTATTCTTTTTTTTTTTTTTAATTATTTATTTATTTATTTGAGAGCGACAGACACAGAGAGAAAGACCGATAGAGGGAGAGAGAGAGAATGGGCGCGCCAGGGCTTCCAGCCTCTGCAAAGGAACTCCAGACGCGTGCGCCCCCTTGTGCATCTGGCTAACGTGGGACCTGGGGAACCGAGCCTCAAACCGGGGTCCTTAGGCTTCACAGGCAAGCGCTTAACCGCTAAGCCATCTCTCCAGCCCGGCTCTCTATTCTTGATGTATTAATGTACACTGGTTCTCCCCAGTTTTCTCCACCATCTCTGTGGTGCGAGAACCAGCATGGTCTTTTTAATTGGGTCTTACGTCAGACTTCATTACAACAGATGACAGTAGTTAACACTGATCACATGCTTACTAAGTGCGACACATGAATGACCTTAAACAGGAGCATCTGCAACCCTGACAATATCCAAAGAGATGAGTGCCAATACTAGCCCATTTAACATATATAGAAATTGAGGCACAGAAAGCTTACTTTGCCAACAGCACAAAGCCCGTAAGGAGAATGAGGACAGCTAGGGTATGAATCCTGAAATCAGCCCTCTGGGCCCAATGCTCCACTACTTCCCACACTCGGACATTCTGCCTCAAGCAGTCTTCCTGTGGAGCACTGAACTTGTGTGATTCATGCACACTGCAAAACTTTCCTTCCTGCCCTCAAGTCTTTGCGTAGGCTTTTCTCCCCTTCCTCCCCACCTCTCCTAGCCTTTCCAAGTCACCCCCCCCATCCTCAAGGTGTCACTCAACTTCCTGTTCCTTAAGAAACTTCTCTGAAGAACAAGACCCCACTGACCCCTCTGTTTCTTGGCTATTTGAAACTTCCTGTAAGTCTTTCCTTTTTTTTGTATGTGCACTTTCATGTATATTCCTCACTATTACTGTAGGCTGCTTATGCAAAGCAACCATAAATTATGTTGCTTATTATAAGTCCACAGGACATAAAGTAACCTTAGAGGCCATTCAGTTCAACATACATGTTCAAATCAAGCCTCTGGTGAGCTAAATCCAGGAAACAGAGAAGATGGCCCTTAAAATGACCTGTGACTATACGCTTGTTTATCTATCTGAGAGGGAGAGAGAGAGAGGGAGGAAAGGAGGGAGGGAGAGAGAGAGAGAACAGGCATACCAGTGCCTCCAACCACTGTAAATGAACTCCAGATGCATGTGCCCCCTGGTGCATCTGGCTTACATGGGTACTGGGGAATCAAACCTGGATCCTTAGGCTTTGGAGGCAAACACCTTAACTGCTAAGCCATCTCTCCAGCCAGCTACATACTTCTTGAGACATGTCATCCATTATAACTAATGTTTTTTACATAAATGCCATCAGTGACCAACCATATGCAAATACATGGTTTTCTGGTCATTTCAGTATAAATTCATTGAGTAGCTTCTTGGTGTAGAATGCTGATCCAAGTGCTTGTTCCCCCCCACCCCGCCACGCACACACACACAAAAGAGCTAGACAAAATCCATAGTAATTCCAAATTTATACTTAGTATGACATGGGCAATAAGGAAGTTAGCTCGGCCCCCACTCAGAACTTATAAACGACCCCAGTTTGGGTCTCTAGGTGGGCATTATTCCCTCCCCCTTTCTCATGGGTTGAAGCTTTACATACCATCTCCTCTTTTCTTCTTTTTAACAGTCTCCCTAAACTTAAATTTAAGAAAAAAAAAAAGAAGAAGGAATTAAAGTTCATGTAGGAAAAAGAAAATACAGAAATCAACCATTGAAAAAGCAGCCAGATAGAAGAGAAAATGACTATGGGATTCTCCATCATCAGCTTTCCTAGGTCTATGCACCTGTCTCTCACCCTTCATCCACCAAAAACAATCCCATGTTCTCTTCCCTTGCTATGCTTTCACATGATTCATCATGGCTCCTACAAGACAGTACTCTCAATCTCCAAACATCTACCCAGTTTGTGATGGTTAACTTGACTGGATTTAGAATCGCTATGGAAACAAATCTCAGGGCATGTCTGTGAGGGAGTTTCCAAACTAGGTTTATTGAGTTGGGAAGACCCACCCTAGCTGTGGCTGGCACTATTCCATGGGGTGAAGTTCTAGACTGAATCAACAGGTGAAAGTGGTCTGAACATCAGCAGCCATCTCTCCCTGCTTCCTGACCATGGGTGCAGGACGACCAGCTGTCTCACACTGCTGCAGCTATGCCTGACCCACTATGACGGGCTTGTTCCCAAATTCAAGAGGAAAATAAATCTTTTTTTTTTTAATTACTTCTTGTCAGGTATTTAGTCATAGCAATGAAAAAAGTAACTAATAAACAAGTCTACCTTCACCTCATATTAACCAGCGTTTCCATATTATAATCCCAATTATTCAACAAGAGACTGTAACAGACCCACCACATAATGGGTTTTCATCCCTAATTTAATCACCTGTGGCTAAAAACTGGGAAAAATATACCCAAAATCATACCGAAGGTAAGGCTTCAACAATCACTCTACCTAGGGCAGAACTCAAAGGTATGGGGTGGTAGCTTTGGTAAATATGTAGAGTAGAGATAAGTAAGCCTAGAGAGATGGCTTCACAGTTAAGGTGCTTGCCTACAAAGCCTAAGGACCCAGGTTCGATTTCACAGTACCCACATAAGCCAGATGCAAAAGGTGGTGCATGTGTCTGTACTTCATTTGCAGTGTCCAGAAGCCCTGGTCCCCATTCTCTCTTGCTCTCTCTCTCTTTTTCTCTCAAATAAATAAAAATACAATATTTTTTCAAAAGGAGATAAATAGCCCAAAAGTTGCTCTAGAATACAGACATAGGCTAGAGAGATGGCTTAGCAGTTAAGGCACTTGCCTGCAAGGCCAAAGGACCCAGGTTGGATTCCCCAGGACCCATGTAAGCCAGATGCACAAGGTGGTGCATGTGTCTGGAGTTCTTTGCAGTGGCTGGAGGCCCTGGCATGCTTATTCTCTCTCTCTTCCTCTCTGTCTCTCTCCCTGCCTCTTTCTCTCTCTGTGTCAAATGAATAAAATAAAAATAGAATACAGACATACTTCAGATTCTCATATTGCATACTTCACAGATTTGTGGAACTTTAGAAATGTAAAGGATTCTCACATGTCAGTCCATTATAGACCAAAGCCCAGGGGCAATTAATGGTGGTGCCTCAGGTATCTTCCATAGCCTCTGGCGCTTATTTTACTCCATTTACCAAACCAGCAATACTTGAAGACTTCTATTGACATGCTCATACCCAAACACAGCCCACCTGCCACCAAAGCGTGTTCATTTTTCCTTTTTAGTTTCATTTTTTCCTTTTCTTTGGGGGTGAGGGGAGGACTAGAGGTGTGCATCACCACAGCCAGCTGTATCATTTCTCTGCTGCTAAGAACTTCCATGCGTATCTCAAGCTTGTCCTCACAGCAATCATGAGACTTGCTCAACCAATGATTAGACAATAAACTGATCCCTACGGAAAGTGGTGACTCGCATCTTACAATTGGTATTGAGCAGAGCTAGGACTCCATCTAGTTCCACACCCTTGCTCTTTCTGCTATGCCATACTGCATCCGCATTCCAGGAATTAGGCAAATGTTACTCTGTGGCATTTATGTTTTCTGTTTTAATTTTATGATGTTTTGACATCTTAGAAATATGGCTGAGGAGAAATTAACCATCCTGGTGCTTGTTAATTCTTAAAGTTGGCAAAGGATTCAGAGAGCAAAGTAATGAATGCCAAGCTATGCTTTCTATATAGCTAGTGTTGGGTCAGGTCCCTCTCTGCCCCTTAAGTCATAGTCCCCTGTCCTGGTCATCCCAGTGCCAGATTTCCAACAAGGAGACCACGCCTACAGCCCAAAGCCTACTGGGACTACTCAGATGAGCTAGTCTAAACCAAGCCCAGTGCTTTTCCCACGGAAGTCTGATAAAGCCCCTGGCCTCAGGTTTTCCTCACTCCTAGCCCCCTCTGCCTCCTGACCCAGTTGAAGCTTTCCCATATAGCCTGTGAGCCACACCATAACCCTCTTCTAGAACCTCTGAAGAAAACCAGCTGTTTTCTTCAACCTCTCCTGCATTACCTGTATGGCCACACCTGATCATATCATATAAAAGGTAAAGCACAAAACATGGGCTAGAGAGATGGCTTAGTGGTTAAGTGCTTGCCTGTGAAGCCTAAGCCAGATGCACAAGGGAGCACATGAGCCTGGAGTTCGTTTGCAGTGGCTGGAGGCCCTGTTGCACCCATTGTCTCTCTTTCTCTCTGTGTCTGTCTGTCACTCTCAAATAAATAAAAACAAACAAAAAGGTAAAACACAATCACAAAGAGATTTTTAAAAAAACAGACTGGATCAGAAGGTTCTTCAGAAACATTCAGAAATTGCCATACACAATGGAAGAGAGTGCTCAAAGCATGGAGACATATGATCAGTCGCTGGCAGGTTAGGCTTAGACTTCCTACTCTCTCATTCATGTCTCCACACAGCAGAAAGGCATGACAGGGGCATTCTACAACGCGCAGATCAGACTATGTGAAGGGGAAAGCTGGGCCTCATCTATGGGGCATTCTGTAGTGGTGGTTTATTCTATTAAAGGTCTCACTAGCACCTTCAATACAGACACTATCATCAGCAGCAGCTTCTTTGGAATCAGTCTTGAAGTATATAATGTATTTAGCCTGGCAGAATTCTTTACAGATCTCTAAACAAACTTCAAACACTTCTGAACTTGACTCTGAGTTCCCGGACCAGGAAGAAGTAAGGCACAGACATCTAAACCCTAGACTGGTTCTAAACAGTGGTACTTCAAAGAATTCTGCACCAGGCAATTCCTTAGAGCGTGCGCACTTGGACTGCCTACTGACATTTGTTTCTTTGCAGAAGTGGAGATTTATTATTGTCCTTTAAAGTGCAGAGCTGGACTCAAAATCAGTTGCATACTCTGGTTTTAAGAAATACTGAAAAGGTCTCTAAACAACCCAAGTAGGAAAGGGTGAACAACCTTTTCCATTTACCCAGGACTGAAAGGGTTCCCAAGATGTGAGACTTTCATATACATGTATAAAATCATCAAAAATAATAAAACCATAATCACCAGGAAAGTCCCTGGCATTCCAAGGCAAGCGAGGCATCATAATTTAGAGATTTTTGAAAGTTGTGGTTGGATTTTATTTTTTTACCAACACATACTAATTGTACACACACATATGCTCAGAATGCACTGATCAAACCCATTTTTACAAAACAAATCTTATGTTTTATTAAACTTTAAAAGGTGTCCTAGAACCAGGAACTTGGCAATGCAAAATGCTAATTACTTTTTACTATCTTTAAATAGCATATTTTTAATACCCTAGCAGAAAACCCCAAGTATAAACGTGTGACAATAAATACAATAAAACAGTGATTCTTAACACCTCGCAATGCAGATGAAATACATCAAGCAAATGAAAAGCAAAACTGACACAGCTGACAATGATTCATTTCAATATGTAAAGCCCAGGCAGAGACTTCTTTAGAGCCAGCCCAGAAGCCTTTATTCACTGCCAGGGAAAGACGACAGGACAGCCAGGCTTTTACTCTTTCAAGGGTGGGAAGGGCCTCAGCCCCATTTTCGTTCAAACTTCTTCCTCTGCCCATGTCCAGCAGTGTTGGAATGAGCAACTCCAAATAAAGTACACATGAATTAATTTTCAATAGGGGTGGAAAGGAGCCTTAGTGAGAACCCTAATTGCTTTAATTCTTTTTGGAGAATATGAAGAGTTAAGTCCTTTACTGATCTAGCCTTAGGAGGAAGGGGAGAAAGTCCTTCAAGAGTCAGGCTCTACAGTGCTAATTGATTGATGCCATTTATAAGTAATCTAATAATGTTGAATAATTTATTTTAAAATGAGAGATGTGGAAAATATAGCACTACACTAATCTATGTCAAGCAGAGAATATATTCACAACTATCATGAATATTATGTCATGATTTAGTTTGGTTTAGCTTTAACAAATTTTTGATATGTTTATTTATTTAATTGAGAAAGAAACAGACAGAGTATAGGTTCTCTAGGACATCTTTCAGCTACAAGCAAACTTCAGATGTATGTACCACACTGTGCATCTAGCTTTTATGTGGGGAATCAAACCTGGTTAGCAGGCTTTGCAAGCAAGTACCTTTAACTGCTGAGACATTTCCCCAGCCCCTGTTTTAATAATCTGTTTAAACAATCTTCAGATGCCTAATTTTAGCACTTCAATAAAGCAAATCTAGGAAGAGGACAATTTTAAGCTGTGGATGAGAATGGATTATAAGTTTTCATTTCATGAATACATGCCAGTCACCATGCTAGGTAGTAGTGAGGCAGGATAGGAAGAAAAGGAAACTTACTATAGGCCATGGGAATGGAAGAAAGCCCTTCATGGGGGTCAGGGAGGAGAGGGGAAGTTTGGTTGAAGCTAAGAAGCAAGAATTCCAGCACAATTAACATTTGTTGTGACAATTGTTTATATAAAATAATATTCTTGGGCTGGAGAGATGGCTCAACAGTTAAAGCACTTGCCTGCAAAGCCTAACAACCAGAGTCCAGTGCCCCAGTACGCACATAAAACCAGATGCACAAAGTGGCACGTGCATCTACAGTTCTTTTGCAGCAGCTGGAGGCCTTGGAGCACCCGTTCTCTCTGTCTCTCTTCTCTCGATTTCTCTCTGCTTACAAATAAATAAATAAATAAATGTATATATAAACATTAAAAAGTAATAATATTCTTTTCACATGTATATATGTTCAGTTTAAAATAGCAATGAACCAGGCCTTAGATAGGGCCTCATTCCTTTATCCAGATATTTTCTGGAAATCTCAAACAATACTGTTGGCTTTGTTTGCAGTAAATATTCCACTTTCCTGGTGATCTTATCAATTGTAGTCCTATCATGTGCCCCTCAGGAACCACCTCTTTTAGGTTTCTTAACACCTTTTGAACTTCAAAACCCTATGTATGACCATCATAAAGACAATGGAGCGGGATAGTCTCAGAAAAGCCACACCTTTGCTATGCTGTCTTACTGTCTTCCTCCCATCAAGTAATAACCAGGCCCCGCCCTGCTTTGCTTCTGTATGGCCACAGAAAAGGATGTCTTGCTTTCTGTCTGAACACCTTTCTTTCTCTCTTAACCCAAACCCCAAATCTGCTTTACACTGGCTAGTCCTGAGTTTTTTTTAATTGTCAAAGCTACAAATTCTGGTTTGTCTTGCTTGAGGACCCTAAATGATTAAGGGAATTCCTTAGAATGCTGCAGGTGACAGAGGAAAATTGTACCTGTCTCTGCCAGCCTCCCCAGCTACCCCCGCCCCGCCCTTGCTTTCATTGTTGCTGAAGAATAGAAATAAGATGGGGAGATAGAGAGGTAAGGACAGAGGCCCAAGAACATGCCACCTTGCCTGCCCTGGCAGAACTAGAACCCACATGTGACCCAGTTTCCTGCAAGATGACTGCAAGCAACTGCTTCCTGCTTCTTCAAGTTTCCTGGGCTTAGCATACTTGGGGCTCTTGAACCCTCTTGATCAGCCTCTTGATCCCCCCAAGCGATCAGGTCTCTCCCTTACACACCTGAATCTGATGAGGAGGCTCATCCTAGTGGGATATCTGACCATATATAAAGGAGTCCAACCACATGTGTAAATTTCTCTAGGTCCCTCTTCTTCCTCTGGGTACATGTGTTAAGTCTCTCTTGGTCTCCTCTCTGGCTTCAGCAAAAGGGATGAATCTCTTTTGGCTTGAGTGCTTCTGCTAGCCTTTGCTCTGACTCCTAACTCTCTGTAAAACAAACCTCACAATTCATAATTTATCCTTCTCTGAGCCCATGTTTTCAATGCTTTACTAATTTGGATAAGGACCCAAAAGTTGGAGTCCGTAGGCCGAGAATCTTCTGCATCCTTATGGAATTTAATCCCTCCCTGGACCCAAAATCCTGCATCACTACATCAGATTCCTGCTGATGTGATGAATACCTGAGAGAAATTAAACTCAAGACAGAAAATGTAGTATAGTTCTTGGTTCAGAGATTTCTGTCTGTGGCTGGCTGGCTTCATTGTGTCTGGACCATGCAAGGCAGAATAACATGGCAGAACAAAGCTGCTCACCTCAGGTGGCCCGGAAGCAGAGCAAGAGGAAGGGTTTTAATGCCCCCTTCCAGGACACACTTCCAATGATCTAATTTCTTCCACCAGGCCCCTCCTGACAGAGATTCCCCCATCTCTCAGTAGTGACAAAGGCTGGTGACCAAACCTTTTATGAGCCTTTACAGGACATGTAAGACCCAAACTATAACAAGAAAGACTGACAACAAATAAAAATAAATGTAATTAATAACTGCTATGATTAATAAAAATAAATAGTAAATATGCTCTGTTTTCATATTACCTCAGCTATAATAGCTCTTTGAACCATTTAACACCTGCAAAACCCCTTTGATTATGTGTGTGTTGTGTGTGTGTGTGTGTGTGTGTGTAGTGTGGTGTGATGTGCATGGTGTGGTGCCCCATATTCTAATCTGTGGGCGTGGGGTGCTCATGTACAGTGATGTACACTACATCGCTCTTCTGCAAGGTCTTATTCTGAGGAAGAGTCTTTCCTGATTCCAGTGCTTGCAGAGCTCTGGTGACTCTTAGGAATCCACTCCACTGCAGACTGGGCTTACAGCACATGTGGCCACACCCAGCTGTATACATGAGATCTGGAGTTTCAAACTCTGCGGTCTCCAGCTTGCACAGGAAGCACACTTAATTGCTTTGCCATCTCCAGCCCTGAAATCTCAATCCAGATGCTATTCAAACAGGTTCCCCTCCACCACCTCACCTTAATCCGGTGTTTATTAGTACCCAATTTATTTAAAATGCATATATCTTAATGAAGAAGATTTAACACTAGATTCTAATTTTCCCATGGAAAGAACTCTATTCTCTACCTTAGGCTATTAACATTTTTATTGCATTTTTAGTTATTAATGCTTTTAAGCTCAGAAGACAATTTAGCACACCAACTCTAAGGAAGGCTTTACAGATTAGCCCAAAGTTCAGTGTCTCTCCCCTCAGGCCTCCTTTTCTTATGAGTAAGAGTAACATCTGTTCTTTCTCATTTCTAGAACAAATGCAGCCATGTGCTACATAAAGTTTCTGTCAGTGGTCCCCAGAATATTGTAATGGAACTGAAAACATCCTGAGTTATGTATGACACCACAGCCTTCGAGGCACACCCTTACATGTCTGTGATGATGTTGGTGTTAATAAATGATGGCACTGTGAAGGAAAGGAAAGGACAGCATCACAGTTATACTCAATACAAACACTTGACAACAGTGAGGGACTAGCTGGGTAGGAGAGTGTGTGCAAAGACCCCAGGACTCAGGAAGCAGAAGAAACAGAACCAGGAATTGAAGGCCAGTCTAGGTTACATTAAGACCCTGTTCAGAAATTACAAAATGACAATGATAATAGTAGAGCATGTTATTGGTTGATGTGTTTATTACACATTTTATCATTATTTTATTTTATTATTATTATTTTGGTTTTTCGGGGTAGAATCTTACTCTATCCCAGGCTGACCTGGAATTCACTATGGAGTCTCAGGGTGGTCTTGAACTCATGGCAATCCTCCAACCTCTGCCTCCCGAGCGCTGGGATTAAAGGCATGCACCACCACGCCCAGCTTTGGTCATTAGTTTAAATTATGCGCCTTGTGCTTAGAAAAAAATTAAGGGTTGGGTGTCACTTAATGGTAAAGCACTTGCCTAGCATGCACATGACCCACTAAAAACAGAAGAAAAGTTGTCTATGAAACAGAAACTGGCAGCAGCCGCCCACAGCTTATGTTCAACACACCTCTTGACTGCATCCTTCTCTTCTGTGCTTGATTTAATGTCATGCTATTTTACTCATCATAGCTTCACTAGCAATAAGTGATTTTGCGCTTGTGCGCGCGCGCACACACACACACAGAGTATAGCCTAGGTGTGTAGTAGGCTCTGACATTAGATTTGAGTAAATACACTCTTTGAAGTTCAAACAGTGACAAACTTGCTTAATAATGCATTGTGCAGAAAGTATCCCCATTGTTAAGCAGCATGGCTGCAGAAGAATGAAGGAGAAAGCCCCTACTCCACTCCACTCAGGCTAACCACTTTCAGAAAGCAGATGTGGAAAACGAAGCTGCCTTCGGTATACTACGTGGCTCAATCCACTGCCTTTGGCAGGAGAGTCTTAGACTGGCTGTTCTCCTTACCCTCACCTTCCACACAATCCGTTCTCTTTCCCTGCACAATGGCTGTGGCTAATCACAGCTTCCACATGAGCCCTCTCCTCTAGCAGTGCTTAATCTGCAAACAGGAGCCAAAGTTCCTCAGACAAAATGTGTCAGTGATTGATGAGCGCAAGGATATTACCATTTTAATAAGCATCGAGGTCTTGAAATGAAATCTAAGAATAGGTCTCCAGCCCGGGTGAGGGACAGGAGTAGTATATTGTTGACCAGCTCCACGAAGCTTCTGGCCTTGGATTTGCAGTCTCCTGGTCCAGAAACCAGCAGGTAGACAGAGTGGAGTTGGCTGCAGAGGTAATCTCCCTGTCTTATAATGTTGTCATGATACACCACGAAGCAGTGCTTTTCTCAATACATTTCAAAATAACACCAGAGCATCTTTTCAGCTAAAACAATAATAGTAACTGCAAGCAGGTGCTCTCAGATTCACTTGCTTAGCAGCTTTCAATTTACTGAAATGTCTTCTATTACATTGTTATTTAGATTTTTGCATGCTAATGTTTGTTTCTCCCTCAAGGGCAAAGATTTCTTTCTAAATTGGCACATGGAGAATATTAGTGGACCGACTCTTGACTATTAAGTATAAATTAATCTTTCCCCAGTCTCATTTCAAATGTTTTGTTCCTAGTGTTCTTCGTGTTATTATTAATAAAAATACTGCCAGTGACTGTGTCTATTGTACCTTTGCCACATAGCAGGTACTGTTCCTTTTAT
This sequence comes from Jaculus jaculus, assembly GCF_020740685.1. Classification (NCBI taxonomy): domain Eukaryota; kingdom Metazoa; phylum Chordata; class Mammalia; order Rodentia; family Dipodidae; genus Jaculus; species Jaculus jaculus. Next base: position 111,912,394 of record NC_059107.1, read on the forward strand.
CCTTGCTCAGGCTCACAATGGTCTCTGGATCAGTTATTATAAGCCCTCCTTCTTTAAGTGGAAAAAAGCATCCAAGGTCATCTAGGGGAGCCCTCCTGCATTTCTGGCCTCTTCTCTGAAAGACATCACCTACAGGGAACTTATGAAGGGTTTTTGCTTAAGAATAATAAGGCAGGAAAGATACTGTATACCCTGGCTACTGCCCTGGGTCACATTAAGTCATAAGGTTAAAAGATGGACAACTTTTAAAACCTCTGTGTTTTCTGGGGGTGTTTGTGAGTCTGGAGGTGAGTCAAGACAGCTGCAGAGGGTAAGCGCTATAATCAGCGCTCAGGGACTCGGCAGCAAAGGCTTAAATGGAGGGAAAAGCTGTCCGATTTAGAGTCGCTTCTTTCCAGAGCAGGTAATAATAGAGCAACAAATCCACTGCCAACCACAGGTTTAAAGCTTGCGATGTCAGGACCAACCCTCCCCAGCAACCCCAATCTCATCCAGACTAATTTGTAAACCCTGGTGTTTATTGAGTACTATTATTAACCTTGCTGTCATGGGATAAACGGAGAGTTCAATCAGATGAGGCCTGGGGGTGGTTTAACTATGGCTCTCTGTTCCTCCCTCCCACTCTTTCTCCTTCACCCTGCCTGAAATCATCCCAGTATATGCTGTTGTTCACATACCTTATTTACTTTATTTGATTTAACCTTATGGCCTAGGTCTTATCAACATTGCTCCTCTTTCTATATTTTTTTAAAATTTATTTGCAAGCAGAGAGAGACTGAAGAAGAGAGAAAAAGAGAGAGAACAGGCACATCAGGGCCTCTAGCTTCTGCAAATGAACTCCAGATGCATGTGCCATTGTGCATCTGACTTATGTGAGTCCTGAGGAATCAAACTCAAGTCGTCAGGCTTTGCCAGCAAGTGCCCTAACCACTGAGACATCACTCCAGCCCCCTTTTCTATTTGTGAAACAGGGTCTTATGATTAGACCCATGCTGGCCCTGAGCCCATGATCCTCCTTCCTCAGCCTCCCGTAGCACCGAGTCTCTATGTAGATGTGGACCACCACAACTGGCAAGTAGACACCTTAAACAGGAAGATGGCTCAAAAGAAAAAAAAAAAGAAGATTATGACTCAGAAAGGATCAGAGCCAGACTGGGTGCAAGGTTTCTGGGCCTTCCAGTTTAAAGGGGTTGAAGGAAAGACAATCAAAGAAAAAAGCACTACATAATTTCCCCCCTCCCCCATTGCTCAGACATCAGGATTAAAATTAATAATTTGTTGGATTTTAATGATGTCTCACCATTAACTCCACCCACCCCCAATAAAAGCACACTTGACTCCCACAGGACTTCAGCATCTTACAGTTTAATTTCATTCAGGAGCATTTACAGAGATCACCGCTATCCATCATCTCTACCTTTCCCCCTGAGGGTTACAGAGAATTACAAGTGTTAGATGAGCACACGAGAGAATAAGTCTTCCTACGTGTCCTGAGTGTGCGTGGGAATTGATGCTCCCCGCCTGGCTATGTGTGCGAGGGAGGCACATGCGTGGGCAGAGTCTCCACAGCAGAGGGGGTGCTAGTCATCTCTCTCCACATAGGAGGTATTTCTCAAAGAAGACAGTTTCTGTTCACTTGAGATGAAAAGAGAAGCATTTTAAATGACTGGAACCACTATTTAGGTCAATGGTCAATTGTTCAGGAACTGATTAACCAGTTTGTGAATCTTTTCGAGTCCTTCTTATTGTTTGCCTGTGTGTTCCACTTTTATTTTCCCCCTGACTATCATCTTCTGCTGAGAGTGTTAGAGGAAAGGAAGGAAGGTAAGATTCAAAAATTCAAAATAAAATTTCAACAAGTGATCACCAAACACCGGCTTTGTGCCAGACACTGCGCTAGGCACCGGGAGCGCTCAGAGAGGGGCGGCAGGCCCCTGGGTGTGGTTTGCTGGGACAGAGGCTGCGTTATGGAAGTTTTTCGGGGTGAGAGCAGTTAGCCTACAGAGGAGGGAAGGAGCCGGAGACAACAGAGAGAAGAGTGGCACTTATGCTGGCACTTGAAGTCAGGAGGAGACAGGGAAGTGGGGACCAGAGGATAAGCCACTTGGGGGACAGAAGGCATGTGGGCAGTGGAGTGTGGAAGTGTGTGTGCTCTGGAATAGTGACTGGGGATGGGCGAGAAGACAAACTTAGTACTGGGGGATTTCAGGAGATCTCTGTGATGGTGACCATACATCCCAGCTTTCCTGAGTCACTTCCAACTTGTGGTCACTATAATATCTATACAATTCTATGGCGCCCCCATTTGCTCTCAGAAGTACTCTGTCTGGACATGGCCATGAGTGCCAGTCTGAAGTACATATGTCTTCGCTCTTCCTGACATCTCTGGGAGCCACTCCTAATTGATCTCAGTTCTTGTGAAATTTGCACTTACTTTTAGAATCCTCCTGAAAATATCACTCCAGGCAGTAACTCAGATTGTCATAGCACCTACATATGGTTTCCTACAGACGAAAGAGGTTAGAAAATGACAGCTTACAGGCCAAATTTATGCACTTTTATTCTGCTTGGCCTGCCTAGAATTTTTTGCAATTCTGAGCCAATATCTACTATCATATCTAACTTGGAAGTCTGTATTTCTGGCTTTATTTTAGAAATGGTAAAATCTCAAACACGGGTCTTGTGTTCTACTGTGCTGACAGCTGACTGAAGCTGGGTAATAGCACAATTTTGTCCTATTCTTACCTGTGACTCTCTTCTTGAGTACCCACCACCCTTGCATGCCCCTCTCCACTGTCTCATCAGGTTTGGTATGGATGAATGGCCCATAGGGCAGTGATACAGTGTTGCTCTCAGGGCATAAACGACACTGTGGCTTGACCTGTCTGAGGCACTTTCTCTAGAGGAAACCCAACCACATGGTGTGGAAAGAGAACCCCCTGGTGAGGAAATGAAGCCTCCAGCCAATAGCCATGTGAGTTGTTTTGTTTTGCTTTTCAGACAGGGTCTCACTATGCAGCACTGGCTGGTCTGGAACTCACTATGTAGACCAGGCTGGCTCCCAACTTGCTGTGATTGCCCTGCCTCCACCTCCAGAGTGCTGGGATTATAGGCATGCACCACCATACCCAGCCCCGTGGGAGATCCCATCAGCATCTTGAATGCAACTTCATGAAAACCCCGGGCCACAACCATGCAGCCACACCACTCCCTCATCCTCAGAAACCATGTAAGAAAAATAAAAAACACCATTTGTTGTTTTGAACTGCTAAATTTGTGGGGAGAGGGATGATTTATTCCATAGCAATAGCTAACTAATACACCAACACAACTGCTTTTGTTTTAAAAAAAAAAGTTATTTAAATATTTGCAAGCAGAGAGACATAGAGAGAGAGAGAGAGAGAGAGAGAGAGAGAGAGAGAAAATGGGCACACCAGGGCCTCCTGCCAATGCAAACTGACTCTAGATGCCTGTGCTACTTTGTGCATCTGTCTTTACGTGGGCACTGGGGAATGGGACCTGGGTTGTTAGGCTTTGCAGGTAAGCGCCTTAACTGCTAAGCCTTCTCTCCAGTCCCACAATTTCTTTTCTTATCATCAGTTATGCTTCCTATCTGGCTATTGACACAACTGAGCTTACATCCGTGCTATAAAGGAAGAAATATTGTTGAAGATTTTAAGCAAAAGAAGTGAACTCAGATCTGGTTCTTGCTCTGAGATCTGGCATTCAGGAGAAGGAAACGTAAGAGAGCTGCTCCAGACCAGGCTCAAGGTTCCTGAGCAGCTCCCAAGTAGAACAGAACCAGAACACCAGGGATGCAATTTTCTCTTCCTCACATTGCTGGAGGGCAAAAGTAAGAAGCTGCTGGAGGTGATTCAGTTGCTATCAGGTTCCCTCGTTCCTTCTGCTTTTCAACTTGGCCTTTTTTAGCAAATCGGCTCATTGCCTTGTGTTTCTAAGACAGTTGTAGAGCTCTGGCCATCACATTTCCTTGTATCTATGACAGAAGGAAGTGGGCCTAGCTGAGAGCTTTAACCTCACTATCTGTGCCCTGTTTTATCAAGAATAAAAAGCTTCCCAGAAGTCCTCAGTGGACTTGTGTTTATCATACAGCCACTTTGGCAGTGATGAAGGCTGGGAAAGTATTTGGTTAAATACATTGGCACTGTAAAAGCTACATTCTGAGGGGCTGGGGAGATGGCTCAGTAGTTAAAGGTACTTGTTTACAAAGCCTGTCAAGCTAGGTTCTATTCCCCAGTACCCACATAGAGCCAAATGCACAAAGTGGTACATGCATCTGGAGTTCATTTGCAGTTATGAGGTTCTGACATGCCCATACCCTTTCCCACCCTCTCTCTCTCATAAATAAAAAAAATGTTTTTAAAAATCTGTGTTCTGCTAAGCAAAAACAGATATAAATAAATATTGAGCACATAATTGTTTCAAGTGATACAATCAACTTTAGAATATCATTATAATGATATAAAGATCCTCTGAACCGGTAAGAGCCTGGCATATAGTAAATATTCGATAGCAGTTGAAATTGCAATAACCCAGGCACAAAATAATTCATCCTGAACTAGGACAAGGCAGAAAGAATAGTTGTAAGACCCAATTAAGTGTAACTGGCTTGAAAGAAAAGACAGATACAACTGTTGCTTTGCCAAAACAAGAATTTGGCTTTAATTATTTTTCACTACCTTTATTTCTCCTTTTCCTTGTAATTACAAAAGTCTCAGGGGATGGGCTGGGAGGAAGAGGTAGGAGGATCACCGAGAGTTCAAAGCCAGTTTGGGACTAGAGTGACGGGCCAGCCCGGATTAGAGCGAGACCCTACCTCAAAAAAACTAAAAAAAAAAAAAAAAAAAAAAAAAAACTAAAAACATTCTGTTTCCTTCATTATTCTTTTTCTTTCTAATTACTTTTAAATACAAACTTCTACTTCTTCAACCTGCTCAATTAAAAGTCCACCTACAGTCTCTACCTCCCAATTAGCAGCATGCACAGTTACACCATCACTTAATGTGAGCACTGTGATTCCTCTTCAGAATATATTTGTTTTAGACATAGAGCATGCACATAAAGTAGAAATATTGCCTATGGCTATGAGAAAATTAATTGCAACACTATAGTCATGTGATTACCATGTAAAGCACCAGAAACTCAACTCTACCTTACTGAGCATGTGTCAAGAACTTCCACTAGAAATCAGATCATTGGTGAGGGCACCACACATTTTCCTAACCATGAACAATAGTTCAGGAGCCAGTAACCAAGCATGGTGGCACACACCTTTAGTCCTAGTACTCAGGAGGCTGCAATAGGAAGATCTCCATGAGTTCAAGTCCAGCCTGGGCTACAGAGTGAATTCTAGGTCAGTCTAATCTAGAATAAGACCCTGCCTTGAAAAGAAAAAAAAAAAAAGCAAACAACAAAATAGTTTAGGAACCAATATTTAAGAACTGCTGACAACTATGTAAATAAGTATTCGAACAAGAGAGACAAATTGTGGTAGATATAGATTTAAAAGACAATGAAGGTTCTGGACACATACTCAAAGAATTGAAAACAGAACCTTCAAGAGATCTTGACACATCCATCTTCACAGTAGTGTTATTCACATTATCCAGACAGAATGTCTATTAAGGATGATGGCTTAAGCAAATAGGATAGATACACACAATGAAATATTTATTATTCAACTCTTAAAGGGGAAGGAAATTCTGATGTGCTATAACATTGATGGAACTTGAGGACATTATACTAAGTAAAACAGGTAGTCACTAAAAGATTAACACTAATATCCCACTTATATGAGATGTCTAAAATAGTCAAATTTATAGAGACAGAAAACAGAATGATGGTTCTGGAGCTAGGGAGTTAGTGTTTAATTAGAAAAGAGATTTAAAGAAAAAAGAAGAGAGATTTGGTTAGGAAAAATAAGAACTTCTGAGGTGGACAGTGGTGATGAGTTGACAGCAATGAAAATATTCCTAATTCCACAAACTGTAGTCAGATAATAAATATCACATGTATTTTTACTCTAATTAAAAAAAAAACCTGGAAGCTGGACATGGTGGGACAATCCTATAATGTCAGTATTCTGGAGGCTGAAGCAGGAGGTTCAAGTGTAAGGGTAGCCTGACGTACACAGCAAAAAGAAAAGCAGAGAAAAAAAAACCAAAAGAACCAGTGTGTGATAGCCTCACTGTATAAATTTACCACACACACACACACACACACACACACACACTCCAACCACCACACACAAAATCCTCTAAAGTTTGCTTTCCATAGGGAAAAAAAGGGAACAAAAATGGAGAAGTGGGCTGGAGAGATGAGTTAATTAAAACACTTGCCTGCAAAGCCAAAGGACCCAGGTTTGATTCAGATGCATAAGGTGGCACATGTGTCTGGAGTTCATTTACAGCAGCTGAAGGCCCATTCTCTTCTCCTCTCTCTCTCTCTCTCTCTCTCTCTCTCTTTCTCTCTCTCTCTCTCTCTCTTTCTCTCTCTCTCTGTCTGCCTCTTTCTCTCTCTCAAATAAATAAAATAAATAAAGTGGGCAAGAGCTCTCTAGATTCATCCTCGAAATAGTCAACATCTTTTAGGCACTTGTGGGGTTTAATTGTTTGCTCCATTTCGGTTTTCATGATAACTGTGGCTCCAGTTGAGATCATTGGGAAGGAAAGCAAATGGCAGCAACTGGCATGCGCTCGTCCTGGTGTCTTTCCGCCGACCCCCTTCTCTGTAGCTGACCTCAAGGCAACTCTTCACAGCCCTGGGAGGCTTGCACTTTGCTCCGAAGTAGAAAAGTCCACTGCTCTTACCTTACATCACTTGTGTGTAACATAAACTCGGGGTTAGCAGTTAAATAACCTGGAAGACCTTGCACTCGGAGGAGGCTCAGGGGTGATACACCTGAGCAGGTGAGTAAAAGCAGCTTCTGACAGCATCAAACAGCAGAGGACTGCAGATAACCAAACTCTTTCTTTTTTGTTCTTTCTGATTAAACCATTTTACTTTTTTTCTCTCTCTCTCTGGGAGAAGACAGGGGTGTCTTGTTGAAGTTTTAGGGAAACAACTGAATTTTAATGGAATCTAATTGGCCCCCATGGTTATCTCAAAGGAGCGGTGGTCATAAAAGTTAATTAAGTTAGATTCATTTGCATATTCAAGACCATTCCCTTTCCTCACTTTGAAGGCAGAGAAAGAGAAAATGTGTCTCAGCCTCCTGGCTGGGATTAAGGCTCAGCACAATGTCCAGACCGCTTGGTTTGTATGCAGGGAATTAGAGTAGCAGATTATTATTTTAATCCTCTTGCCTAGCCCTGTATTCTCCACTTTAGGTGAGTGTCAATACAGGAGGTAAATTGGTATGCATTGCTGTTCTCGCTTACAGACAACGAATAATCAGTTATAGAAAGAGATTTGCCATGCTTACAGACTAAGGCCGTTTTCTAAACAAAGGGTGACTTCAGAATGTCCAGCCACTAGACCAGCCAGAAGTGTGTGTGTTTGTGAGTGTGCCTGCATGTGTATTGGCAACACAAGTAAGGCTTCGTTTATTATGGGTCAGAGGAAAGGAATGATTGGACCCTGATAGGATGTCTCGTCTGCACTGCTGCCTGCGGTAGGCCTAAAATAACCCACTGAAATGGAACTCTGGCCTCTTTTCTGAAGCCCCTGGGAAAAGCGTTTCCACAACCTTTCTCTATTATGCGACCCATTTTTAACGATCCTTAATATCATGCCCAAAAGCATCCCCTTGTGTCAGACTTCTATTTCCCTTAGCTGTTGATGGACCGTTTATTCTCATATGCCTACAGAGCAATTGCGAGGAGTCAGCTCAGACCCTCCATCTGCTCATCTGCATATTTCAGTCGTTGGAGACTAATGTCTGCTCTCCTTCCTCTAACCACTCTTGCCTGTTAAGACAAGGAAAGGTAAACCATCTTAATTCTGCTCCACCAGAAGACAGGGTTAATTTATTCTCTTTAACGAACATAAATGTGCCAGACCCCATGCCGAGTTCTTGAGAAACAGTGGTTGGGAGAACAGACCAGACTTTCCCTTCTTTCATGATCACAGACAGCGCACATCAAGGCAGAGGTGAGGAGACTTAAGAAGCGCTGCAGGTTACTAAGCATCTTACAACAGGTGTACTAACTGAGGCTGGGGGAATAGGACACTTTTCTGAATAAACTGACGTCCTGCCTGCAACCTGAAGTGGGGAAGACAATCAAGATGGAGGGACAGGAGCTGGAGAGATGGCTTACCACTTAAGGTACTTGCCTACAAAGTCTAAGGACCCATGTTCTACTCTCCAGATCCCACATTAAGCAGCCACACAAAGGTGAGGCAAGGTCAAGGTTGCACATGCCCACTAGGTGGCACAAGAATCTGGAGTTCGATTGCGGTGGCTGAGGTCCCAGCATGCCAAGACTCTCTTGAAAGAGAAAGAAAGAAGGAAGGAAGGAAGGAGGGAGGGAGGGAGGGAGGGAAGGAAGGAAGGAACGAACGAACGAACGAACGAACGAACGAACGAAGGAGAGCATGGGAGGGAGGGAGGGGTAGAGGGACAGGCATACGTGCAAAATCACTACCATGAGAATGAATGTGACTGCGTGAGTTGGCAATACAGTTCAGACATCAGCGAGACGTAGCTATGATGAATCTACAGAATCATTAGACATACTCACCATCCACATCTACTCAGCTGTGCTGAGAACCCAAAGCCTTGGTCCTGCCAGCATAGCTTTAGAACTCTGGGCTCTTTCTTAGCAACAAGAACCAAACACCTGGAGGAAAGATGGAAGAAAAGCCCCAGAGCAGCACCCAGGCAGCCAGGATTGTTCCAGGTGTTCCCATGATCAGTACTAATAGCACAATATCCATACCTGCTTTTCATGTGTTTGGGTGCCACATGGTCTTCAGCAAGCCCACATTTTCAGGGTTTCCAATCTTGTCTGTAATGAGGAAGTGAGAGTTTTCTAACTCACCTTCTAGAAACAGCGGCAATAGTCCCCCACAACTTTTAAGTGGGTCATGGTCTTACTAAGCTAGCCTACATTTGGGAGGGGGAGGAAGGGGTGACTCAAATAACAGGTAGGCCTCTCTCCAGTTGCTTTTCTTTATTGTAGAAAAACAGATGTAGCATAAAACTTACCATTTTAGCCCTTTCTAACCATATAATTCAGTGGCATTAATTAAACTTACAATGTGTGTAGCTATTATTACTACCTGTTGGTAAAACTTTTTATTCCAATTCAGTTTTAAAAAATATTATTCTTTTTTTTTTTTTTTTTTTTTTGCAAACAGAGAGACAGACAGAAAGAGAATGGGTGTGCCAGGGCCTCTAGCCATTGCCAAGTGAACTCCAGATGCATGCGCCACCTTGTGCATCTGGCTTTACGTGGGTACTTGGGAATCGAACTCAGGTCATTAAGTTTTGCAGACAAGTGCCTTAACAGCTGAGCCATCCCTCCCGTCCTCCAATTCACTTTTAAATGAGTCTGAACAAGCTCTACAAGTATCCTCACTGACTGGAAACTTGACCATCTTTTTATATGACCTTGAGAGATCAAATATGGCCCTTAGAGCCAAAGAATGAACATGGGGAAAGGGGGGAGGGGGACTATCCAATAGATGGTGGCTACACCCTCCCCCCGGGTCTCTAGAAACATCACCTTGTTCAAGATCACAAAGCTTAATGCCAAATTTACTAAGCCTCATCTATGGGCTTAGCACCAAGCTAGCTGCATTGCCCTTGCTATTTGCCAGGTAGGTAATATCACTCCCATTTCATAAGTAAGAAATGGTCATAGTAGAACCTGACTTCCAACCCAAGTCTGCTTGGCTTTCAAATTTAGCTCAACCTCTATACCTAGTGGTTACTAGAGGCTCTGTCTGAGCATTTCCAGGTTCTTATCATCTCATTCAAAGGATTGAACAAGCATAGAGATAGCAAGTAGCATGAAACTTTACTAAGGAATAAGGTAAAAGCACAAAAGTGGGGGAAACACGTTGCAAAAGAACAGCAGGTTCCTTGATCTACACTGCCCAAGGGCAGCAGGTTACTATTTGGAGCTTTGTTAGGGATCTAAGAGGAGGGTCTAATTACTAGGAGGCTGCAACTTGGTTGGCTCTTAGTTTTGATTGACAGACTTGAGTTATATAGGCTTTTCTCTACTCTGCATGTCCATTCCCATAATACATCTAATTTTAATCATATACGCAGCCAATTATGCATAACCATAAGATAGTAAATAGGGGATTCGCTATAAAAGTTCACTTAGAGAGCACAGCTTGCCTTAGTCACGCACCCAAAACAAGGCCAGCCAGATTGCCCCCTGACCCTGGGTCACAGATATATCCCAGATTGTGTCTGAATAGAAACTGGGCATTACCAAGGAGTTGCTAACTTATTCTGTTGTTTGAAGTGAGGCATACAGGCAGCTTGATGCAGGTGAGGGTCACAGGTTGCTAACAGGTTGCTAGGTGCATTGCTAGGATGAGAGGAGTGTGTACTGCCTTAGCCAAGCAGCATCCCAGGTTGCCAAGCTTCCCTAGGCCTGCCTGTCTCCTAGCTGCCTTCCCAAAGATGGCTACCGGCAGACCTAAATGGCAAGCCTTGGGAAGAATGAAAACAAAGAAAGACCAGAACTGAATTGAAATTCATGTTTCTCAACTTGACTAAACTTCCCCACTTCAGTCTTTTCAATCTCTGTACCTGAGGAATAGGTGACATTTACTGCCTACTTTTCAAGGATAGCATGGGGCTCCATTACTTAATTAAGAACAGCCAGAGGACTGGAGGGATGACTTAGCAGTTAAGGTGCTTGTCTGCACAGCCAATGGACCCAGGTTGAATTCCCCAGGACTCACATTAGCCAGATTTACAAGGTGGTACATGCATCTTTAGTTCGTTTGCAGGGGCTGGAGGCCCTGGTGCACCCATTCTCTGTCTCTGTGTGTGTGTCAAATAAATAAATAAAAATTTAAAAATATATTAAAAAAGAACAGCCTGTAATGGATGGATCTGGAAAGGATTATACTAAGTGAGGTAACCCAGGCCCAGAAAGCCAAGCGCCACATGTTCTCCCTCATATGTGGATCCTAGCTGCAAATGATTGGGCTTCTGCGTGAGAACGAAAATACTTAGTAACAGAGGCCAGTAAGTTAAAAATGAGATATAAAGGGAAGAGAAAGGAAGGGAGGAGGGTACTTAATAGGTTGGTATTGTATATATGTAAGTAGAATGATTGAGATGGGGAGGTAATATGATGGAGAATGGAATTTAAAAGGGGAAAGAAACTGCAGGGGGGGAGGGCATTACCATGGGATTTTTTTATAACCATGGAAAATGTTAATAAAAATTGTGAAAAGATAAAAAAATAAATTAAATTAAATTAAATTAAAAAAAAAAAAAGAACAGCCTGAGAGGGTCAGGGAGTTGTGCAGTCAGGAAGGGCTAACAGCCTGAGGAAAGGTTGAGCTCCCACACCTCAGCTGGTAACTGAAGGCCAGGCATAACAACGGTGGGGAACTTCCCAGCAACTGGAAGCTTTCTTTGAGTCTTAATGGACCAAAAATGAATGTTGAGACAAGAAAACTGTCAGGCAAATTAATGTGAAAGGTGTAGCTTTTGTTTTCTTTCTTTTCAACAGGTGAGAAATCAATAATAAGGCAGGAGAATGGGTGAAAACTAGGAAGGCAGTGAGCTGATGCTTACCTAATAGCACTCTGGGGGACTTCAGGGAAGAAGTGAGCAGAAATAAGAGCAGCGAACACACACACACAGCAGGGCATTTAACCTCACAATGAAAACACCTTGTGATACTATAAAGTCAAAACAAATGGGCTGGAGAGATAGCTCAGTGGTTAAGGTACTTGCCTGCAAAACCTAATGACCTGAGTTCGATTCCCCAGGACCCACATAAAGTCAGATGCACAAAAGCAGCTGCTTCACCCCACTAGGACTGACAGCAGAGGGCAGTGACAATGTGAGTGTTCCTGCCCCGTAACAGGAAAAAGGGGCTCCAGCTTCCCTTCTCTCTTCCCGGAGTCTTGGACATCAGAGAGGGACTACACCATCTTTAGAAAGAAAAAATCAGAGGCTGGGCATGGTGGCGCACGCCTTTAATCCTAGCACTCGGGAGGCAGAGGTAGTAGGATTGCTGTGAGTTCAAGGCCACCCTGAGACTCCATAGTGAATTCCAGGTCAGTCTGGGCTAGAGTGAGACCCTACCTCGAAAAACCAAAAAATAAAGAAAGAGAAAATCAGGGCTGGAGAGATGGCTTAGCAGTAAAGGTGCTTGCCTATGAAGACTAAGGACCCAGGTCCAATTCCCCAGAACCCATGTAAGCAAGATGCACAAGATGGTGAATGCATCTGGAATTGTTTGCAGTTGTTGGATGCCCTGCTGTGCCCATTCTGTTTCTTTCTATCTGCCTCTTCCTCTCTCTCTCTCAAATAAATAAATGTATTAAAAAATTCAAAAAGAGAATTATGTCACTAAAATAATACCCTTTTGACTAAGACTGATGAGGGACATTACAGCCTCAAAATCCCTTCACAGCAGCCCCTTGATTTCTGTTTGATTGACTAATGAGAGTTGAGCATATGCTACAAAACAACTAAAAACCTCTGATTTTGTAGGACAGTCTCTCTATAGATCATTCCATCCAGAAGCATGCTAGGAAAGGAGTTCTGATGGATGCCATTCAGTCCAACCAAGTGGACATATCAAAATCACAGGTCAACCTCCATTTAACCCTAAATAAAAGAAGCTAAGAACAGAAGCTAGTGATATTTATAAGTGGGAGGGGCACTGTGCTAGCAAAGGTAGCCTTGACAGGGTGGAGGCCAGGGAGATAAGCAAACCTGGATGGAAACACAGACTTCACATCGTCGGAGGAACATGCTCCCGAGAGACAGAGATGGTACAAGGGAGCTGTTACAGCCAAATGGTACATGTAAAGCATGTATTCCTATTGTGATGGTTAATTTTTATGGTAAACTGGACTGAATTTAGAATTATAGGAACATACCTCTGGGTATGTCTATGAGGTTTTTCCAGAGAAGTTTACCCAAACAGGGCAGATCTACCCTGAATGTGGACAGCACCTTCTATGCTTTCCTTGAATAAAAAGGAAAAAGAGATCTGAGCACCAGCATTCACCTTTCTCTGCTTCCCAGCTGTGGATGCAACATGACCAGCTGTCTCACATTCCTGCCTCCATGACTTCTCTGCTCTCAAACTGCTTACATAAGTTGCTTTTGTCGGGTATCTTGTCATAGCAGTGAGAAAAGTAACTAACACACTTATCAAAGCTAAGAGACCTGTTCAGGGCCTTCTAGAAGCTACATGTTGGTGCTCATTAGTGAACATTTGCTGAATGAACCAATCGGTGAATGGACAAGTGAATAAATTTTCCCTCCCGTTCACCTGAGAAGAAAAGCTCAAGGTGCTATACTAAATTCTAGGGGCATGGTGGTGTCTTAGCTTGTTCACACTACTATAACAAAATAGCTTAGATGGGGTAATTTATAAATAATAGAAATGTATTGCTTACAGTTCTGAAAACTGAAGAGTCTTCAGATCAAGGCACCAGCAGTTTTGGTGTCCATTAAGGGCTTTTTTGCTGCTTCAAAATGTGCACCATCAGGCTGTGTCCTCACAGGGTCGAAGGACAAGGAGGACACTTCAATTACTTTAATAGGAGACTATTATACTTACCTTCTTGTTACTGGGACAAAACACCTGATCAAAAGTAGCTTATGGAAGGGAAGGGCTTATTTCAGCTTACAGTTTTGAGATGAGGCTTCATTGTGACAGTGAAAATAATGGGACAGGAAAAGGCTGAACACCACATTTTGCCACAGCAGCTGGGCACAAAGCAGCAAGAGTAAGCTAACTAGCACTGGCAAGCTGGGGGCTAAGAGACCTCAAGTCCACCCCCAGCAACACATCTCCTCCAGCAAGGTTCCACCTCCCACATTGCTACCAGCTAGGGACCAATTAGTCAAAACATATGAGGCTATGGGAGACACGTTACATTCAACTACTGCAAGAACTAGTCCCATTCATGAGGCACACCTTCATAACCATGACCCAAAAGGCTCCACCTCTTAACACTACCACAGAAGGTACTGGGCTCCAACATATGAAGTCTGGGGGACACCAACATTCAGACCACAGCAGGTGATAATTAAGACACACGCCCTGATCTCAGGGAGGATCCTTGGGGATGGGTGGGCTGAAGGACACACAAGGATCAAACAGTTCAAGCCTCGGGCCAGCAGTTCTCCTATGTAAGATGCCTTGTCAGAGAGCAAATCAGCTGCCCTCAGTCCTTCTGCGGGTCCTTAATACTTTCTCATTGCCATTTCTGCATGTGCATACACACACACACACACACACACACACACACACACACACAACACATTAGGATCTCTGCAGTTTCCAGCACAAAACCAGGAGGCAAAAATGTCCACTCTGACAGTGACAGTCTAGTGATTATGGAAACCTAAGTATGACAAGCCTTGAATAATCAGTGCTTGAATCATGTGCCTTTAAGCTGAGCCTACACAAAATGCCTCAAGGGAGCTGGGCATGGTGGCGTACGCCTTTAATCCCAGCACTCGGGAGGCAGAGGTAGGAGGATCACCATGAGTTGGAGGCCACCCTCAGAGTACTGAGTGAATTCCAGGTCAGCCTAAGCTACAGTGAGACCTTCCCTCAAAAAACAAAACAAAACAAACAAACAAAAATAAGCCTCAAGGAAAGGTTAAAAAAAAAAAACTTCAGAATTGTTGTCTGGTGTACAGTGACTGAGTTATGCTGTGGGCTATGGCAGGTTCTTTGCAGTACTAAAAATAGATGAAGGGCAGATCAGTCACCCTGGGGAATTTTATTTGCTTCATTCATGCATCCAGAGATGCTGCTTACATAAAACCAAAATAAGCACAACCAAAGGGGCACGGAGAAAGGTGACAAGGGGTGATGATGCCAATGAAACCCAGAAGACAAACAAGCAAGCAGTGAATGACAAAGACCTGGACTCATCCTGTGGCAAAGACCTGAGCAAGAACTGGGTCTGTGCAGACTACAGAGGCCTGAAGTCTCTTGTAGCTGCTAAAGGACTGATTTAGAAACCTCTTCTCAAAGCAGCCTCCAGCTGTTCGCCGTACACACTCTGGCACCGAGCCTTGTCGCCGCCTCTCCGGGGTACACACTCACACTGCTGGGTGCTCCTGTCATCCCTCTTAGACATTCTGGCTCCTCCTGGACCACCAGGCAGAAAGGCAACCCGGAATCATGGAAAAATGTGACTCAAGCAACTCAGATAAGCAAAGATACCCAAAATATTCCAGGAGTTCCCATTGGCCAGGTAAACCATCAAATTAGTTTCTTTTTTTTATTTTTTTTTTAATTTATTTATTTGAGAGCGAAAGACACAGAGAGAAAGACAGATAGAGGGAGAGAGAGAGAATGGGCGTGCCAGGGCTTCCAGCCTCTGCAAAGAACTCCAGACGTGTGCGCCCCCTTGTGCATCTGGCTAACGTGGGACCTGGGGAACCGAGCCTCAAACCGGGGTCCTTAGGCTTCACAGGCAAGCGCTTAACTGCTAAGCCATCTCTCCAGCCCCAAATTAGTTTCTTATGTGAGTGAGTTTTAAGGAACTCATTTAGAAATTTGCAAGAAAGTCTCCACCCTCTTTCCAGATGCTTGGAGACAGTCTAAATAAGACTGGCTAGATGTGGGTGTAGGAGGCTGGAAATCTAGTTCATGGCCAGGTGTGGTGGTACACACCTTTAATTCCAGCCCTTGGAAGACAGAGGTGGGGGGGGGTCACTGTGAGTTCGATGCCAGCCTAGTACTACAAGTGAGTTCTAGGTTAGCCTGGACTAGAGTAACAGCCTACCTTGAAAAACAAATTCTATGAGCTGGAGAGATTGCTTAGTGGTTAAGGCACAGGACTGCAAAGCCTAAGGACCCAAGTTCAATTCTCCAGGTCCCATGTAAGCCAGATGCACAAGGTGGCACATGCATCTGGAATTCATTTGCAGTGGCTGGAGGCCCTGGCGTGCCCGTTCTCTTTCTCTCCCTCCCTCCCTCCCTCCCTCTCTCTCTCTCATAAATAAATAAATAAAAATAAATCTTTTAAAAAACTTCTAGCAAATCCAATAGCACCATCTGTAATGACTACATAATTTGCAAAACTTCTTGCTAAATCAGCTGGCCAAATGCAGAGTCAATTGCTTTGGCTTCTATACAGCCCCATGATGCCTACAGGAAGTATTTTAAGAGGATAATGTGTCCTCTCTTCTCTCAATGACTATATTCAAACAACACCTTCTGCCTATGATATGCAAAGTTCCTTGTCAAGGCTGTCTTAGGAACCCCTGCCCCTACACATGGGGCTTTAAGCTTCATGGAAGGAAATGATAGATCTTTCTTCCCCAGTGAGACTTAAGAAGCAATTGCCTAGCAGTGGCTGATACAGTTTCTAGGTCACACATCTCTTCATACGACAGCACACACAGAAACACACCAACACACACACAGTGCTTACAAATTCTGAAATATATGGGCTTACTTATACCCTGCATCCAAGTGTAGTCACCATGTTTATTATTTACTTAGTTACAACTTCTACTCTAAAACTATTTGGGGACTCGAAATAGCCTTTTGTTTAATGAACAAATGCATATAAATAGTGTTTCTCTGCCCTTCTCCCTGAGAAATATGGTCATCCATTGAATTGTTCATGCTCTCAGGTGTGTCTTTTCTCTCTCTCTCTCTCTCTCTCTCTCTCTCTCTCTCTCTCTCTCTCTCATAAAAGTAGCCAAGCAATACAGGCTCGACGGGAAGCTCCATGATGGCAGGGAAAACGATGGCTTGAGCGGAGGGTGGACATCACCCCCTGCCAACATAAGGTGTACCATAGACAACAGGAGAGTGTGTCAAACACTGGCAAGAAGAAACTGGCTATAACACCCATAAGCCTGCCCCCAACAACACACTTCCTCCAGAAGGCGATAATTCCCAAATCTCCATCAGCTGGGAACCTAGCATTTGGAACACCTAAGTTTATGGGGGACACCTGAATCGAAACACACAATGATCCTAACAGTATTTTTAATGATCAAAGATTAGAAATAACTAATTAGAATGGTTAAGTGAATAGAGTTTATCTTACTAAAAAAAAAAAAAAAAAAAAAAAAAAAATTAGCCAAGCAAAAATCCAAATTCTTGGGCTGGAGGGATGGCTTAGTGGTTAAGACACTTGCCTGCAAAGACAAAGAACCTAGGTTTGATTCCCCAGCACCCACTTAAGCCAGATGCACAAGGTGGCACATGCATCTGGAGTTCATTTGCAGTGGCTGGAGGCCCTAGTGTGCCCATTTTATCTGCCTCTCTCTCAAATAAATAAATAAATAAAATTCTTAAAATCCAGATTCTATATCCTTATATGCAACTTCCATTACTCTAGGTCTATAACTTCCAGTTTCTAGTAGAAATGCAGTGATTTGCAATTATTTGATTTATTATAGCTCCTTTCTTGCCCCACAAAGATGCTTCAGAACCTCAATGGTCAATATGTGTCTTGTGGACAACATTTGAGTTTGTCAGAAACAAAGACCGTTGGATGTATCTCAGCCCCTTGCATTTTATCAAGAGTCCTGGGAGATTTACAAGTACATGTTATGGTTTGATCAACACCTTTTTAGAGGAAATCTTGACACTGATCTGGTAAGTTCTATAGAGCCTCAAGAAAAAACATATCTTGCTGTGGAGGATTCTTTTTTGTATGCTGATGAAAGTGATCTGACATTTTGGAGCTTTAATCGTGTGCCAGGAGTAATGAGGGCATGCAGTTCACAGGCTAGAAGTTACACGGCTAGTAACAGGTGGAGCCCTGCTGGAAGTCGGCCTGGCTTCTGGGTCCCCATTTCCCATCACTAGGCTGCAAAGCCAGCAGCTGCTGCTCAGCAAGAGTCGTATAGGCACTGGGCATCTGGCAATCTTGTGGGGCTGGTCCATGTCCCACATGATGCCACATATTCCTGTCCTCCACCACCAAGTACAAGATACCTGTAGTACCCTGACTGTCTAACAGCTCCCTCCCTCCTAACCACACTCAGAACTGCGGTGTCTTGTGGTATTCACTGTAATTTTGAGAAATTAGCTTGCTAGATTCTTTTCTTTCTTCAATGCTGAAAATACTTTAAAATCTTTTAACATCTTACATTTCAACAGAAGGCTGTAAGAATTTAGAGCATGTTTTATGGAGACTAAACAACAAGGTTCCTGCATTCTTGCAGCTGACCATCTGGCTGGTAAGTCAGGATAGGGTGTACATTATACGAAGTAATCCAAGACAGTATACTACCAAATCCGGAATATCAAAAAGATCTGAGTTCTTGCGATGATGCTAACCTTCATTATCAAATTGACTGGATCTGAAATCCCCAAGAGGACTAGCATCTAGGCATGTCTTGAGGGAGTTTCTCCACTGGGTTAACTGAGCTGGAAACACCTGCCCTGAATACGGGCAGCACCTCTCCATGTTCCCAGGCTGACTAGGAAGGGGAAAGCAAGCTGAGCACCAGCATTCATCTCCCACTGCTTCTTCACTCTCTGGCCACCATGCTTCTCTGCAATGATGACCTGTATCTTCTCAAACTATGAGCCAAAATAAACGTTTTCCTTACCAAAAAAAATATATATATAGGTTCCTAGTCTAGCTGGCTTTCTCCCACTTACCAGGTATCGAATGATTGGCATTCTCTAGGCCTCTGGTTCCCCATCAGGAAAATGGGGAGATTAAAGAATGAACATCAGCTGTCAACAACACCTAGATCCATGCTTCCTGAATATTAGCCACCCTCACCAATCCCCAGCCCCCCTGAGTCAGTGAGGAAACAGTCTAACATCAAGAGGGAAGGCGGATATGCGTCACAGAAGAGACAGCATGGGGCTTTGAAGGGGTACAAAGCATGGTGAGCAAAACTGTTGTCGGGAGGGAGCATGGCCGTGGAAGAGGTGGAGGAGGAAACCCACCCTGGAAACAGGAAAGGTTCCAGGCAAGGAATTATAAGGGGAACATACTGAAGTAACAGTGAGTTGGCATTTATTTTTTTAGACAGAGAAACTCCCAGGGATTTAATTTTTTTTTCTGTATCATGACTTTCAAATACAGAAGAAATACAAATGTCCAAGCCAGCTGGAAAAATAAAAAGTGAGTGAGCCTTCTAGCCACTCCTCCAGCTCTTCCCACACCAACGAGCCCAGCCACATTTACCCAATGTCTTTAAAAGCCCAAGACAACACATTCACAGCCATGAACACATTTTTAATTTGTATGTAAGTTCAAGTATGTCATCTAATTCTTCTTCAATTTCATTCATTCCACTTAAACCTATATCTGAGCCAAGTTGCATGATTGGTAAATAAATACACATATAGGGAGATATTTACCTCTTCGATTTTGCAGTTAGTCCATCATTTCTGCATAAAAGGACCCCAGATCACCTTCAAATGGCCAAGAAGCTTACTTCTGTGTTAAAAATGCTCTTTGCAGCATTCTGCTTTCTGAGGCTCATTAGCAAAGTACTTTAACACCCAGCAGAAAAGAATAATTAGCAAATCAATTAATTAAGGCCCTATCAACACTTTTCTTGCCATCCTCAATCATGTCTTTCTTGTAAATAAGCTTTCTTGCCTACATTGAAGTCATTAGCTCTCCATATGTAAATAATAATGCCCTTGAATTTAAGTTGATTAAATATCAGAAAACAAATTTCAGTCCACGCTGATCTAGCCAGGATTCAGAAACCAAAAACCAGTACTGTCTCCACCTAGGAAATTCAACACAACTATACCTAGCTTCTAAAATTCATTCATTTCCAAATTCACCTTCCCTCCCGAGGACATTAGCCAAATGTCTATCTTTAGTTATAACACACACACAATGAAATACTATAGTAATTAAAGAAACCACCCATTTCCTTCCCCTTAAGTTCCAGGAAGCCATGTTATTTCTGTAGACCAATTTCTATTTGCTGACTGTTCTCCGGAGCTTTTAACAGTAAAATAAAATGTACTAGAAGCCAGCCTCCAAATGACAGCCAAGAACACATCTCCTAGTCTTGACTCCTTCCACAGAAAAAACACACACATTAAAATATGTGTCTGTGTATATTTAAGACACATGCATTTAGCATCTTGTTAAAGCCTGAAAGATTTAAAGCCCTTCAGTTTTCTCAAAGGAAATGTTTGGAGGAATTCAAGTCTCTAAAGTTAGCTGGGTCCTTTGAAAAAGTCACCTCTCATTTTGGCTCCTATAATTATCCCTTTTAACTTAATGCTGCTTATTTTTATATCTGTTGCCGTCTTCCCTCTTACCACACTGTTTACAGCTAGTAAAAAAAAAAAAAAAAGTTTATAGACACATACATTCACTCTTCATATTAGCTTTTCTTTCCATTTGCACCCAGTGAGTTTTTTTTAATGTTTGTTTTGTTTCTTGCTTTTGGTATCTTTCATCATTTTCCTTCTGCAGTCTAAATAGGAAAGAATTATCAATACAATCTGCAACAATTTAACTATTTCTTACATTTCAACCTTTGGTCTTATTAAACATAAAGATTTATTGCAACCAGAAGTCACATACAGATTATTTCTTCATTGGAGGCCATGGGAAGGAAATGAGATATATTTTCTTTTGATTGAGGTATATCTTATGTTACCCCAAAAGGAACCCAGATAAGACTGAGCCCCAAAGCAACTCCCCACATTCCTGTCCTTGGCAAACACTTGCCAGCAAGACAAATTCATTTGTTTTAGCAGAGCTCCCAAGTGTCTAAACTCCAACCAGGATAAAAGCTTGAGCAAGGTTTATACAACTGACACACTCCTCCCTACTTTCCTTTCTTCTCTTCAGGCGATGCCCTTCACTTCCCATCCAGGTCAGATCCTCTGGGGGGGGGGTCACCCCAGTCCCATTTCCTGTTGCCTTCTATCACCCCTCATCTTCTGTGATCTTAGCTCTGTTTCCCTCGTAGGCGCCTGTGCTTTCAGCCTATCCCATCATGTTGTCCACCTCCTTCCAAACATCCCTCCCAGTTCCTGGCCCACTCATCCTCTTCACCTTTTTTTTTGTGTGTGAACCCCTCCTTTTTCACAAAATCAACAGTAACTATAGCCAGTCCTGACTTTTTAATATTCTGTCAACTATGATTTGTTTGATTTGCTCAATGGCAAAAAATAACCACTACCTCTCTTATCAATGTTTTTCAAAGGCCTATAACTTCTCATTTCATTAAAAAATTTTATATCTGAATTATACTGCTTGTCAACCTCAAGCTATGCCTTTGGTTTTTTCATTTTGATTTTTAAAATATTTGGTTTTTTTAGGGTGAGTTGTATGTATCTTAGTTTCTCACATTGAACAAGGCTCTGCCTAGCAGCCATTACCTTGGACCCTTGGGTTTAAATTAATTCTTCCTGTTATTTTTTTTGTTTGTCTGCCTGTCTGTCTATTTTAGGCAAGGGCTCATTCTAGCTTAGGCTGACCTGGAACTCACTCTGTGGTCCAGACGGGCCTCCAACTCAAGGTAATCTACCTATCTCAGCCTCCAAGTGTAGAATTAAAGTGTGTGCCATCATGGCTCGTTTCCAGCTATTCTTTCTCACAATGCCTAGCACCTCTTGCACTTTAAACTAGTGTGACAAATTGTCCTGTTGTTAAACATTTAGTGTTTGTTTCACACCAACCTATCACTTGAGGAGAGCCATTGTCCCTCAGATTCTGCTCTTTGCTTCTCTTCTGCCTTAATCGCTGCTCTGTTGCTAGCACAAATATGACCTTCCATATCCTAGTTAAACAATAAATATGTATATTTGCTATATTTTTTAAAACTAGAGTAGCTGGGGAGATGGCTCAGAGGACACAGTGCTTGTTGCATAAGGGTGAGGTCCTGGGTTTGGCTCCCCAGCACCCACATAAAGTGCTGGGAGTGGTAGCATGTGCTTATGATTCCAGCACTGGGAGAGAGATAGGAGTATCTGTTAGGCTTATTGGCTAGTGAGTCTAGCCAAACTGGTGAGATCTAAGTTCAATGAAAGATCCTGTCGCAAAAAAAGAAAAATAATAATAATAACATGAAGAGAAACTGAAAAATATACCTGCTATCTATCTGTAATCTCTGCATGAGTACACACACACCCATGCACATATGCATACGTGCACACCACACACATATGCACATGGGAACAATTAGAAAAGTAAGTATATATGGAATAACTAAATTATTACCTTGTTCCCACTCCTGCTCTTCTTTTGATGACAAACTCAGTTCTCACCTCCAATCATGGTGGTAAGCTGGGCCTGGTACCTTGGACCAGAGAAGCACATGCCCAATCCCCTGGTGACTGTGTGGCCAATGCCTTTGAGGTCCTTCCTGTTAATCTTAATCCTGTTAACAGTAATCACAGTTTAGTCATAGTGCTAAGAATTGGTTTTTCACTACAACAATGCATTTTTATGAAACAATTTTCCATTAAAATAATAATCTCATGCTCGCTTCGGCAGCACATATACTAAAATTGGAATGATACAGAGAAGATCAACATGATCCCTGCGCAAGGATGACATGCAAATTCATGAAGCGTTCCATATTTTTATGTAATCCTACTGTTTTGGACAATGGAACACTCAGGAGCCATAGATTGTTGCTAGAAAATTTTCAGTGCCAGGGATGGGATATCTTCCAGTGAGTTGTTGGCCAGGGAGATCCCTGATACCCCCAAAACATTATGGGCCATTGCCAAGGCCCTTGGTTTCCCACCAGGAATAGATGGTAAGGCCCTATTGCTGAAGACTCCATATACTTGGGCTGCAAGGCCACTGAGAAATCTTGCTGGAACTGAGCTGATAACTTCCTCCATATAGACCAGCAGACAGAAAGCTGGAAGAAGCCATTCAGCATGCAGTTCAATGGGAGAGAGAGAAATCACCAGTGAAGATGCTCAACAGTGGACACTGCAAGCCTTATATTTGTCCAGCCAGGCCAAATGAGCCAACTGGTGCAATGGTGGTACATCTGTTATGGGGAAAACCAACTGCCCTCTAATTGGACTGGAGGCCCGCTCCATAGGAAGGGAATACATCCCTGATACTGAAAACTTAAAACAGGGTAGTCATAAGCCTAAGGGTGTAACTTCTGCTGTTGTCTGACCAAATGTATATACTATGCTTATCAAACTGCCCAGTAAGAACTTCTGTTAATGTTTACACCCTTATATTAATTCTACTCTCACTTTTGGTTGAGAATCTTCTCTTTTCATATGGCAGTGACCTTGGGACAACTCAGAAGGTATCATGGTGATGGAAAGAAATGACCACAGTGCTCAGAACTGCAATATCTGTATCACACCTTCCAAGGCTTGGGGTCTAATGCAGAAGAGGTGGCAGAATGAATATAAGAGCCAAAGGAAGGGCAAGACTCCATACAACATTCTCCCTCCAGACACAAAATGGCCTGTATATCCGTGGCCTCACAGTGCCTGATACTACCTGCATAAGACCATCATAAGAGGAGGAAAAGATCAAGACATCAAAAGTAAAAGAGAGACTGATTGAGATGGGGAGGGAATATGACAGAGAGTGGAGTTTCCAAAGGGTAAGTTGGAGGAGGGAGGGTATCACCATAGGGTATTTTTTATAATCATGGAAGTTGTTAATAAAAAAATTAAAAAATTAAAAAAAAATAATCTCCTGTTTTAAATGCTGTCTTTGCACATTATAAAACCTGACATCTCTGGGTCCTGTGGTGATGGATTTTGACAAAAATACAGGAAATTCTTCAAATATGAATGGAATGGAAACAGACTGCTTTCCTATACCACTTTGCCAAAGCCACTAATGTGAAGTGAGTTGCACAATAATAAATTATTCATATCATAAATGTAAAAAAATAGTTCATCATAATCAATAACCTCTAAGTGAATTGATATGTGGGCTTCAATTTTTCTAAGATAATTAGTTTTGAAACATTCAAATTAAGGGAGACTAAAATCTTCATTAAAAGCAGAGTTTCCTAATTCCTAGTAAGAAAATATTGCATTCTAGCTGGGCATGGTGGCACATGCCTTTAATCCCAGCACTCAGGGAAAAAGACAGGAGGATCACTGTGAGTTCAGGGCCAGCCTGAGAATCCATAGTGAATTCCAGGTCAGCCTGGGCTAGAGTGAGACCCTACCTAAAAATATCAAAAAAAAAAAAAAAAAAAAAAAGAGGAAGCTACCTAAGAATACTGTATTCTGGTCTTTATTATAATAAATCAAAATTATGTTCTTTTCCACATAGATAGAATTTCCTATAAATTTTTAAATTGTATATTATATATAAAATAGGTTATATTCTTATTCACTTGGCTTTTTTCCCATTACCAAGGAGCCCTCCTCAGAGGGGTTATGGTAATCACTACTGTGTCATGAAGGCCTCAGTCAGCCCATGTGGAGTAGCAGGGGAACCGACCTCAGGGTATTCCTACCTACTCTGTGGCTCTTAAAATCTTTCTACCCGCCCCCTCCCTCAACAATGTTCCCTGAGCCATGTCAGGCCTGTTGGCAGTCTGATTTAGTGTTGAGTTCTCTGTAGCCTCTGGATTTCTGCTTTGATGAGTTTTGATGGATCACTGTGTCTATCACCATAACCTTGGAGCTGGTTGTCACACTAGCAGTAAGAGCAATATTCATGTCCCTGCTTCCTCTATAATTTCTCCAGGCACCTGGCAGATGTAGTAGACTGTTGTCTCATGGTGGGCAGTTGGCTACATTTTTGTCTATCAATGGATCTTGGTTCTTCTCTGTTTTCTCTGCCAACTGTAAAATAAAATATATTCTGTAACTAATAGTGAGAGCAACTCAGGTTAAAGAGGGTATACAAAGATATATGAGAGATTTTTTATTTATTTATTTATTTATTTTGGTGTGTATGCACACTCTTCTCCAGAAAGCAATAGAGGTTTCTCTCTGAAGTCTGATTTCTCTGACCCTGGGATTCTGACTTGGTTTCCAGTACCAGATATGAGTTCTCTCTCACTGAGGGGCTTCATGTCCAATCAGAGAGTAGTTGTTTACCGGCAGAGGCTGCTCTTGTCTTTCCAATGATTCAAATAGATATTTAAGTAAGCTATTTGAGACTTCTCTGTTTTTGTAATGTAGGCATTTAGTGCTATAAACTTCCCTCTTAAACCTATCTTCATTGTGTCAGACAAGTTTTGGTATGTTGTGTTTTCATTGTCATTCAGTTCAATAAATGTTTTGATTTCCTCAACAACCCATTCATTGTTTAATAGCGGTTGTTCAGTCTCTAGGAGTTGGTGTGTTTCTTGTTCTAACTGTTGTTAATTTCTAGTTTTAATGCATTGTTGTTGGAGATAATGCAGGGAACTATGTCATTTTGGTTTTGTTTTTTTTTTTGTATTTGTGAAGACATGCTTTATACCCTGTGATATGTTCTATTCTGGAGAAGGTTTCCTGAGCTGCTGAAATTAATGTGTAGTCAGTAGAATTAGGGTGGAATGTTCTTTAGATATCTGTTAAGTTTGTTTTATATCTTGTGTTTAGCTCCATTGTTTCTATGATTATTTTCTTAGAATATCTGTCTATTGATGATAGCGGAATATTAATGTTTCCTACTACTATTGTATTGGGATTTACATCTGTTTTATTGTCTAGTAAATTTTGCTTTTAAAATTATGTGTCTTGTGCTTGATACATATAAGTTTATGATTATAATATCTTCTTGTTGAATTGTTCCTTTAATGAGTATAAAGTAGCTTTTATTTTTAATTTCATGATTACTTTTGGTTTAAAGTCAATTTTGTCAGAAATCAGTACAACTACTCTTGTTTGTTTCTTGTTTCCTTTTGCTTTCATCCTTTCACCTAAAGATTGTGTTTATCTTTAATTATAAGGTGAATTTCTTATAGACAGCAAATGATGGATCCAGCTTTTTCATACAGTGTTAACCTATATCTTTTGATTAGGGAATTGAGTCCACTAATAGTCCAAGTTATAATCATGAGGTGTGAGTTAATCCCTGTCATGTTGAAAATTTTGTGGAGTTTGGTGGTTTCTTGATCCTTGTATGCTTTTATGACCATTCTAGTTTTGATTGTTTCTTTTTCCTTATCATATACATGTTGTTTTACCCCTGAGTATGGAATTCATGCAGGATTTTTTTTGAATGGATGGCTTGGTGATCATGTAATCATAAAGCTGGTGTATATTATGAAAAGCTTTTTTTTTGCCTTCTATTATGAGGGATAATTTTTCTGGATACAGTAGTTTAGGTTGGCAGCCATGGTCTCTTAGCTTTTAAAATACTCAGTTTCAAGCTCTTCTGGTTTTAAGAGTTTCCACCAAAAAATCTGAGGTAATTCTGATGGGTTTACCTCTGTATGTAATGAGCTGTTTTTCTCCTACCGCTTGTAGTACTCTCTCCTTGTTTTTTTGTGCTTATTGCTTTGATTATTATGTGACATGGACTATCTCTTCCCTGGTCCTGTCTAGTCGGTGTTCTGTGCACCTCCTTTACCTGGATCAGTCTCTGTTTTGTAAGGTTGGGAAAATTTTCTTCAATAAAATTTTGAAGATATGCTCTATGCCCTTTCCTTTATTTCTTCCCCTTCCTGTATGTCTATGAGCTGAATATTTGGTCCTTTGAAGGTGTCCCAAAGTTCCTTCATGTTCTGTTTGAATATGTTTTTATACTTAACAATGTTTTTGGAGTCCTAATCTACTTCTTTCTTGCCTTGAGTTCTGAAATTCTGTCTTCCATGTGGTCTAATCTGTTGGTGAGGCTTTCTTGGGAGACTTCTGCTTTCCAATTTTTTTCCTTCAGCATTTTCATCTCTTTCTTAAATTCTGTTTTCATTTCTTGATTTGACTTTCTATTGTCTCTTGGAGTTCATTCCTGCAGTTGCACATGTCCTCACTGACCTTGTTCCATTGGCCCATGAGCTCGTTTATTTGTTGGTTCTCCTTAAATTCCTTCAGCCTTCTGTTGATTTTTTTTTGATTGTCTTTGTTTTCATTAAGCCATCTATGTAATACTGTTGCTTGATTTTCTTTACTTTCCTTCAGCCATCAATTGAGTTTTTCTTGTTGATTATCTTCCATTTCCTTTACTCATCCCTTGCATTTTTTTGTTTGTTTGTTTGTTTCATTTCTTCCAAATCATCAAACCATCCTTTGAGTTGTAATTTGAATTCTTTTGGCCAACTTTCTTCCATTGCCTTCAGCCATTCTTGGAGTTCCTATTTGGATACTCCTTGTACAGTTTGTTCCCATTCAACCAGCCATTTGTTCATGGTCTCATTTGAATTCATCTAAAATAATTTTCAGGGCTGGAGACATGGCTTAGCAGACAAGGTGCTTACCTGAAAAGACAAAGGACCCAAGTTTGATTCTCTAGGGCCCACACATGCCAGATGCACAAGGTGACATATCCATCTGGAGTTCATTTGCAGTAGCTAGAGGCCCTGGTGTGCCCATTGTTTCTATCTGCCTCTCTCTGTATATATATAATAAATAAATAAAAAATTTAAAAAATTATAAAATGCTTTTCAAAAGTTTATTTAAGGCTTCTAAATCATGGGTTTCCTCAAAGCTTTCATTGGAGGCTTCCATTATGGGACTAGGTAATCTTTTATTTATTTATTTATTTATTTATTTATTTATTTATTTATTTTAATTTTTGGTTTTTGTTTTCTTGTCTTTTGTGGTAGGGTTTCACTCTAGCCTAGGCTGACCTGGAATTCACTCTGTAGTCTCAGGGTGGCTTCAAACTCATGGTGATCCTCTTACTTCTTCCTCCAGAGTGCTGGGATTAAAGGCCTGTACCACCACACCCAACTCAGGGACTAGGTAATCTTGGTGGGGCTACCTTTTCTGGATTGTATGTGTTACTTGCTTTGTGTTTGGGTCTGTCCATCCTGAGATCAGTTGTCTTGCTGAGGATGCAGCAATAGCAGATCTTGTATAGCCTGTGTTGGATGGTCTAGTCTAAATCTATCACAGTGAGTGTGGGACTGAAGACTATCCACTAGGTTGGGGTGGGCATACTTGAGCCTGAACAGGGTCTGCTTTTTTGTGCTACTTCCTGGCAAATCTGGGTAAGACACTGGGAGGACTAGCTTGCCTGGTGTCCAAGCTGGACACTGTTCTTCCAGTACTATTTGCTGTCTGGCGTTTTGGAGTGACATCAGCTTCAAGATTCTCCTGAGGGCTGGGGGCTGGGGCCAGTACTCAGTTGCCCTCTACTTCAGCCCTTCAGAAAAAAAGAAAAACTGGAGAGGGGCTTACAAGGTGGGTATAAGAAGCAGAATGCAAGCTGGTTGCCTGCTCATCATTGACTTTCCCCTGGTTTGTGTGATGACTAATTCAAATAGTGATACTTTCTATAAATATCTAATTAATATTTTCTCATTTCAAATTTTTTCAGTATTCTATTTATATTTTGGGGCCAATCATTAGTGTCTAACCCTTGGCCTATGGAATGCACACAACCCCATGTAACCCAGAATTGCTATGATGTTCAACACAAAAAAATCATAAACTTATTTAAAACATTATGCAATTTTTTGTAATTTTTTTGTAACTCAATTGCACATTTCTCTTATTAGCTTTGTAGATGACAATGTTATGTCACAATTTCAAAATACTGGATGTACCAAGTTCTTATAAAGCTCATACATACAGTACACTCGTGGTTCCTAATAGATAAAGCTGGGTAAATTATCCTTGGCTTTCATCCACTCTACTGACAGATATGTTTGTGGAAAGCCTTACCCATAGTCAATCTTTATCTTGATTAATCATCTAACTATTGCCCCATGTGATTTGAGATGGGATTTTTTTTCCCTAAATTATTCAAAACTGGAATAAATAGAGAAGATTTGTTTAGGTCCTTTCATGTTAGAGGATAGCAGGGATTCAGCAGGTCTATCCAAAACTGATGGTGCTGTGTGCCTCAGTACCTGTTTGGACTCAATCAAAGTCTGCCACATTCATCCATAGCATTGCAAAGACATGAACCTTGTTGGAAAATTCCTTCCATGCTCCTCTCTGTACCTCCCCACTTTCTTGTTAATAATCACAGGTATTGGCAAAAACATGGGAAAACGAGATAGCTAACCCAGTGAGACTGTTCCTTTTGATTCAGCAATTTAGTATAATGACTCATAAAATTCAGGAAAACACTTTACTCACTGTTTGAAGTTTGAGGGATATCTTGTTTGCTTGTCTTGGCTGCTGCTGTTGCTGTTGTTTTGCCAAACTCAGGATTGAACCCAGAGCCTCACACATGTTAGGCAAGTGCCTACACACACATACACACACATATGTTATATACATACACATGGTAAAAATCAGAAGCAACCAGATGGGAGTGATGCATAGGGCAATGTGGTTGGGGAAGGACATAGAGACATGCCGTCCCTGCACATGTCCCACTTCCAACACCTCCCAACAGCATCTCTCAGTGCTTAAAAATGCCCACCAACCCCACAATGTAGAGGTTTCAATGGACCTTTTATTATGAAAGCAAGATCAGGAACAGTAGTGATCCAGTCTATCCCCGATTCTCTCCTCTCTGGAGAGTACAGGGTGCAGCTCAAAGTCCTAACCTTCTAATTGAGATTTGGTCTTTTTGGCAACTAGCTCCTGACCTGAAATCATGTACGGCCCTACGAAGGGTCTCCTCATTAAAAACAACGGTGCTACTGACACCCTTGTCACTCAGGAAATTTTAAGGATTTTAGGAACTTTGTATCAGGAACTAGGGACAAAGTTTAAATAAGTATCTTTTGATGATATACTAGAGATAAGACCACAGTAGCTCCATAAATTATTCTATCTGTTAAGGATGCTTTGGGCTGCAAGTGTGATCATTTCTAACAGTGACTTCAGAAAAAGATTTGAGAGAGTTGGGGAGCTAGCTCAGTGATGCTTACTTGAAAAGCCTAGAGACTCAAGTTCCATCCTCCCGAGCAACCACATAAAGCTGGACGCAGAGTGATGCATGTGATCCCAGCATGCCTATAACAATGGTGGTGATGCCAGGAGACTCCAGAGCTTGTGGATTAGCATTTGTAACAGCAACAGACTGTGTCTCAAGGAGGGTAGAAGAGGAGCACAAACACATAGAGGTTGTTTCTGACCTCCAATCATATGCCATGGCATGAATGTGTACACACACACACACACACACACACACACACACACACACAGTACACACCACAACATACCACACCACACAAATAAATAAACATTGTTTTAAAGATTTGAATTTTTGTTAAGTGAGCAACAAATTGGAGCAGGAGCTGGTGCTGGTTCAGAAGTTCAGCAAAAGTAGAGCTGCGGGCAGAGTGGGGTGACAGTCACAACAATTCAAACATCTGGTCCTTATGCAGCCACTCACAAGAAAGAAAATGAGCAGAATGTAGATGGAGGCAGAAGTCTTCTATTGTCTTTCTTCCTCTTATCAGTAGGAAATATTCCCAGAATCCTCTGGTATTCACTCATGTATTAATTTAACAAATAGTTGTTTTATTGCTAAAATTTGCTCAACACTTTTTGAGGTACATGAGACATATCAATGAACAAAATACACAAAGAGTTCTGCTTTCATAAAGTAGACATCCTAAGCAGGGCACAGAGACAACAGACAAGTAAGTATGATAAATAAGTTAATTACATGGTGTGCTAAAAATTGACAGGTGCTTTAGATAAAGGGAGAGTAGAGCATATGAGAATATGGCAAGAGAAATAGGATGTGAATTTAAATAGAGCCATCAGGGAGTCACAGGAAGGAAATACTCAAGCCAAGTCTCACAGGAAATGGGGAGCTATCTAGGGGGACATATTCTAGACAGTGGGAACACCCATCCCTACAGAGAACAGCTCTATGATGTTCAAGGCCAAGCCAGAAGCCGCTGCATCTGGGCAAATGAACCAGGGAGGTGGGGAATAGGCTCAGACAGCTACTAGAAGAAATTTGGATGGGTACTGAAGTGCCTGATCACCTAGGATTGTGTAGACTACTGCAAGGACTTCCCCTTTCCTCTCATTTCCAGAATACAGCTTGGGGACATAGGATCACCTCAAGATGGCTGCACAAAGGAGGGTCTGTTAGCAAAGGAGGGGAAGGAGGTACAGGAATGGGGCTGTGGACAGAGCACAAGCTGGTGATGATGAGGCTGAGTGGTCAATGTTGACATCACAAAGATAAGTAACTTTGGAGATGTCATAAGAATTGAGCCCCTTTAAAAAAAAATAGCATGCTTTCCCCCCTTTTATAAAGAGCACTAAAAACACTAGAAGCCCATGGTGCATACTTGTTTTGTAAGTACTTAGAATGATATGTCCTGTCACCCTAGTATTTGTCAAGTTGTCCTGGTTCTTTACGAGCAGAAAAGCATCAGCTCCCTAAACCCTAACTTGCGAGAAACTGGTAGACTCCGCTTTCCAGTAGCCCCCTCCAGATGAGTTACTCTGCAGTCTCAGAGCTCTAGGGAGATGAGATGCTTGCCACAGTTTTAAAGATGATGTGAATTGATTTTTATCTTTAATTTTTCCTTACAAATAATTTATCTGCTATAAGAAAAATAACAAGCTCCAAAGGGAAAATGCAGACATCAGTCAATTCCCACTCTGCCTTGAGTCAAAGGATAAGCTTTATCCACCACCAGTAAACTTAATGAAAAACACCCTACAAGCTGTTATTTCAGGTTAAATTCTTTTTAATAGCTCATATTCACTGTACACATGAATGGGCTTCATTATGATATATATATTATATTATATATATATATATATATATATATATAATATATATTATATATATATAATATATATAATAAATATAATCTGAATCCCATTTTCCCTCTGCCTACCATATACATACTGTTCCAATCTCTAGGAATCACACGAAAAATCAGCTTTTTTCAACTTCCATGTGTGAGAGAAAATGTGCCATACTTACCTGAGCCTAGCTGATTTTACTTAACATAAAGTCCCTCCCAGTTCTGTTCATTTTGCTGTAAAGAAAAAAAATTTCATTCTTTAAATAAAGCTAAATAAAACCTCATTGTGTATCTCCACTACATTTTCTAAACACCTTCATCTTTTGATGCCCACCTGCACTGATTCCATACCTTAGCAATATACATGGATATACAAGTCTCTCTTTGCATGTTGCTTTCATTTTATTTGTATATATATACCCAGAAGTGGAATTGCACCCCCCTGTGCATCTGGCTCACATGGGACTTGGGGAATCGAGCCTCAACCCTGGGTCCTTAGGCTTCACAGGCAAGCACATAACCACTAAGCCATCTCTCCAGCCCAAGAAAATCCATTCTTCAAAGTCCAGGAAACGTCCATCTCTGTGGTAGCACCTTCTTTGATGACCTCAGCCCTAGGTGATCACTACTGTATCAGATGAGGAAGTGCTTACTCTCTGCGTGGTTTGTTTTGCAAAATGGCATGTGTGGCTTCATATTATCAATCTTCCATGTACAAAGAGTATGGATGTGAGCTGTACATGGAAGTGCACACCTTCAGTCTCAGCTACTTGGGAAGCTTACGTGAAAAGATCATGAGCTCATGAGTGTGAGACCAGCCAGAGAAACCTGAAGAAAAGCAAAAGATCCAAATCATAAAAATACAGACATGCACAATATGTGTCTCCAAATTAATCCATTTTTTTACAACCACTAACATTTTTCTTTTAACATAAAAGTTACATACTTCAGGTTCTACGTGAGTACTCATGACTGCTGGTTTTCTCCAGTCTCCCTCCTGCCCAAATGATGGTGAAAGGACTTTGCTTCATCCATAAGTTCACAAGGACAAAGGCCACAAAATACTAGAAGCGAAGGAGTGAGTAGGAACTGACAGCCAAGCCATGGGACAGCTTTATGAAGAGCCAGAAGCAGGCTGGCCTGGTGCCATAGACCTCCAGAAAGACTCACCAGTGACATGTCTCAGGCACCTCTGAAAGTGGAGGTGGGAGTTGGGGAGCCCAAAGCAGAAGGCTCCATTGAGTGTCCAACACAAAAGCAGTTTGTCCCCAACTCTTCACTACCCAACGGAGCAAAGCAACTGTGTCCTCAGCCCAGCAGTAAACTGTGCTTCCTCAATGAGGAGGTGAAGAAGAGACCCAGGCATCAAGGACACCAGGCCCAGGTGGGGTCAGGAACATATTATCAAAATCAAGGTCACCAAGCCCAGCTGGGATTGGGAAGTATCAGTATATTCTAAGTCTTGCATTATATTGTATTGTATTATAACTCTTACTTATTAGCTAACATTCATTAGCTACTAGCTACTTTGCTAAGTATTTTTGCATAAATTATCATATATCAAACCATCAAATAAATTCAGTGAGGAAGTACTACTTTCTTGCCACTTAAAAACAGTAAGAAAATCAGGGCTGGATAGATGGTTCAGCCGTTAAGGTGCTTGCCTGCAAAACCTAATGACTGGGTTCAATTCCCCAGTACTCATGTAAAGCAAGATGCACAGAGTGGCACGTGCATCTGGAGTTTGTTGGCAGTGGGTAGAGGCCCTGCCATGACCATTCTCTCTGTCTGTCTCTCTTCTCTCTATCTCTCTCTCTCTCTCTGCTTGCAAACAAACAAATAAATATTTTTTAAAAAGTAAGAAAATTGGGCTGGAGAGATGGCTTAACAGTTAAGGCACTTGCCTAGGAAGCCTAAGGACCCGCATTCGACTCTCTGGATCCCACATAAGCCAGACACACAAAGGTGATGCAAGCTCAAGGTCACATGTGCCCATCAGGGGTACAAATGTTGGAGTTAATTGCAGTGACTGAGGCCCTGGCACACCAATTCTCTCTCTCTCTATTTCTCTCTCAGTCTCTCTCTCTCTCTTAAAAAAAATTTTAAGTAAGAAAATCAACTCAATGCACAATCATTAACTTTGGACTTGAGTACATCTTCTTTGTCTAGCACTGGGTATCAAAACGAGGGCTTCATACAAGCTCAGCAGCATTCTAGCTACACTCCAGCCTGGACAGAGTAGGCCTTTCAATTGGGATTCTACTCTTTCTCTGTGCTAATGATCTAATTCCATTATGAACCTTTACGGGAAATGGTTGTTACCTGAAATATTGGGCAGATTCCATAAATTCCAGTGAATATTCTTAGGGCAAAGTGCCTCTTTTCCTGTTCTCACAAGAACAGTCTGAAAATACAATTCAGAGTAAATGTTCCTTTGCGCCAGGCTTGGGATGCCACAGGCTGTAGTCAGTGGGGATGAAGGAGCAAGGTCTGGGGTTCTTCCTCCCTCCCTCTCTGCCTCACTCTTCTCCCAACATTGGCTCTTCTGTGGCTGGAGGGTTGGGGCCAGGAAAGACCCAGATAAACAGTAAGAGGCTTCTTACTTCCTGCTACATTACTGAGCATGGATGCCTTCTGGCCTTGGGGATGTGGTAGCTGACTCTTCTAATAAGGGCTGCTGTGTTGGTTTGATTTAGATGTCCCCCATAAACTGAGGGTTCTAAATGCTACATTCCCAGCTGATGGCAATGTGGGAATTTAAGCCTCCTGGAAGAAGTGCATTGTTGGGGACAGGCTTATGGGTGTTTATAACCAGATTTCTCTTGCCAGTGTTTGGCACACTCTCCTGTTGATGTTTCCCATCTGATGTTGGTGAGGAGGTGTTGTCCACCCTCTGCTCATGCCATCGTTTCCCCCTGCCATCATGGAGCTTCCCCTTGAGTCTGTAAGCTGCTCTTGGTCAGATGTTTTCTGCCAGCGTGTGAACCTGACTGCAACAGATGCTATGGAGGAGTACTCAGAGGTACCCACTAGGGTCTTCTGTATAGCTTCCTTGATGTGGACAAGGGCCCTCTTTGGCTTCCAATTCTTCCCCTTGCCCCAAACCATCTTCTTCACATCTCCTCCACTCAAATCACAGCTCCTTTTCCTCTGGCTGTCTTCTCAGGCAGGGTTCAAAATGTCTCCAGGCTGTTCTGCTCCATTGAGTCCTATTTCTGATCACTTCATAACTCTTACTGGTCATTATGAGTTAAAACTACAGCATGTTCCCCATGAAGACTTTCTATTCTCTGCTCTTCCAGCAGTCAGGTGATCAGCTCATCTTCTGCCCTCAGTGCTCCCAAGCACAGTGACTATCCCTCTGCATTCAGTTCCCATGGGACTGCTGTTTGGTTTCAAATGGCTCAACTGCAATGTCCTTGTTTGACTTGAAGAAATAGAGAAGTTACTCCACTCAGTCATTGTGGTAAGGGGGAAAACACAGTACCTCTCTTTCTCTCTCTCTCAATCTCTCTCTCTCCCTCTCTCTCTCTCTGTGTGTGTGTGTGTGTGTGTGCATGTGTGTGTGCATGCGCGCGCGCGCATTTGTGTGTGTGTGTGTCTCTCTCTCTCTCTCTCTCCCTCTCTCTCTCTGTCTCTCTCATTCTTTGAGCCTTTTCTCCCTGAAGTACACAGTGAGCTCACAAAACCAAGCTTCACACCCCTTGTTGCAATCCCACTATTTGTGGTCTAGCATCTGCACTGGAATATAACAGTCCTTGTTACCTAGTTTTCCAGTCTCAAACATGGGACTCTCTTAGCAGCAAGTGACAGAAAAAGAAGAGGTTCTATTTTGACATATCCATGATATAGCATCTTGACAAGTGATATTTTGGAAATCCTTTCCACATAGAGACCGCCTTTCTCCTGGAGGAAGTAGCAAAGACTTCTTAAATTTGAACTGCTGCCCATGCAGAAATCAATTTTGTGCAACAGTGTGGTGTATACATGGCATGCTCCATGAAAGGCAGTATAATGAGAATGTATGGTGTGCGCTTGGTAACCATGGGAGATAAACCTCAAAGTCCAGATAATACAGGTCTCACATGCCATGCCCAAGAGTTTACCCTGGGGTAAACTTGGTGGACAAGTGATCATTGATAGAACATTTACCCAGCATGCCCAAGCCCTGGATTCTGCTTCCAAAACCACAAAATCAAAGGAATTTGGTCTCGGGCTGGAGAGATGGCTTAGTGGTTAAGGCATTTGCCTGTGAAGCCAAAGGAGCCAGGTTCAATTCCCCAGAACCCACATAAGCACATGCGTCTGGAGTTCGTTTGCAGTAGCCCCCTGGCATGCCCATTCTCGCTCAGTCTGTCTGTCTTCTACCTCTCTCTGCTTGCAAATAAATAAATAAAATTTATTTTTTTAAAAAAAGATTTTGGCCTCTACTGAACAAAATGGAGAGCCACAAGAAAGGAGACCTAGTGAAAGAGAAGTCTGCCAAGCTCAGATAACCTAGGAGATCCCGTGAAGACTAAAGTGGAAGAAATGGAACAGGAAGTTAAGAACTACAGTGCAGACATAGCTGGTGTTGCTTCTCAAGCCTCCATCTGTTTAGTTGTATGTATTTTGACTTCTGGAGCCTCATGTTTACAAAGACAATTTATGGTTTTGCTGAATTTCTCACTGAGGTCATTTTCTATTTTTTGAAGCATATTCTGTACACTAATAAATTGTGTGTGTGTGTGCGTATGTATATAATAAGCTCACAGTAATAGTTTCAGTGCAGAATGACACAGCCCCTGAGGAGAAAAAGAAAGAAGAAAATCTTTGGGGTCTTGTTTCTGGTTGTGCCCACACATATCAAAAAGATACTTGGGAATCATTGTCTAAGTCAAGAAAGATAAGTCAGCCACACAGCGCCTACTTTACGGACCAACAAAATTTCATATAATTGTTAACATATGGAGTGAGCTCACTAACTCTTTGCTTACATGTCCCGGCATTTGCTTATTTGGTTTGGTTTTTATCAATTGTTTGGAAATAATCCTATCCTCAGAAAACTGCCATGTACATACATGTACCTATACTATTTTCATGGAAATATGTAAATTGTCATCTCCTGAGCAACACAGAAAGAGCTCTGAGAGATGAGCCCAGTCAATATTGCTCCAGGGATGGAGGAGGGGCTCAGGAGGCCCCACACCGCCCTGAGGAGCTAATGGCAGCTACTAGCTGCTGTGGACGGGAACTGGTCTATTCAGTCGTGGAGCCACTGTTGAATGGTGGGAAGAAGTGGGAAGGGTATAGGAGGGTAATGAAGAATGTAAGAAAAAGAAAAGAGTCATGCATGGTGGCGCACAACTTTATTCCCAGCACTGGGGAAGCAGAAGTAGGATGATCACCAAAAGTTCGAGGCTACCCTGAGACTACATATTCCAGGTCAGCCTGGGCTAGAGTGAGACCCTACCTCAGTGGGGGGGAGGGGGGAGGGAGAGAAAGAAAACAATCTTTAAAGAAATAAAATAAGTAATAAAAACTAAAATAATCATTTTAAGTGACTTAAAAAATATAGATCTGAGCAAGTATCTCCAAGCTCGTTCTCTTGGGAAGATTACTCCCTACGATCCACACTTTGAAGCCAGTGAGCTCATTTTCTGGTTGTTTCACTGTGTTTCCTTAATTTGATTCCCTATTGCATATGGTATCAGCCTTTACCTAACACTATGATAATTTTAGTCATGATTTTAATGGGATGATGAAGTTTTTCTTAATTGAATATGACATCAATTTCAATGCTCAAATCTCACCATATCTAAATGTCATTACTCTTAACAAACATGATTATAGCTCAGTGTCTCTTATGGAAACATTGGACACATTACCAAAATACCTAGGAAAGGTCACCAAGTGTGCTACCATCCCCCAAAAATGCCCACCACTAGTCTTGGGTGCTATTTCCTGGTCACTCTCACAGCCACTCCCTGCAGGCCAAGCTGTCACCTCTTCAGCATTTCCCAAGCTCTCATGCCAGGTCTGGCACCTAGTAGGCCTTCAATAATGTCCATCATCTTGGTGAATTTCAGGCCTATTTGAAATCCTACCACCAGTGTCTTTAAGCTCATTTTTTTGGTATTGTTCTGCTGTTTGGAGTCTGCTCATAATCAACAGCTACTTTGTTACTACAATAAAAATTGAATTAAGGAAGATCCATTCACAGGAGGACTTAGAGCCAAAGAGACTTAATGTCAGTTTGCATCCTTCCCAATTCTGGCGCTGGCTTCTACTGAGAAACTATGCCTTGAACTTTAAATAATGAACAAGAGAAGATCAGGAACACTGGTTCAGCTTTGCAGAGGAAATAATATGCTGGTTGCTCTTGTCAGCTTGACTGGATTAAGAGATGTCTAGGGCTACTGAGGAATCTATGCAGGAAGTTTCAGAGAAGACTGACATATAGGACAGTACTGAGTGGGAAAAGGATGTCCCTGCATAGGGATAGCACCATGCAATGGGATGGGGGCCTGGAGGAATGTAAGTTGGAAGGGAAAGCAGCCAGCAGCTTGCAGCCCCTTCCTTCCTGAGGGATGCCACTTACTGCTGCTGCCATCGCTTATGGACATTGGGCCCCATCTTCTGCTGCCTTTCAGGATGGACTCAACCAGAAACTCTCCAGGAAACTTCCAGGCCTTCAGCATCAGACTGTGCACTAGGGCTTCCACCTTCATTGTTGGACTGGCTGGGTTCTCTGCCTCTCCAATAAATGGCCATTGTTGGAATCCACAACCTCCTATTGTGCAAGTCAATCCGATTCAATAAATCCACGCACGTATGTATGCACGTGATATGTATTTATGTATTCTACTGGTTTTGTTTTCTACAGAACCCTAACCAATGCATGAAATACCAACATTGTCATAAATGCCAGGAAACACTTCTTGAGCTGACATAATTGAGGTGCGACCACAGATTCAATGAAATTATTTGAAAAGCCTCTGCTCTGGAGAGGACAACCTCTGTGCAGTGCAAGGAGTATCACTTCTAACTTGCTGAAAATGAGCCCTTTTTTGAATGTGTGTGCATATGGTGTGTGCATGTATGTATGTGTATGCATAAGGTGTGTGTGCATGTACGTATGTGATAGATACATGTGGGGGGTAAGTACATGAGTGTACATGAGCAGAGGTTGATATCCAGAGCTTCCTTCTATCGCTTTCCACCTAGTCTATCAAGACAGGGTCTCTCACTAAACCCAGAGATCACTAATTCAGCTAGACAAGCTAGCCAGCTATCCCCTAGGGATTCCCTGTTTCCACATCCTGGGTGCTGGGATTACACACACCACCACACTTGGTATTTACATGAGTTCTGGGGATCTAAGCTCAGGTACCCATGCTTACACATCAACAACTTCACTGATTGAGCCATCTCTTCATTCCCTGATCATTTTTAAAGTGATATCAATGATCCTCCAAGAATCATTTGTACTTTAAAAACAGAGCATGCTATTATTTATTAATATGTTGAAAATATTCATGCTAATGTATTTATTTGGGAAAATTTATTAAAACACAAGTATATAAGTTTGTTTTTACATAATTCCTGGTCTTCTATTTTAAAGTATTTTCATTTATTTGCAAGGAGAGAGACAGAGTATGAGCAATATTAGGGTCTCTTGCCACTGCAAATTCTGACATATGCATCACTTTGTGCATCTGGCTTTACATGGGTACTGGGAAATCAAATCTAGGCTGTCAGGCTTTGCAAGCAAGTGTCTTTAACCACTAAGTCATCTCCCAAGCCCCAAATCCATGTCTTCTCGTAAATTGAATGTGTTTTTGACTATTTTATATAGGAATTCAGTGTGTTTTTATGATTTTTTATAGTGTTTTATAGTTGTAACTTTTATAAGTTATTGATCTATACTATACTTTATTTGATAGTAAGTTCTTGGTCAGCCCTTAATTTAACAGTATCATTGTCACAGGGAAGAAAATGTCCCATTTTGTGAAATACATGATTTCTAAGGACACAGTGTAGCAAAAAGAAGGGACAACTGTAAAATGCAGGAACATGCACATACAGCTGCAGTCACAGCGATAACAGGAAGTGTCTTAAGGAAAAGGCTGGCTGACAGATTGTAAGATGGATAATCAGCAAACGCTTTCTGGAGAAAATAGGCCTCAATCTGTTACTTGCAGGGAAAGAAATAGAGTCAAGACATGAAGACACTGCAGGTGGGGACAGCCACTGTCATTCAGCTTCTGCAGAGCAGGCAGCGTGCTTATGACCCAGGGCAGGCCACCGCTCCTCTGCTTTCTCCAGTTGCTCACACCAGGTAACAGAACATCTGGGGCATAAACTGAATGCTTTTATTTTCCTTCATGATGTAACAAATAGCGATCATCTCCACAACCCAGACACCATCCTGCGGGGCAACTACACACAACTGTAACTAGGCCCCTATTCTCAAAAGGCTTACAGTACAGTTGGGGGTTGGGGATAGAAGCATAGAGAGTACAGATAAATCTTATAATAAAATAAATCTTATAATAGAGAAGATATTGGAACACAAAGAACAGGGACTAAATCTACATTTGTGGATACCAGATAGTTTAACACACACACACACACACACACACACACACACACACACCCTGTGAAAAGAGACCCCACTGCCTCTTTGAAGCAGGAGCATCCCAGCCCTGCCAGTGGCGGGATAGAGGAAAGAGTGCTCCTTCTGGACAGTGCTCCATACAGAAGACCCAGAACTAGCACACATCTCTCACCAAAGCCTCGCCAAATACCTCCTTCCTAGTACAATGTCTCTACTGGACATCTTGGAGGGTCCGTCAGAGATGGATGTGTCTCTGGGCTTTCCCTCTGAAATGGAACCAGAGGAAACAGTGAGCTCCTTCCAGAATTTAGAGAACACAGCTTGAATATCTGTGCCGTTTGTGTTTAAAGAAATCACACTGAAGCTGAGGAGATGAAGTTTGCTGTACAACCCTGAGGACCTGAGTTCGGATCCCTAGCACCCATGTAAATGCTGGGTAGTGATGCACAGCTAATCCCAGTGTTGGGGAACCAGAGACAGGGAACCCCCGGGACTCAATAACTAGCTTGTGTAGCCAAATCTGAGCACTCTGGGTTCAGCAAAAACAATCCTGTCTCCCAGAATAAGAATAGTTATTCTCAAAGAACAATTGAACTGTGGCCTCCACATGTACACACACACACACACACACACACACACACACACACACACAGAGAGAGAGAGAGAGAGAGAGAGAGAGAGAGAGAGAGAGAGGAGGAAAGAAATTACATTTACCCGTTCATATCGTTAGAAGTAATGAGGTAGAGTTACAGGCTAGGGGTTCTTCTCAGCCCCTTATGTAGTGACTTGGTCTCTCCAAATGTCCCAGTGATCCCAGTGATCCACCCCAGAGAAGCCTATCTATCTATTCTTTTAAAACTGTCTGTCTTTGCAAAAACCTTGAGTTTTCCAGTTTAACTGAGGACTTAACAACATTGTTCTCTGAGGCTACTTTTCCTTGGGCACTGGAGACCTCCGTCTAGTTGGCCCCAAAGGATGCAAGAATGAAGGAAGATATGTGTTTAGGACTACACAGGATAAAAATACTGGGATTTTAAAAATCTGTTACTATTTTACCCTTCTTACATAGGACTTGAATTATCTGTCCATGAAAGGAGGTTACTTTTTACTGTTCAGAACTACAATTGAAGAAAACTCTTAATAACATAGATAAGAAATGACAACTGAAAACATTGATCCATACTTGAGATATATCATAAATTCAATAAGCTTTCTATGATATAACCTACAGAACCAAGTGGTAATTAAAAGACTATTACCAAACTTAAGTTTAATGTATATTATGTAGATGATTTTGTTCACATGCACTGTAGTACAAGGCTGATCCTGAAGTTGATAAATGCTCCTGCTAATGATTTGCATATCTGTGATGTCAGAGATTCTGGAATGTTGCATCTGTCACTTGCTTATATTATCTGGCATTCTTGCTTTCTGCTCAGTTAGGCAAATTTCTATTATCAGAACCAATTCAACCTAATGTTCCATCCTAGAAATGACTGGCCAATCTTCAGAAGTGCTTTTAAGGAGACAAAAGAAATTCTTTGGCATGATCTTTCATAATGACACTCTTTAATGGCAATATTCCCTGTGGCCATTTGTGGAGTAGCTGGACACACACACACACACACACACACACACACACACACACAATTTTTAAAAGCAGGCATGATGACATATCCCTTTTTTAAAAAAATATTTATTTGCAAGCACAGAAAGAGAGAAACAGACAGAAAAAATGGGTATGCCAGTGCCTCCAGCCACTGCCAATGAACTCCAGATGCATGTGCTCCAGGGCTCAGTCTTCTGACCCCTTTTCTTCTAATATACTTACCTATCTACCTAGGTGGTCTCATTTAACACTAGGATGTATAGATTCCAAATGTCTTCAACATCTGTAAGTCCCAATGAAGACCAGCCTTAACTTCTCCCCAGTACACATTATAGTCATATCCAGTTACCTATTCAATATCCTAACTTGGATACATTCAAAGATGCAATATGCCATAAGTCCTGTTCATGCACACACACAACTGAACACACACAAACGCAAACTGAAAACACACACACACACTGAACACGCACATATATCCTACAGTATTTCTTCAACTCAAAAAGAGAGAAGTTCATCCAATTTCTCAAGCTGAAATCCTAGGAAATGGCATTTATTCTCTCAGTTTCTCATGTTCAACTTATATCCAGGACCCTATCTCATTTTGTTGCTATCTCGGCTGTTGCCCTTCTCCATGCCACCACCACCTCCAGCCTAGATTGTATCTGGCCTCCCTGCTTCTGCCACTCTTTTCTTACACTGTATCCTGCACAGATCTCTCGAAATAAGAAGTCTAGTCAGGCCAGTTCTTTGCTCATAATACTCCAGTGGCTTCCTATGTCCCACAGAATAAAACCCCAAATCCAAACCATAATTTTAAAAGACCATATATGATATGCATCTCCTTGACCTTGGAATTCTAGGAGCTTTTGTTGTTGTGGTTGGTGGTCATAGTGATGGTAATTAGGGATCAAATCCAGGACCTTGTGCATACTAGGCCAGCACCACTGAGATAACTTCCCACCCTGCTAGTCTCACCTTTTTACCTCTTACCTTATCCTTCCCAAATTCCTCCAATCTCACTTTGCTACCACAACTACAAAGATATACCTCAAACATAGCAAGCAGCTTCCCCACAACCTTTGCTCTTGTCATTCTATCTGCATGGAATGGTCTAATCCTAGCTTCCTTCATGTTTCTCCTCAAATCTTGCCTTATTAGACATGTCCTTGAGCATCCTACATAAAAGGCATCTCTTTTACTGGTCTTGCTTTATTCAACATACTCAGTTTGATTTTTCTGCACAGCACTTACTACCTGAAATACCATACACTTTTGTGTGTATCACTATCTGCTCATAGTACTCAGTATGTTCCTTGGAGACAGGGACTGGGGTGTTTCATTCTACTGCCCACAGTAACTAGAATAGAGATTGGCACAACATTTTTAAATACTTGCTGAATAAGTAAGTAAATGAATTTAAGAGACTGCAAGACATTGTTTGTGTTCCTTTAGGCTAGCCACATGATGTTGGGTGTAGCTAGAGAATGTTCCACTGGAAATGTTCTGCTTTAGCCAAAGAGCTAATGGGACCCAGACATCCTGATGAAAACTGACAATGCATCTGGAAACAAGATCCTGTCTAAGTACCCAAACCTGATCACCTGCATGTGGGCCATTATATGCAGATTTACCTGTTATTTCTCAAAAGAAAAGTCCAAATAAAAACAAGTGAAGATGAGGCTGGCATGGGTGCACACCTATAATCCCACTACTAAGGAGGCAGAGGCTGGACGACTACCACAAGTTCTAGGCCAGCATGGGCTACATAGTGAGTTCTAGACTAGCAAAGGCTACGTAGCAAGACCCTGTCTTAAAGACAAAAGAGAGAGAAAGAGAAACAAGTACAAGGACTTGAGGAATTGAAAGCCTTGCCCAACATAGAATAGGATATTTCTGTCTGAAGGGACAAAGATGAATGAATGTGATAAAAATGCTGTGATCAAGGCTAAGGTATATTTATATACCAAACCCAAGATTACAAAGATGGGAGCAGGCTGGAGAGATGGTTTATTGGTTAATGCACTTGCCTGTGAAGCCTCAGGACACATGTTTGACTCTCCAGGTCCCACATAAGCCAGACACACAGTGATGCAAGTGCATGAGGTTGCACATGTGTACTAGGTGGCACAAATGTCTAAAGTTCCATTGCAGTGGCTGGAGGACCTGGTGCACCAATTCTCTCTCTCTCTCTCTCTCTCTCTCTCTCACACACACACACAAAGAAAAAGGTCAGCCTGCTGGGCTTGCCTCAAAAAAAGAAAGATGGGAGTGAATATGATTAAAATACATTATATAAATATATGAACTTGTCAAAAATAAATTTTAAAAAAGAAGGGGAGACTTTTATATCTGAAAGGTAGTATAATGCTGAGTGGTACTATGCTAGGTAGAAAACGCATAGTCCATGAGATAGGCACATGTGGGCTAAACCTATGACCCAGCAAGCTGCTAAACCACTATGAACATACACATAAACACTATGAGCCTGGACATAAGGTAAGATAAGGGTTACCTAAAATACAGCATGGTACTGGCATAAAAACAGAAATATAAACCAATGGGACAGAACTGAAGACCCAGACCTTAGGTCAAGTAACTACAGCTACTTGATCTTTTGTCAAAGGTGCCAACAATGTAAACTGGAGAAAAGACAGCATCTTCAACAAATGGTGCTGGACACATTGAAGAACCACATGCAGGAAAATGGAACTAGACCCACTCATCTCTCCAAACACAAAAATCAACTCCAAAAGGATTAAAGACCTCAATATAA
Source organism: Jaculus jaculus (assembly GCF_020740685.1). Taxonomy (NCBI): domain Eukaryota; kingdom Metazoa; phylum Chordata; class Mammalia; order Rodentia; family Dipodidae; genus Jaculus; species Jaculus jaculus. Next base: position 111,957,266 of record NC_059107.1, read on the forward strand.
GACCTGAAACTCTTCTCCTACTGGAAGAAAAAATAGGAGGAACTCTCCATGATATAGGAATGGGGAAAGACTTCCTGAAGAAAACCCTGGTAGCCCAGAAAATTAAACAATAATGCAACCTATAGTATCTCCTGAAGCTAAAAGGCTTTTGCACAAACATACCATACTCAAAGCCAATAGATTATGCACATAATGGGAGAAAATTTTCACCAGCTATACCAACAGAGGCCTAATATCTTTAATCTACAAAGAACTCAAAAAACTAAACAATAAAAAAAAAAATCAAATAACCCACTCCAAAAATGGGGCAGAGAGCTGAATAGGGAGTTCTCAGAGGAAGAAATAAAAATAGTTAAAACACACTTAAGAAAATGTTCAACATCCCTAACCATTTGGAAAATGCAAATTAAGACAACCGTGAGGTTCTACCTTATTCAAGTAAGGATGGCAATCATTAAAAATATCAAACAAGGGCTGGAGGGATGGCTTAGCAGTTAAGGCATTTGCCTGCAAAGCCAAAGGACCCAGGTTCAATTCCCCAGGACCCACATTAGCCAGATACACAAGGGGGGTGCATGCGTCTGGAGTTCATTTGCAGTGGCTGGAGGCCCTGAGGCACCCACTCTCTCTCTCTCTCTCCCCCTCTTTCTCTGTCAAATCAATAAATAAAAATAAAATATTTAAAAAAATATATCAAACAACAAGGAATGTTGGTGAGGATGTGGGGAAAGAGGAATCTTCATTCACTGTTGGTGGGAATGTAAACTTGTTCAGCCACTATGGAAATCAATATGGAGATTCCTGAAAAGGATAAATGTAGAGCTACCAACAGATCTGGTTAGTCTCTTACTAGGCATTTACCCTAAATGCTCCATGTTTAACTACAGAGATATTTGCTCAACCATGTTTATAGAGGCTCAATTCATAATAGCTAAGAACTGGAATCAAACTAGGTATCCATCATTGGTTGAATGGATAATGAAGTTGTGGTACATTTACACAGTGGAATTCTACTCAGCAATAAGAGAAAAATTGCACAATGGAATATGTGGAAAAACGGACAAACTTGGAAAAGATCATACTCAGCAAACTCACAGAATCATAGAAAGACAAACGTGTATGGTCTCACTAATCTGCAGTTCCTATCCTGAACCTGCTCGAGTTGTTGATATACCTAATAGTCAATTCAAGGCCCACACAATAAGGATGGAAGGGTGGGAAGAGGGGAGGGGAAGGTGGGGGAAAACAAACACAAAACTAAATCCAAAATGAACTAGTACCCTAGAGATAGACTAAAAGATATAACCCAGGAGTGCAGGGGGAGCACCTGAAATGAAGGGCCCTGGAGAGGATGGGATTAAGCCTAACCTTAAAAAAAAAAAACTTCTCTCGTCTCTGGCCTGTAACTCCTCATACCAGAAATTGGTTGCTACTCACAATGAGCTGTTATGATTAAAGAGAACTACGAAGTCCTCAAAACAAGACAGGCTTCTGTCAAAGCACTTGATTACCCACTGAGGCAACAGGTAAGACCCTATTGCTGAAGACACCATATTCTGCCAGCACAGAACATGGAGAGACCTGGCTGGAATCCAGAAGAGAGCCAGTCCCCAGACAGCCCATCTAGTGTTGGAAAGCAGTACATGAGCTACTGGGGGAAAGTGGCCAACAATGGTTGGAGCAACCAGAGATCTAAGCTACACAGAATCAAACACCCTGACAGGATGTACACGCCAGTGCAATAGTGGCACACAGCCTTGGTGGATAACGAATAGCTTTCTGCTTGGCTAAAAGATCCACTCACTGTAAAGGAACCCAGATCTGGAATTGGGAATCAGATCAGAATCCTTCTGGTGTCAAGCTCTCACTAGTCTTTGACTAAAAGAGGGGCTACATGTATCAAATTCTCCCTAAATTAACAAGTCTTATCCTATTTAACCTGTTCTGACTTCACTTTCCATTGGAGAATCTGATTTTCTTTTACAGAAAGTAGCGAGACTTAAGGAGATACACTACCTCTCACACGTCAACCAAGCCACAGCCGAATCCACAGAGGAATTAGAGAGATGAGAATGAGCGCTGCTTCCATGCTGAACCAGACAGTCAGCATCAAGATGAAGGAGACAGACCCTGAGGGTACTCCACATCTACCAAAGCAGAGATCCAGAGGCTCCTAAGAGCTCATCACTGAAATAGACTTAAAACACACCCACCATGGCTCAGGGAATTTTGCGAAAGAAGGGGTGGAAAGAGTGTAAGAGTCACAGGTTGAGACATCATGCCCAGAGGCATTGCCTCTCCCCCCAGACTGACTTCTTCTCCCACAATGCATATAACCCACAACCCCACAGGGAATACCTGAAACCCCACTGAGAAGGGCCCCCAGCAGAATAGGGGCAGGGACGAGGGAAAGAGGGTAATAACACATAATATATCCATACAAAATATGTTGTTAATAATAATAAATAAAAATGATAAGGGTTACCTATGTCATAAATCTGTCTTAAGGACAGTGCACATACAAGGTGCATAACAAATGCTTATTCCTTCCTTGTGAAGAAGTAAATATTGAGATAAATAAAGAGAAGTTTAAACTAGACTCCAATAAGAAGAATCTGAGTTTGAAAGCTAAAGAAGGTGACCAAATTTTGAAACTACATCTTCAATAAAGCAAACAGGAGTTGTAGATAAAATGTCAGGTGTCACATGTCCTAGTTCTTACATCATCCTATCTCCCTAGATCAAGTATAATATAAGGGCTTGCATGACAAATTTTAACTGTTCCCATGGTTACTGGAAATGTTGGATTTAATTACTAAAACCATGTTTTAAGTAGATACAGGAGATATATATGTGAATGTAATATTGCATAAATTTTTTGGTTATCTTCTACCTCCCATATTTCTACTGTAAATAATATATTTTAAAGACTTCCTCAATAAACTGCTCACTTTTCCCCTGGATTTTCTGTATGTATGTCTTCAAGATACAGTTTGGTTTTTAATTTATTATAAAAGTTCTACCTGCAAAAAAAAAACAAATGGCAAAAAGCTCCAAGTCTGAAAAGGCATTGATTCATGTGATAATTTTGCAGATCCAGAGAACTGTTAATAAATTTTTTTTGTTTTGTGAGGTAGTATCTCACTCTAGCCCAGGTGGATCTGGAATTCACTCTGTAGTCTCAGGTTTGCCTCAAAGTCACAGCAATCCTCCTACCTCTGCCTCCCAAGTGCTGGTATTAAAGGTGTACACCACCATGCCCAGCTAATAGAAATTTCTTATATAACAATTAAATTCATTAACATGAATCTTGAGGATTTAAACCATTGCTAATATGTTAATATTTTCTTGAATTTTTAACCCCAAATGTCTGTAAGTCATTTTCTTGTTCGCTTGTTTTTATTTTTAGAAAAGTTTCAGAAATCATATGGGAAGAAAGTTGAATTTTTCTCCATTGAGAAATATATTCACTTAGTTTATATCTATGCAGTTTATATCTTTCTGGGTGTTATTATCTTTATATAAGCATTTTCAAATGTGTCTTAGAAAAGTCTTAGCAATTCAAGCTTGGGGTGTGCCTCAATCAGTAGCTTTTCCTTGCAAACACAAAGCCTTGGGTTCAATACCTAGTACCAAATAAATCAAGCATGGTAGAATATGCCTGTTGTCTCAGCACTCAGGAGGTAGAGGCAGGAAGATCAGAAATTCTAGGTCATCCTCAGCTACACAGTAAACTCAAAGCCTGTTTGGGCTACATAAGACTGTCTCAAAGAAACAAAAATTAAAATTTTATCAATTCAAATATTTGATGCATAAAATACACTTAGTGGATGGAGATATGGTTTAACAGATAAAAGTAATTCTGGGGAAGCCTAAGATTGGCTGAACCTGACTTCTCTGCACTCACATAAATAGCTAGGTATGCCGCACACATGTGTAACTCCAGTCCTGTGGGAACTGGAGATCACAGACTTGCTGGGGCTCATAAAACAGTAAGCCCTGGAACTTGAGATATTCTGTCTCAAGAACACACAGAGCTGAGCAATGGAGGGGAGACACTAGGTTCTCTAGCCTTCACACACATACATGCAAACACACATGATGCATGTACACAAATGCAAAAAAATACACTGTGATTAACAAGAAAGGACTTCTAAAGGTGTGTGTGTAAAAGACAAACTTGACTCATATACTAACTCCAGTAAAAATTATTTGAAACATTGTGGTCAGCATGTTTTAATTAGACATGTAAGCATACATTATATTTCCTAATGGTTTACAAAGAATGAGGTGTAATATTAACTCTATGTTAATATCCTACTTGGTTGTCCTGGACTGGTTTCATTTTATTAAAATTCAATACTGACTCAAGCATCTATGAACATACCCTCATAACAATTTCTTAATTGCTATGAGTTTTTTTTTCTAAATGATTAATCCACTTACTCTAATGTCTGCATTTAATTTTCATTTCTTTCCTTGTTATCCATCTATGTATACAATCAGTAGGAAGCAAAATGTAGTCACATTTTTGGGTGGAAAGGCATGTTAAAAGTGAACATTTTGAGTACTGTGGCAGTGCACACCTTTAATCCCAGCACTCCAGAGGCAGAGGTTAAAGAATAGCTGTGAGTTTGAGGCCAGCCTGGGACTACAGAGTGAATCCCAGATCAGCCTGGGCTACAGTGAGACCCTACTTTTAAAAAGTGAACATTTTGAAGGTCTTTTAACTGGTAGAAGAAAATATCCTAGAATAATGCCACCAGACACTGAGCGGAATTGCCTCTGTTAAAGGCAGCATCTCACTCTATCCTAGACTGACATTATTCACTATGTAGCCCAGACCAGCCTCAAAGTCACAGCAATCCTACCCACTTCAACCTCCTGATTTTTGGAATAAGCTATTGTGCCCAACTTGAAGGTGCCATTCTTAAGATTTTGGTATTTAAAAAATCATATTGAGATAATAATTTGTAACATCATTTTATTTATTTGAGAGAGAAAGAGGCACAAGAAAGAGAGAATGGGTGTTCCAAGGCCTTCAGCCACTGCAAATGTGCCACCTAGTGCATCTCATTTATGTGAGTCCTGGGGAATCAAACCTGGGTCCTTTGACTTAACAGGGAAGAGCCTTAACCACAAAGCCTGTAACATAATTTTAAATAAAAGTATTGCAATGGTTTGAATCAGATGTCTCCCAAAAACTCATGTGTTTTGAATAATTAGTCCCCAGCTGGCACCAATTTTGGGAGATAGAGCTTTGTGGGAAGGAGGTGCATTTCTGGGAATGAGCTTATGGGTGTTATAGCCAGCTCCCCCTTGCCAGAACTTGACTCACTCTCTTGCTACTGTTTTCATACGTGCTATGGTAGAAGTAACATCCAGCCATGCTTTCCCCTGCCATCATGGAGCTTCCCCTGGAGACTGTAAGCCAAAATAAAAATATTCTTCCCATCAGCTGCGTTTGGTCAGGTGATTTGTCCCAGCAATGAGAAGGTGACTATAGCACAGAAATTTGGTACTAGAGGAGTGGGTCATTGCTGCTTAGAACTTGGCCTATGGCTTTTGGTGTTTTGGAAATGATTTGTGGGAGTAATGTGAAAGGAGTTCGTTTGGTTTGCGGTGGCAAGAGACCCAGGAATGCCTTGAATGGACACACACACACACCATAAATAAATGAAATTTTTGAAAAATGAATTCACTAGATGTCTGTGTAATAATCAGCTTTTACTTTGTAACTTGTTGTCCTCAAAAGACTCTTTTAAAAAACAAAGCTAAGGGCTGGAGAGATAGCTCAACAGTTAAGGTGTTTGCTTGTAACGACTGACAGCCTGGATTTGATCCCACAGTACCCATATGAGCCAGATACACAAAGTGGCACATGTGTCTACAGTATGTTTGTAATGGCAAAAGGTCCTGGCATGCCTATTTTCTTTCTCTCTCCCTCTCTCTCTCCCTCTCTCTCTCTCTCTCTCTCTCTCTCTCTCTCTCTCTCTCTCTCTCTGCCTCTCTCTCAAAATAAATGTAAAAAACAATAACTCCATTGTGTAAATGTACATCTTCATTATCTATTCATGAGTTGATAACCATTTAAGCTGATTCCATTTCCTAGCAATTGTGAATAGAGCTACAACAAACTTGGCTGAGCAAGTATCTCTGAAATATAATATAGGATTCTTAGGGTTTACATACTCAGATGTGGGATAGCTGGGTCATATGAAAAATATGCATTCCTGTGTTCAATCTACATTTAACAATAGTCAAACTATTTTCACTTATTTAATCTCCTTTGACCTTCACAAATTATTTTTGAGATAGAAGTAAGTATAATGAAACTTGTTTTATAGATGAGAAAACTGAAGATGAAGTTTTTAAAAAATACAAGTTCAACGATCTTCCCACAGCTCCACAGGGCCTCTTTATAGAATTTTAAATACTTTAATCATGAAGGAGAGGTGATGTCAAAGGAGTTTTCTGTAAGTAGAGTCAGGAAGCAGAACCCTTTCTTGACTTACCTCTTAGGTTGTTATGAAAATTAAGCTGAAGATCTGGTCGCCTAGAGAGTCACTCAGACTACCCACTACCCTTAACTGGGCATGAATGCAGTCAGTGGGGCATGCCTTTGGAGACTTTCTTCCTGCCTCTAGTTTTGGAGGGCACATTTCTGTGCATTCGCAAGGGTGGGGGGAAAATAGACTTAGGAAGCCTGGATCTTCAGTCGCAATCATTCCAGTTACCAGAAACAGCTAAACCAAATTTATAACATATGTTTCCACAGCCTCAAATACCCACCATTGGGCCCATGGCCTCCTGTCTTCAAACAAATGCCAAACAAGGCGATTCAATTATTCAGCCACTCTAATAAGGAATCAGTTTATGCTGAAACTCAGTGCTGAGTTTATGTAATTTTATACCATGGATCACGATGAAAGCTTTACACAAGCTTGTAGCTTCTGCCAAGAAAGATTCCTACCTTTTTTTTATAGTTAAATTGGAATCTAGGTAGAATTGCTTCTAAAAGAAAAAAAAAAGCTTCATAGGAGAAAAAGCCAATTACATCCTCAAAGGAGAAAAAGTCAGTCTCATCACACCAGCTTTTATAATGAAAAACAACAGAGAAACAGCATTCTCTCATCCGTTCAATAAATATTTATTGTGCTCTCTTGCAGTTGCAGGCACGATGGAAAGTATTGGGAATACAAAATGAACTAGCCCTCGTCTCAGGAGTTCGGACAGTCGTGTGCACATGGACACTGCACAGCTGTTACAGCACAATGTGATAAATGAGGATAAATCGTGATAAATACCATGATGAAAAGAATTACAAGGTAGAGTGGGAATGTAAACTGTATAGTTTCTAAATGTTGCAAGATGATAGCATGCCACCAATTAGGGTGGCCAACTTGTCCCAATGTGTCTGAGACTTTCCTGGTTTTATCACTGCCAGATCTGTGTTTTGGGAAATCCCCCAATCCCTAGAAAATTAAAGTGGGTGGTCACACTATTGGTGATGCAAACCACCTCCCTCCAAAAAGACAAAGGGTATACTGCTTTCTTGGCAAAGTCCAAGTTCATTCCAAAAAGCTCATGCAAATAGAATGACTATTAGAATGAGAATTCCATAGTGGATGAGAATAATGGATCTTTCAAGGCTCTGCCAGGCACAAGTGAAGAGTCCATCTTAGGTGCTAGAGAACTAGTGCATGACAGCCCTGACCTTTCACCTACATGAGTGCTTGTGTGTTCACATACAAAACTATACCAGAGAGCGTACTGGTCAAGATAAACCAGGTCCTAGTACTGAATCTTAGTGGCTTATTAAAAGAAAAGTTAGGGGCTGGAGAGATGGCTTAGTGGTTAAGTGCTTGCCTGTGAAGCCTAAGGACCCCGGTTGGAGGCCCAATTCCCCAGGACCCACATAAACCAGATGCACAAGGGGGGCACATGCATCTGGAGTTCGTTTGCAGTGGCTGGAGGCCCTGGCGCGCCCATTCTCTCTCTATCTGCCTCTTTCTCTCTGTCTGTCACTCTCAAATAAATAAATAAAAATAAAGAAAGAAAATAGAAAATTTAATTTGACCTGTAGGTCAGCTGGAACTATCCTGCTCATCTCACTCCAACAGTCCAGTAGATAGAGCAGCCACCTGTCAAACATTGTCCTCCAGGCCAGAGAAAGAAAAACATTCTTCCTGCTTCTGGTTTTGTCACTATTTACTAGCAGTTCTTAAGCAAATGTCAGACAGTTTTAGATGATTTTATTTTTTTTGCTGTTGTTGCAGCAGCATAACTTGGTCCATGCTGACTGACAAGGAAACCTTATGGTATAGAAGTGAAACTTAGAGGAAAGAGAGATGAAGAGTGCTCCCCACCCCCAATAAAAAGTGATATGAATATTTGAAAACATGCCTTTGACATCCATTCCTCTCAGATTACTCAATAAACCACCTTATTCAAAAGCCAAAGCTACAGGGTTAGAGGGATGGATTAGCAGTTAAGGTGTGTGCCTGCAAAGCCAAAGGATCCAGGTTCGATTCCACAGTACCCAAGTTAGCCAGATGCACAAGGGGGCGCATGTATCTGGAGTTTGTTTGCAGTGGCTGGAGGCACTGGTGCGCCCTCTCTCTCTCTTTCTCTCTCTCTTTCTCTGTCAAATAAATAAATAAAAATAAAATATTTTTAAAAAACCAAAGGTAGAAACACAGTTTAGAGAAAAATTAAAGTGCTACTAAGAAGTCAGCATTCCTAGTTTAACACAGGGAAATATTCTTCCACAGTCACAGACTGAAGCCTTGGCTCTATCCAGTTGTTCTGACATATCATGAGCAGTGCCAGAGATCAAGGTTGATACAGCAAAGACTCTCCCCACTCCTGAGAAAACAACTCCATGTTGCACCACTCATGTTTTGCCAGTGGACTTTTTAAAGCCACTGGATCATTTGGAACTTATTTCCCATGAGTTTTATAATAGTTTAACTCAGTTCTCCCATCCACTTCACCATCAGCTTCCTGTTCGTGCTAAAGATAGTCATAAACAAGTTCTGTGGTCGGTATCTCAAAAAGGAAACATATGTCAAGTCCAGTGATAGTGATAGTCATTATTTTTTAAGAATAGAATTCTGCATCATATAGTATAATGTTCATTCACAAATTAACTTTTGTCAGATGAAAATGACACATTTGAACAATTTGTCTCTCTTTTTAAGAAATCACTCAAAAGAATTGGGTAGATAGATGTGATATTTTACTGCAGAGGGGTAGCAAGAAGGGTTCTCACTAGGGCTCACTGAGCAAGAATGTAAATATGACTGAAGTATATTTTATAACTAAAACCATCATTGAGCTCTGATGAGCATGTGCATAACATATTTCTTGTGCAACTGAAACATCAAAATGTTCTGACCTTTTACTTAAGTGAAATGAAATGTTCTTAGTCTGATGGACAAATGGGCCCTTTATTTTAAAAAATCCCATAAAAATTTAATTCTATTTAGGTGATCCTCATTATGATCTTGCTTGGAGATATCCTACAGCATGACTTTCATAGGGAATGACTTCCTGTTTCCATCAGCACAGCAGTTACTTAGCAGTGTCCTTATGTATCAGAACACATTCTCCAGAGCTCAGTTGGGTTATTTCACTCCTTAGGACACTGGGAATGAAATTTCAGCATAATCTCATGAGGATTCATGGACAGGAAATTGTCCAATGATGAAACTCCAGGGAAGCAACAAAAGACCACATTGCACCTGAAGCTGAAGATGTGGAATGGTGGGGCCTGGAAATGAGCATGGAGGGATGGACTCCTGGAGATACAGGAAGAGTCTCCCAGGCAACACTCTGCTCAGAAAATAATTACCTTCTCTGTTGGAAACCCTTAAAGGCTTATTAAGTCCCTCCTTTTTTTATGGGCAGCAGGCCTTCAGTCTTCATGCAGCAGGAATTCTAAAGGAAATTTTTATAGATGATATTCTCAGAATACAACTCAAGCATAAGAAACTACAAACAAAACCACACAGTCTGCATTGCACAAGTCTGTGCAGTCCCAAAAGGAACTAGAAGGGAACTTAAATTTCCCAACACAGGAGGCTCATACCCCTAAGGTTTCATGAAAACTTAGCAGAACTAGAAATCTTGCTCAAATTTTTGCTTTAAAAATCATTGGATGCTCAAATAAACATTTATGAAAGGCCCACACAATGAACTTGGTATTTTGATAGGTCTTGGAATTAATTGTCAATTGAGACAGCCACAGTCTATGACTAAACAATGTGTAGTGTCTGAAATTATACAATGGATTTTAAAAACAATTATTGAGCTGAGCATGGTGGTGGAGGCCTTTAATCCCAGCACTTGGAAGGCAGAGGTAGGAGAAGCCCTGTACGATTGAGGCAACCCTGAAGCTACATAGTGAATTCCAGGTCAACCTGGGCTATAGCAAGACCCTGCCTCAAAAAAAAAAAAAAAAAAAAAAAAAAAAGTTGCTTAATTAAATCTGAGGTAAATGTTGCAAAGTAAAAAATATAAGATAGGTGCTGGAGAGATGGATTAGAAGTTAAGGCACTTACCTGAAAAGCCTAAGAACCCATGTTTGACTCTCCAGATCCTACATAAGCCAGATGCACAAGGTAATGCAAACATAAAGGTGGTGCAAGCATCTGGAGTTCAATTTCAGTGGCTGGAGACCATGGTTCACCAGTTCCCTCTCACTCACGTTCTTGCTCTCTTTCTTTCTCCCTCCCTCTCTCTCTCTCTCTCTCTCATAAAGATATTTTAAAAATATAAGATAAAAAGAGAATATCTATCAGGTTTGAAATTCAGGACAACTGCTCTATAGAAGTATCTTTGTATACTTCTATACTTAGGAAATACTAGAAGGTGAGTTAAAATTAATAAAACAAATAGGTGAAAAACATGATGAGCAGAGGAAAAAAGAAAGACATCATCAGGTGAAAAGGCACTCTCATAAACCCAGATAAATCAAAGCTAGCACTATGTCTGGAGCACAGGGGATGAGAAGGTGACAGAAAGCCAAGGTCGTGAAGTCTGCCAAGGTCAGAAGGACGGCCAAAGTTTGTAGGCCTGAGTGAAGATGAAGAATGGTTGGCAGTAAATTTTTACAAGTAATTTAAGATAGGTTATTTGTCATCAAAAACATATTTAAACACATAAAAAAATCTAAACTACTATGAAAAGTTCCATGATAAGGTTGGAAAGATGGCTCAGTTGGTAAAGTGCTTGCCTCATAAGCATGCAGACCTGAGATTGGATCCCCAGTATCTATGTAAAAGCCCAACATGATGGTATGCACTCATAATCCCAATACTGTGGAGACAAAGACAGGAGGATCCCTAGGGCTCACTGGCCAGCTAGTCTAGCAAAGTCATTGTGCTCCAGATTCAGTGTCTCAAAAAATAATATGGACAACAATTAAGGAAAACACACAATGTTGACCCTGTCCTCCATATTCAGGCACATGTACTTAACTGTGCGTACCATACAAAGACATATCCCACAAAAATAATATTTTTTTTAAAATTACATGAGAAACTCCATGTCTCAACATCAATATCATCTTAGAGGTAATCACTATGAACAGCTCCCAAAAGAAACTCAGGGTTTCAAAGACTCATCAAGGAGAAAAGATCCAGACAACTGGTCTACCTTCTTGGGACAACTGAGGTTACATTTGCCATAATACAAGACTACTCTTGAAAGAAAAAAGTATATCATCTTGTAAGCCTGAACTATATTCAGGTATATAGGAACCCTAAACAAAAATGTTTAACAAAAAAAAAAGAAAGAAAGAAAAGAAAAAAATCATAAAGCTTCAAAAAAAAAAAAAAAAAGTTTAACAAAAGTCACACCAAAGGGCTGGAGAGATGGCTTAGCAGTTAAGCGCTTGCCTGTGAAGCCTAAAGACACTGGTTTGAGGCTCAATTCCCCAGGACCCACATTAGCCAGATGCACAAGGGGGCACACATGTCTGGAGTTCATTTGCAGTGGCTGGAGGCCCTGGCACACCCATTCTCTCTGTATTTCTCTATCTGCCTCTTTCTCTCTCTCTCTCTCTGTCACTCTAAAATAAATAAATAAAAATTAACAAAAATGTTTAAAAAATAAAATAAAAATCACACCAGAAACTATAAAACATTACTGAATAAATGTAAAGGCTGGAGGGACATACCATGTTCAGGGACTCAGAGATTCAATATCTTCCCTATTTCCTTCTTTCTTTCTTTCTTTCTTTCTTTCTTTCTTTCTTTCTTTCTTTCTTTCTTTTCTTTTCTTTCTTTATTTCCTTCGTTCTTTCTCTTTTTCATTCTTCTCTCTTTTGTCTCACTCTATATCCCTGACAGGCCTAGAGCTCACTATGCAGACCAGGCTGGCCTTGAACATGTGTCAATTCCCTTTCCTCTGCCTCCTGAGTGCTGGATTTACAGGTGTGCATTAGCAAGCCTGGTCTCTCGGAGGCTTTGACATAAATAAACCAACCATGCCAGGCGTGGTGGTGCATGCCTTTAATCCCAGCACTTGGGAGGCAGAGGTAGGAGGATCACCGTGAGTTCAAGGCCACCCTGAGACTCCATAGTGAATTCCAGGTCAGCCTGGGCTAGAGTGAGACCCTACCTCAAATAAATAAATAAATAAATAAATAAATAAATAAATAAATAAATAAATAAATAAACAAACAAACCAATTCTAAAATTATATAAGGAAGTAAAAGAATTAGCCAAAAATATTCATCAAGAACAGGATGGGAAGATCTATCCCTTAAAATATAAAGGCTTTCCAGTCATGGTGGCACATGCCTTTAATCTCATCACTCAGGAAGCAGAGGTAGGAGGATCAATGTGACTTCAAGGCTAGCCTGGGACTACAGAGTGAGTTCCAGGTCAGCCTGGGCTAGAATGAGACCCTACCTCAACCCCTCTCCCCAAAAAAACAATCTCAATATTTTATTACCCTCCAACCATCAAAATGATTTACTATTGAATGGGTCCTAAAGCCAGAAGCACATTGGACATTGCTTAATGCCATCTAGTAGCTCTGTGGTCCCAACCTTTGGTCTAGGCTACCTCCAGGATGGATTGAAAGGTACACTGTGGGATTTTCCCGGATACAAGGGCAACAAGTAAAAATCTTAGAGTACCCAGCCAATTTACCTGTATTGAAACACCTATGGGGGTCTTTAGAGATGGCTTAGCAGTTAAAGTGCTTGCATGTGTAGCTTAAGAACCCAGGTTCAATTCCCCAGTACCTATATAAGCCAGGTGCACAAGGTGGCACATGCATCTAGAATTTGTCTGCAGTGGCTAGAGGCCCTAGGATGCTCATTCTCTCCTCTCTCTCTCTCTCTCTCTCTCTCTCTCTCTCTCTCTCTTCCTCTTTCTATCATAAATAAATAAATAAATATTTTTAAAAACACCTATGGACTAGGAACATTTTATATTGATATGATCATTTAGTCTCTATTTTTATTCCATCTTTTGGCTTAGAAGATGTCATCTGACACATAGAAACTCACTAAATATACCCAAAAGTCTTTAAGTGATGCAGCTAGGGGAATTCCACTTCTTAATTCTGAAGTTCACATGATGAAAAGGAAATTACACAAAATAATAGGGCTTTACATATCTTCACAACATCCCAGGATGATATGTGCACCATTATCAGTGATATAATACATATATATACATATATATTACTATATATTATTATATATATTATATACATATATTACATATATATATTAATATATATATAGTAACTCTGCTAACATCTCATTTGCTTTACAAGTTCTACAGGAACATATTTAGGCCATGTCAGACACTACTGTGCCATTTGGTGAACAGTTCTGTGAGTGGATCTCTGGATTTTTATGATGAAAAAAAGATTACGCCTATCATAAGTTTAATTTAATTAATTTCTTTATTTGACAGAGAGAAAGGGAGGGAGAGAGAATGGGTGCGCCAGGGCTCCAGTCACTGCAAATGAACTCCAGACACGTTCACCCCTTGTGCATCTGGCTTACATGGGTCCCAGGGAATTGAACCTGGGACCCATGTAAACCTTTGGCTTTGCAGGCAAACACCTTAGCCACTAAGCCATTCCTTCAGCCCCCTATCATAATTTTATAGGTATTTTGTTAATTTTTGGATCTTGTACACTCAATTGTTGTTTAAACCTTATCTCTACTCTTTAACATTCAGCTCACTCTCAGATGGTCCTGAGATAATCTAACTCCTTCTACCTGGGTTGATTGCTCTCCAAGGCCTAAAAGTCTACAAGAATAGAAACCCTGGGCTAGAGAGATTTCTTAGTAGTTAAGTGCTTGCCTGCAAGGCCTAATGATCCGGGTTTAATTCTCCAGTACTCAGGTGAATCCATATGCAAAAAGTGGCACATACATGTAGAGTTAGTTTGCAGCAGCTGGTGTACCCATTCTCTATGTCTGTTTTTACCTGCTAAAATTTAATGTCCTATCAGCATTTCAACTCTCAGTCATATATCCAAAATAAATCCACACACATGCAACCAAAAATATATATGGGACTGTGGCAATATTATTAGTAATTCCCCAAGTTGAGAAAAATTCAAATGTTTGAAAATTGTGAATAAAAAAATTGTAAATACAGTAATAAAGACAAAAAAACTACAACTACATATAAAGTACATTGGACTCTGAAACATGTTTAGGAAAAGAAGCCAGAAGCAAACAAAATTGTATACTAAATTCATATATCATTTATATAAATTCCCAAAGCTGACAAAGGTAATCTACAGCATTAAAAATCCAATTACCAGGGCTGGAGGGATGGCTTACCAGTTAAAGCATTTGCCTGGAAAGCCAAAGGACCCAGGTTCAATTCTCCAGTACCCACATTAGCCAGATGCACAAGGGGGTGCATGCATCTGGAGTTCGTTTGCAGTGGCTGGAGGCCCTGGCGTGCTCATTCTCTCTCTCCCCCCACCCTTTCTCTGTCTAATAAATAAAAAATAAAATATTTTTTTAAATCAAATTACCAAAAATAGATAAAAATAAACCCAAGTACCACTGAGAAAGAGAGGTTGGTTATTAATAGGGAAGACAATGAGGAACTTTAAGGGTTCTGGCAAAGACAAGAGAGAAGCACACTTACCTATGTACAACCACAAAGGAAGGAAAGAGGAAGAGAGGAAGTGCAAGCACACCTGCAAAGCACCAGGGAAAACCAGAAGCAAAACCAAAACACACCTGCTGGGAGACACCCACAACTCAGAACACACCAAAAGCATGGATGAAAGAGACACAGTTCCCTATACAGAGGAACTCTCTGTTGAATGACAGTTACACATAGAAACAAACGCCTAAATGGATGCACACAAAATCCATAGATAAGCTTAAGATTACCAGCATCTTGAATATGATCCATAACTTACTAACTTTGAATCACATGGCTGGAGCTGGGCCAAGTGTGTTAAATGGATCACTGTTTTCTCATACTTAATACACAAGTTACCTAAGAGTGTTACTCTCAGTTTACAAACAAGTAAGCTAAATCTTGGAGGTGTGAGGCAACATTCCCTAAGAACACAGAAAACAGTGGGTAGACATGATATTCCCACTCAGTCGCCACATTAATTAAACTTTTCATGCAGAAACAGTGTATTTCCATGAATTCAAGTATTCTTTTCTTACCTTCAATAGCATTTCAGAAAGTTTTAAAATATTGACTTATATATTTTTAAGTTTGCTCCTGGTGTTTTGTCATTTTTATACTATTATGAATAAGAGGTTTTTTTTTTTCTGCCACATGTTCTAATAGGTTACTGCTGATATTAGGAGACACACTGATGTTTCAGCTCTCTGGCTGACTGCTAAGCCATCTCATTAGTTTTGTAGTGGATTCCCTTGGTTATTCTAGGCAGTCAAGGTGAGGTGTGTAAATACTGACAGCTTCCTTTGTTCCTTTCCCCTGAATAACTCACTTGCCAGTATCAGAGCGCTTTATGGCGTGGGGGAAGGTTCATAATGCAAGAATGGGGAGGGGTGGTAATTAATACACTCCTGGAAAAAGGAACTGGTTGTAATCACAAGGATACAGCAGCTTGTCAGGTTCTAGAACTTAGTAGTAGTCTGACATGGCTGTAAAGTAGAGCACAAATGAGGAGAGCAAAAGATGATAACTGGAGAGGGAAGGCAGGGGATCCCAAAGAATGGCAAGCCATTAGAGGACTTCAAGCAGGCATGCGGTTCTAAAATTTACATTTCAGAAAAAAAAAATCCATGTCAGCAGTGGGAAGGGATGACTGAGGAAGGTAAAATATAAGGGAAGGGAGAATGGTAGGGGTTTCCAGCAAGAAGGCAAACAAGTAAGCCATGCCCAGTGTAAAGTGAAAGGGCAAGAATCTGCGAGGAAGGAATACTTACTCATCCAGTTACTTAATCTCCCTGAGCTTCAAGTCTTCCAATCCATAAAGTTAAAATAAAAGTGCTGAGTAGGCACACCTGCGAAATTTAGTAAGTTTTTGTGTAGCTCTTGGGCTAGAGATGTAGCTCAGTGGTAGGACCTGCATATGGCCTGGGTTCCATCCATGGCAGAGCAAGTAATTCTTCATTATTGAGCTACATACAGACAGTAAGACTGAAATTGAGTTCATCGAAGCTCCATGACAGGGCTGTCATATTCTCCTCTGAGTAATAAGGCATGATTAATCTTGAGGTGACGCTCTTTCAGACACACTCCAAGATCCCCCTCTCGTCTATGCTTTGCTTTTTCTTCTCCCCACTCATTGCTCCCTAAAGTGCCCACCTCTAAGGCTGCTATGGGTGTTCAGTGTGCAACATAATATAGTTCAGCTACATAGTTCAGTTTTATTAATGACTTGACAATTTAAAAAAAGACAGCCCAATTGTAAAAATGGCCAAAGAACCTAAATGGTTATTCCTCCAAAGAAGATACAGAAATGAGGCTGGAGAGATAGCTTTGCAGCTAAGGTACTTGTCTGCAAAACCAAAGGACCCAGGTTCAATTCCCCAGGACCCACATAAGTCAGAAGCACAAGGAGGTGCATGCGTCTGGAGTTCATTTGTAGTGGCTGAAGGTCCACACATGCCCATTCTCATTCTCTCTCTCTCTCTCTCTCTCTCTCTCTCTCTCTCTCTCTCTCTCTCTCTCTGCCTCTCTCTCAAATAACTAAAAATAAAATATTTTAGGTACCACATGACTGTATACACAGTGTGTACATAACTAATAAAAAATATTTAAAGTAAAAAGAGAAGGTGGAGAAATGATCAACAGCCCATGAGAGGATGCTTATCACTAGTCACTATACGCTATAAACTGTAAATCAAAACCACAGAAGGGTTCTACTTCACACTCACTGGGTCATCTGTTATCAGAAAGAAGATAAGTATTGGCAAGGATGTGGAGAAACTGGAATTTTCCTACATTGTTGGTGGGAATGTAAAGTAGTTTAACTACTATAGGAAATAGTTTGGTGTCCTTTAAAATAGTATACATCAAATTACCTTAATTTAGCAATTCTCCTAGGTTTTATACTCAAAAGGATTAAATATAATCCCCCTACCCATGTTTATGCAGGCAATCCTAATTAAACTCAGTAGGACACAGAGAGAGAGAGAGGGAGACAGAGACAGAGACATTAAAGTAGAAAGGTTAATTGGGAAGAAGAAGGGGTTCAGTGAGAAAGGGACAAGACGAGGTGATGGGAGGAGATTATGACCAAAATACATTATACACATGTATAAAAATGCAATAAAAGCAGAGCATGGTGGCACATGCCTTTAGTACCAGCACTTGGGAGACTGACATAGGAAAATTTCTATGAGCTTGAGGCCAGCCTCTGTCTACAGAGAGAGTTCCACGTCAGCTTAGACTAGAATGAGACCCCACCTTGAATAAATTTTTAAAAAGTCAATAATGATAAAGAAAAAATAAGTATTCAAACCGTACATGCACACACATTCATAGCAACACCATTCACAATAGCCAAAGGGTCAGAATAGTCCAAAAATTCACCAGTAGATGAATACATCAACAAAGCATGATCTGCCACATAATGGAAATCAGAATGAAGTACTGATGCAGACTACAACATGGGGGAGCCTCAACGGCATTATGCAGAGTGAAAGAAGCCGGACGCAAGTTCTTACATATTGTATCATTTCATTTATATTAAACATCCAGTATAAGTAACTCCATAGAGACATAGAGGCCCCGGGAAAGGGCAGTGGGAAACTATTTAGTAGGTAGAGGGTTTCCTTTTGGACTGAAGAACATGTTGAAATAATTTTAAATGATACATTATGAATATACTAAATGCTACTAGAATGTTCATTTTTAATAGTTTCATATTATATTAATTCATCTAAATAAAATAAAATTTGAACTAGTGTTAAAAAAAAAAAAACCTCTTTCCAAACAGTAAATGTGATTAGAGTTCACAGACTCTCACTTCAAGTCACCACTGAATAAAAGATAGCTTGCATTAAACCACTGCTTACAACTGTGGCCAGAGTTTCTAATGCCCACTCAACAGTAGCTCCGACTGAGACAGAGCAATCTCCTATGGGTTAGCTTCAGTAATACCTTTAGCTAGTTGAAACTGCACTCAAGTTGTTTTCCTTTGTTGTTTTATCTACCCATGGTCCCTCTAAAAGTGACCAGCCCTAAGCTGGCTCCAGAAAAATCATGGAGTTGTTTTTGCCCTCTGAGTTGCCCTCAGTTTTCATTGGCTGTGATGCATTTTAAAATCTTCCCAAATGGTTATGTATAAAATATTGTCTTTTCAGGAGAAAAACTAAAAGGGATTCAAATTGGAAAGGAAGAAGTCAAGTTAGCCCTATTTGCAGATAACATGATCCTATACATAGCTGACCCAAAAGTCTCCATCTCAAAACTTCTAAAGGTGATTGATTCCTTCATTAATGTGGCAGGATACAATATCAATGCACAATAATCAATAGCCTTTCTATATGCAAAGGACAAATATACAGAGAAAGAAATCAGTGAGGCTGTCCTATTTTCAATAGCAACAAAAATAAATAAAGACCTTGGAATAATACTAACCAAGGATATGAAAGATCTATATAATGAAAACATTAAAAAAAAAACTCAAGAAAGAAATTGAGGAGGAGGACTTGAGAAGAAGGAAAGACCCCCCCCCCCCGCACCCATGCTCATGGAGAGGTAGATTTAATATTGTGAAAATGGCAATTCTACCAAAATCAATATACAAACTTAATGCAATACCAGTAAAAATAGCAGCATCATTCTTCACAGGGATTGAAAAAATGACCTCAAAATTCACATGGAATCGCAGCAGATCTTAGATACCCAAACATATCCTCAGGAAAAAAAAATACCTCTGGAGGTATCACCATACCCAATCTAAAACTATATTACAAAGCCACCATAACAAGAACATGTGGTACTGGCATAAGAACAGAAACATAGACCAATGGAAAAGAATTAAAAACACAAACCTTAGGTCAAGTAACTACAGCTACTTGATCTTTGACAAAGGAGCCAATAATGTAGACTGGCAAAAAGAGAACATCTTCTGTTGGACAAACTGGATGACCATATGTAGACAAATGAAACTAGACCCATTTATCTATCCATGTGCAAAAATCATGTCCAGATGGATTAAAGACTTCAATATAATACCAGAAACTCTTCTCCTACTGAAAGAAAAAAATGAAAGGCACTCTCCATGATATAGGATTGGGGAAAGACTTCCTAAACGAAACTCCAGTAGCCCAGAAAATTAAACAATCATTCAACCAATGGGATCTCAAGAAACTAAAAAGTTGCACAGACAAACACACCATTAGCATGTTGTGCCAAGACCCTGGACCAGGAGCCAAGACCCCCAGTCACCCAGGAGTCACCCAGAGGACCGCCACAGAAGCCGAGACACACAAATGGAAAAGCAACAGGTTTCTTTTAATGTCAAGCTTAAGCAGGGTCTCTATCCACACAGACCAACGCAGCGGGAGTGGGAGAGAGCCCCGACCTTCTAAAAGTGGGGGTTTATAAAGGAAAAAGAGCGGGAAGGAAGAAAAGGGGTTACATCACATCGCATCTTTTAAAATGATTGGTTCCAAGAAGGCGCGCACAGGAACATTTCTACTAGTTGCTTTTCTCTGGTCAGCAGACTGCTTGCAGAACCTATCTATTGCAAGAGGCCAGAGGCCCCCACAGTTAAGTATTCTGGAATGTCCTGTTGAGCAAGCGAGCGTGAGATACAGAGCAAAGGTCAGTGGTTAGTCAGCTAGTTCCTTATCTGAGCCGAGCCTTAGCTCATCTTTTTGTTCACAATGATTTGTCAAACAATGGCAGTGCCATTATTTAATTATTTACACGTTATTTCTTTTGGGTCTATCATTTCCCCCTCTTATGTATCTTGGGGAGCCTATTTAGGGTCCCTATTTGAGTGTTTAAATATTTCCTTATCTATGTTGGTTGTCACTGGTTGGTAGGAGTGATTTCTTTGTACCATCAATTGGATGGTGCCTAGCCATTGTTTCATAAACTGTACCAGTTTATTTAGACAGGGGCCGAAAGTAAGCAACAGTAGTAGGATGAGTAGGGGTCCTAGGAGGGTGGATATCAAGGTAGTGAACCAGGGGGAGCGATTGGACCATGATTCAAATCATCCTCTATCAGCTTTTCTTTTCTTTTTTTTTTCATTTTTCCAAATTTTCTTGTACCTTCACCATTGAGTCTCTAATTATACCTGAATGGTTGGTATAAAAACAACATTTTTTTCTAAGGCCACATATAGTCCCCCTTAGTAGGTGGGTGTCAATATACCCTTCCGGTAGACACACATTGTCAGCCAGCATAGCAGAAGGCTTTAGGTCCCCCACAGCCTCCTTTGATTCTTGCTTTTCCTGAGTGTCCAGGGCATACATAGAAATAAGAAATTCCCTAAGAATGTAAGAGCCAAAGGAAGGGTAGGACTCCTTATAACATGCTCCCCCCCATACACAAAATGGCCTGGATATCCATGACCTCACAGTGCCTGCCACTACCTACACAAGACCACCATAATAGAAGGAAAAGA
Organism: Jaculus jaculus; assembly: GCF_020740685.1. Classification (NCBI taxonomy): domain Eukaryota; kingdom Metazoa; phylum Chordata; class Mammalia; order Rodentia; family Dipodidae; genus Jaculus; species Jaculus jaculus. Next base: position 111,978,341 of record NC_059107.1, read on the forward strand.
TCCTGACATCAAAATAAAAGAGAGACTGGGGCTGGAGAGATGGCATAGCGGTTAAGCGCTTGCCTGTGAAGCCTAAGGACCCCGGTTCGAGGCTCGGTTCCCCAGGTCCCACGTTAGCCAGATGCACAAGGGGGCCCACGTGTCTGGAGTTCGTTTGCAGAGGCTGGAAGCCCTGGCGCACCCATTCTCTCTCTCTCCCTCTATCTGCCTTTCTCTCTGTGTCTGTCGCTCTCAAATAAATAAATAAAAATTAAAAAAAAAAAGAGAGACTGATTGAGATGGATAGAATGGAGTTTCAAAGGGGAAAGTTGGGGGAGGGAAGGTATTACCATGGGATATGTTTTATAATCATGGAAGTTGTTAATAAAAAAATTTTTTAAAAGAAAAGGGGCAGGGAGGAGGGAAGGGATGGTGCCAGCATGTGTTGTTTACATACTAAATACGTCCATAGCTAATAATCAATTTTTTAATATATTTTTATTTATTTATTTGACAAGGAGAAAGAAAGAGAGAGCAGGCAAGCCACAGTTTCCAGCCACTGCAAAGGAACTCCATATGCTTGTGCCCCCTTGTGCATCTGGCTTATGTGGGTCCTGGAGAACTGAACTGGGATTCTTTGGCTTTGTAGGCAAAGGCCTTAACCACTAAGTCATTTCTCCAGCCCTAATAATCAATTTTTTAAAAGCCATGATATTAATCCCAGCACTCGGGAGGCAGAGGTAGGAGGATTGTCATGAGTTCAAGGCCACCCTGAGACTACATAGTGAGTTCCTGGTCAGCCTGGGCTAGAGTGAGACCCTACCTTGAAAAACCAAAATGAATAAATAAATAAATAAAGTCATGAAAGAAAAAAAAAAAAGAAATTTCCTTATTTGCCACAGAGTCCCATGAGTCACCTACTAGTTGATGGGGGTCGAAGATCAGATCAGGAAACCAGGTTCCCCATGGGGCAAAATGTGACTTGGAGTAAGCAGTTTCCCCCATGGCAGTGCTGGTTAAATCCGGGTCAGATTATAAACTTGGTGGGGAGTAGCTGCTACAATACATACAGTTAGGAGCACAGTCAGGATCAGGAGTTGAAGCTTGAGTGGGGTGCTGCGTTTCCATTGTGGCAGATAGTCCTCAGGTTCAGCCAGTGGATCTGCCGGTCAGATGTGGGTGGGTGTGATGAATCCAAGAGGCAATTCTGTCCATTTTCACAGCAGTAGGTGTGGTCAGGATGAAGACGTAGGGTCCCTTCTAGTGGGGTTCCAGGGTCTCGTGGCACCCAGTCTCCTGGATTATTTATATATTTTAAATATTTACATATTTTAGATTTTAAAATAACCCTTTGAATATCTCTATTTGTTTTTTAATTATTATTATAGAGTTAAAACTACAGGGAAAAGATGTCTTAGTGTTAGTTTCCCCTCTTGGAAAGCTCTTGTGTTACTTAATAGGCCATTTATATATATGTAAGGCATTTTTCATCTTTGGCTATATATTTCTCTCTGAGTGTTTAAGACCATGCAGATAGCCAAATTTAACTAAGGATTAATTTTGGAGGTCATTAATGGCTCTCCAAAGAGACTTTAGGAACACAAGAGTAGCTCCATTGCTAACTGGTGTCTTCTGTCTGTGAGGATGAGTCAGGGCCATGCTGGCCAATGCTGGCCAAGTAGTTTTCCCTTCTTTGGGAAGTCAGGAGGACCAACTGCTCCTCAATTGTGACTCTCCTGTTTCAGACTGTACACCAATTTTGTTTGGGTCTCCATATCCTCCCTGCTCAAGAAGACAGGTGACTTACCAGGGGGCCAGTGTAGAAGTGTCCTATCATCTCCAGTGGCCTCATGACCTGGGAGCACAGGCCAAAATATTGGTGCCTCTTGCTCTGGTGATTCCAATTGGCTTTTGGCTTCTACATAGGTAATTAACACACCTAGAAAGGAAGTTACACCAGCCTGGATATATGTACATATAGAGCACATTTGATTACTGAAATAGACTTAAAGAATGGTACAAGTTCTTTTAAAATCATTTGGTCCTATCTTTAAAATTTTGGTTGTACTATGGCAGCATAAGCCTTATATATGAGGTATAGAAAGTAGACACACCTCATATTTTAAATATCTAATATTTGAAATATCTAACATTTATAAATATAGGCAGAACCTGCTACCAGTCTTGAAAACAGTACCAATTGATTTACAGACTAACTCATTTAACCTAGAAATTGTCAGAAAAGGACAAGTAAGGCAGTATAAAGTCTTAGCACCTGTGTTTGAAAACATCTTTGATTAGTTCAGATACCTGTGTTGGTACAAATTACCCAGAGAACACTGGAAACAGAACCACATAGCTTGAATTTTTTTTAAACCAAAACAGCTATCTAAATTCTAATATAACTGTTGATAAATCTTTTTGAAAGAAAAAAAAAGACATTATTTGATAACCCATGATTTTGGCTTAAACTTGATAGCTATTGATTATGTACCACAGAAATTTTTATTAACATAAAACAATTTTATGTTTTACCCATGACTTAAATTTGATAAAGCTTAAGCAAGCTATCCCAACATATCCCAGGAAGATGAAAGTTATCATTATTGAAATTAAATTACTTAAACCTAAGTGATTAATCCTAGTTTTGACCATTCAATAGAATTAGAATAAATAAGACAGAAGCTATCTTTAAAGTCACAATGTTTTTAGGTGTGAGTACTTTACCTTTGGAAATTAACCACTTCTGTGTGAGCCTTTATCTTAAGAATAGTTGAAACCTTGATGAAAAGAGGAGCCTAATTTACTTTACTGAGAGTCTTAAATCCAGTTTTATAACCCTTAAATCATAACAAGTTAGCATCAGTGACCTGTTAATGAGTGAGGCCTTATCATAAGACTCAGTTTCTCCACTGATTAAAATGTTGGCATCAGGTAAACATTAGATTTAATCCAATTAAATGTTTCAGTGAAGGGGCCCTTACCCTGATATACACATTAGATAAGCCTGATGCTTGTCTTATAAGGAGTTTGTAACCTGATCAAATACCTTGACTCATTTTACCTATTTAACAGTTTGTCTAGTGACAAACTTTATCTAACAGATGTGACTTCAGGTGTTCAAAAGAGAAGAACTAAAGAAACTCCTTTTTCTTTGTCAGAGACAATTGGCCATTTTGTCTCTAGTCAGAGTCTGGGGGACACATGGCTTAAACTTGCATGGGGTCTGAGATAAAGGGGGTTCCATCTGTTTTTTTTTTTTCAGAGTCCAGCTTTCCATGAATTTAAGTAGCATATGTTGGAAAGCAAGAACAAAATGAAATTACAGAGCAGAGAGATAAGCATCCTGACATCTCTTATCCTATTCTGAAGTTGTTTTTACATAGCAAATTTACCCATTTGCAAAACACAAGGTGATAGACTCTTGTCTATGTTTAACCTGGTTAAACCTCCAATTACATCTGTACTTATGACTTTGTGACCCACCTAGCATAGGCATCACCTGTGTCTAATATAAAATGAATTTAGATTAAGACTATGTGCCTATATAAAACTTTTAGAGCATCCTTAAGAGTTTGTAAACAGTTGAAAAATCTCTAAATTTAGGCATGGCATTTAGGTTTAGCCTGAAAATTCTTTCCTATACACGCACATCTTTATTCACCTACTTTAACATTCTCATCTAAGTACCACTCAAAAGGCATTTCTAACAAGTATTCTATGTCCCAACATTGAAAATTTTCTTCCCAGTTCCTTCAATCAATTTATCTTATCCCATTATTAACCACCTTTCTTATAAGGCTATTATGAAAAACTACACTAAATTAATTAATCCCATTACTCACTAACGAGTAGTCTAAAGACAATTTTATGTCATTAATACCAATAAAACATTAAACTAAGGCAAATATTGTTGCTATCTTGAGGCAGGCTGGCCTAGAAGTCAGGTCAGCTGTCTCCTCCTTTTAAGTACATTATAATTTTTTTTAATACCTGACAAATTATAAGTAACCACTTTAGAGAGAATTCTGTTGTTTTTAATAATCCTCTATGAAAGTTGAAGTTGACCTAGAACATAAATTCAGTAATTATATTCATGATATCACGTAACAAAGTTGACACATTTTTTTACGTAAATCTTTAGTTCTTTATAGGCTGCAGTTAAATGCAACCTTTTTTTTTCTTGCTGCTTGTTGGTGCGCTGTTGCGGCTGGGTGGGGCTTGTATCACCTTACATCAGCCCTGCCTTACTCCCGGCACTCCCCAGGGGTCCGGTCTAGTACACGTGGAGGTAATGGCCAAGAAGACTGCCGGGAGGCCAAGGATTCTGACTACCTGAAGGGGAAAAGGGGGGCCTCCAGGACTGCCAGGAGGCCTCTGAAGAAGGCGGCCCACTGGGAGGCTGCTGAAGAAGGAGTGGGCCCGCTGGGGGTCACTGGGAGAGGAGGTGGAGACATGGCACCTGCTCCAGGCATGAGCCTGTCCACAAGTTTAAGAGGCCGACGACCTGCCCTACAGGCTTTTAAGAGGTCGTTGTGTTACTGATTTTTTTGTGTGTGTCAGAAAGAGATAGAGGGTTTTTGCAAACACCCAACGAGCTGTCAGGGTCCAGGCAGAGGACGGCTGGCCTTCATCAATACCAAAGAGTGGCCTCGGCCAAGACACATCAGTTGCCAGTTCCTCGTGTCTGGTCCCATGAACTGAAAATAAAGGAGGAGAAAGAGAAACCTGCCAGCCCTCAAAGACATGGAGGCGAGGTCGCATGGGCCGATGTCTCCCAGTCCCTCTGGGAGAGCACTCACCCACCCTGTCCATCTCAGCAGTGCTCCCTGCAAGAATTGGGGCTGAGGCTTCAGCAGTGGGCTTAGTGTCTCTTTTGGGTGTAACTGCCAGCACCTGTAAAGAGGGGGTGAGGAAGGGAGGAAAGACTTCACCGAGGGGAGAGGCTCTTCCACCATGTTCCTCCAGGTCACAATATAAGGGATTTGATTAGGGTGTCCACTCCTAGGGCGAAAAACAGGTTTGTTTGTTTTTTTAATTTTTAATGTGGTATTCAGGTGAAAAGTTCCCTCCGGTGGCCATCCTACATCAAAGGTGGGCCACTCAGAGGTACAGAGTGTGATCCATTTGCCTTTCTTAACAGCTACTCCATTCTCTTGGGTGACACTTTTGACATCCCTCCAGTGTGCCAGACAGAGTCCTAGAGGGGAAGAAGTGTTTGTCCCATGTTATAAACATTCAGGGAAAAGTGTCTGTAGGATCAGAGCATAACACACAGACACACGAGTACAACACAAACACAGAGGGCCCAATAGAGAGCTATGCGCACTTCAAAGCTAAATTCAAATCCATGTTGGCCAAACAAGTCTGTGTCCTTAAGGGATGGCTCAACAATACCAAACATGGTACGAAGGTACTAATGGGAGCTGGTCTCCCCAGTAGGTTGGCTCTGTCCTCTGGGACAGGGTCCCCACTCAAATAAGGGAGCAAGACGTCTCAAGCCTCCTCCAGGTCTGCCCTTACGGTGCATCCACCAGGGACATAAGACTTGTTCAGAACTATGAATTATAGAATTACAACTGCCGCAAATGCGGCTTGCTGGCAAACTGAAAGTAAAAGGGAAAAAAGAAAAGGAAAAGGAGTGCTCAGTTACTCACCCGACTGGTTGGAGAAGAAACCTTCGGGGTCTCAGGTTCGTTGGGGGGGGGGGTCCCTCTGGGGATCCCGGACGAGCCCCCAAGATGTTGTGCCAAGACCCCTGACGAGGAGCCAAGACCCCCAGTCACCCAGGAGTCACCCAGAGGACTGCCACAGAAGCCAAGACACTCAAATGGAAAAGCAACAGGTTTCTTTTAATGTCAAGCTTAAGCAGGGTCTCTATCCACACAGACCAACACAGCAGGAGTGGAAGAGAGCCCCTACCTTCTAAAAGTGGGGGTTTATAAAGGAAAAAGAGTGGGAAGGGAGCAAAGGGGTTACATCACATCGTATCTTTTAAGATGATTGGTTCCAAGAAGGCACACATGGGAACATTTCTGCTAGTTGCTTATCTCTGGTCAGCAGACTGCTTGCAGAACCTATCTATTGCAAGAGGCCAGAGGCCCCCACAGTTAAGTATTCTGGAATGTACTGTTGAGCAAGCAAGCGTGAGTTACAGAAGCAAAGGTCAGTGGTTAGTCAGCTAGTTCCTTATCTGAGCCAAGCCTGGGCTCCTCTTTTTGTTCACAGTGATTTGTCAAACATTGGCAGTGGCATTGTTTAATTATTTGTGCATTATTTCTTTTGGGTCTCTCAAGCACAGCCTATATATTAATCACTGGATGGAAGAAAATCTTTGCCAGCTATACCACTGACAGAAGCCTACTATCTAGAATCTACACAGAACTCAAAAAACTTAACAATTAAAAAAATCAAACAACCTACTCCAAAAGGAAGACAGAAAACTGAATGGGAAGTCCTTAGAGGAAGAATTACAAATGGCTAACACACACTTAAGAAAATGTTCAAATCCCTGACCATTGGGGAAATGCAAATTAAAACAACCTTACTCCAGTAAGGATGACAATCTAACAATGACAAATGTTGGAGAGGATGTGGGGAAAGAGGAACTCTTGTCCATAATTGGTGGGAATGTAAACTTGTACAACCACTATGGAAATCAATTTGGAGATTCCTGAAAAGGATGAACATAGAGCTACCAACTGACCCAGTTATTCCCTTACTGGGCATTTATTCTAAATGCTCCACGCATCAATACAGAGACATTTGCTCAACCATGTTACAGCTGCTCAATTCATCATAGCTAATAACTGGAATCACCCATATGCCTATCACTGGATGAATGGATAATGAAGTTGTGGTACATTTACACTACTCAGCAATAAGAAAGACCAATACAATGAAATTTGTAGAAAAATGAACAGACTTGAAACAGATTATACTCAGCAAACTCACACAATCACAGAAAGACAAATGCCGCATGGTGTCACTTATCTGCAGTTCCTAACCTGGACCTACTCAGGTTGCTGTCATACCTGATAGGCAACTTAATGCCCAAATAATAGGGATTGTAGGGTTTGGGGGGAGAGGTTGGAAAGGGGGAAGACAAACACAAAATTAAATCCAAAATAAGCTGATACCATAGAAACCCTCAAAGATTTAAAAAAGATTTTACCCTCAAAAGGAATAACAGGGGAGCACCTGTAAAGGAGGGCTCTAGTGAGGGTGGGATGAAGCCTAAGCTTAAAAGAAAATTCTTTTTTTTTTTTTTTTTTTTTTTCTGTCTCTGACCTGAAACTCCCAGTACCAGAGATTGGTTGCTACCCATGTTGAACTGTTGATCAGAGAAACCTATGAGGTCACCAAATCAAGACAGCATTCTGTCAAAGCACTTGATTATCTGCCTGAAGCAAAAGGTTCTAAGACCCTGTTGCTGAAGACACCATATGCTGTTGACTCAGAGCACTGAGAGACCTGACTGGGATTCAGAAGAAAGCCAGTCCCCAGGCAGCTAGCGTTTCTAGTGCTGGAAAGCACTACATGAGCTACTGGAGGAAATTGGCCAACAACAGTCTGAGCAACCACCCTGACATGATATACATGCCAGTACAATAGTGGCACACAGCCTCAGTGAGTAACCAATAGCTTTCTGATTGGCTAAGAGATATCTGGAATTGGGAACCAGATCAGAATGCTATGAGGCAAAGATTATGTTCTCCAGTGTCAAGCTCTCACTAGTCTTTGGCTAAAAGAGGTATTACATACATCAAATTATCTCTAAATTAATAATGCTTATCCCATTTAAACTATGCTGACTTCACTCTCTGTTGGAGAATCTGTTTTTCTTTTTCAGAAGGTAACGAGACCTGAGGAGATAAACTACCCTCACACTTCAGCCAAACCACAGCTGAATCCACAGAGGAAACGGGGAGATGAGCAAGAGTGTTGCTTCCACGCTGAACCTGATAATCAGCACCAGCACGAAGGAGACAGACCCTGAGGACACTCAACACATACCAAAGTAGAGATCCAGAGGCTCCTAAGAGCTTATCACTGAAGTAGACTTAAAACTGCCCCACCATGGCCCAGGAAATTATGCGCAAAAGGAGGCGGAAAGATTGTAAGAGGCACAGATTGAGACATCATGCCCAGAGGCATTCCCTCCTCCCAAAAATAACTGACTGCTGCTCCCACAATGCATAAATTACAACCCCATGGGGAATACCTGCAACCCCACTGAGGAGCGTCCCCAATGTAATGGGGGTAGAGATGAGGGAAAAGAGGGTACCAACACATGATGTATCCATACAAAAGTCATGTTAATAATCTCAAACATAAAAATAAAAGTAAAATAAAATTTAACAAAAATTGTCTTTCTAGTGTTTCAACTATAAACTCCATGAGGTCAGGAATTATGCTTCTTTTGTTTACTCATGTGCTATGCACATAGTTCAACAAAGGGATTTAGTAGTTTAGATCTCAGCAGACCAGACTTCTTTGTCTGCTACTTTGACTACTGCTGAGTATAATAGCACTTGCATTCAAAAGTCAGATAAATTATCTTTTTACTTTACAATTATCCCATATGCATAGGAAATCATATTGCCTAGAAACTAGCTAAGGTTCCTCTTATGTTGTCAGACAGACAAAATATTCCCTCGCCTCCTGTCTCCACTACAGAAACAGAATCCTCAGTCTCTCCCACCTGCAGCTCCTCCATGACTGCCTGAAGGTGAAACTTTTAGAATACTCACTTAACATAGTTGGAAAAGTGAAATAACACTTCCCCTTATTTCTTTCTACTTAGAATCCAAATTGCTTAATTAGTTACATTAAGAGAAGGTGAAGCATTACACATTCTCTGTCTCTTCAGTGTTTTTCCCCTGCAGTCAAAGCGATGCACTTTTATCCAGTGCTGACTTCTCAGGAAATGTTGCCAAATGCTAGAAACTGAGATCAGATGGTTTTATCGTTCTATATAAGCAAAGCCTTAATCTAGCCTGAAGGCTGTAAGAAAAAGAGTCTACAGGTAATAATTACAGACAAGTGGGATCCCCAAAGCAAGAGATGTTTTGACACTTAAGATTCACCATGTGTAGGTGCCTCCTGGATGGCAAAGCCAACATGTGGGAAGAACACTAATTTACTAGTCAAAGTTTGGGGTTTGGATCCTAGCTCTGCCACTGGTTATGTAAGCTTCAGTAAAATTTTAAACATCTCTGAACATCAATCAGTATATTAATCTAAAAACCAGAAGTAAGGCACTAGAGAGATGGCTTAGAGGTTAAGTGCTTGCCTGTGAAGCCTAAGGATCCCAGTTTGAGCGAGGCTCAATTCCCCAGTGCCCATGTAAGCCAGATGCACAACATGGCACATGCATCTGGAGTTTGTTTGCAGTGGCTGGAGACCCTGATGCACCCATTCTTTGTCTCTCTCTCTCTCTCTGCCTCTTTCTCTTTCTGTCTCTGTCTGTCTGTTGCTCTCAAATAATTAAAAAAAAATAGAGTTGGGCATGGTGGTGCACACCTTTAATCCCCCCAGCACTCGGGAGGCAGAGGTAGGTGGATTGCCATGAGTTCGAGGCCACCCTACGACTCCATAGTGAATTCCAGGTCAGCCTGGGCTAGAGTGAGACCCTACCTAGAAAAAAAAAAAAAAAAAAAAAAAAGAAAGTTCAGACAAGTTCAGCCAAAATACAATGGAAAGAGTACAATAATTTTCTAGATCCCTCAGACATTATCTTGCCCTAAGAAATAATAAAATAAAATAAAGCGGCTCTGAATTTCCTCTTGTGGCTGACTGTTGTTTGAATTCACCAGGAAATTACTTAATTATCCTGTTCTACATAGATGCCACAGTTATTTATATAGGAAGAGCACGGCACAGAAGCTCTGGCAAGATTATTTGCAAAAATGAGATATTTCGTATTTTATACCAAACATGATGACATTTAAGCAACTCAAGGGAAATGCACTTTTACATTGTGCTAGCTATGCTGTGTTAAGAATTTTTATGTTGTGCACTAGGTAAATTCCATGCAAAATTATTTTCCCTGAGAAACAAAACATTCGTAAAGATGCCCTTGTCTGACTTTTGATTTTTTTATCTCAAAAGACTAATCCAAAATGTGACTTTATAAACAATGCCAGCACACAAGGAGCCAAACATTTGCAAGTGAGTGTTGCTCTCTAGTACCTTAAGCCCTGGGGGCTGGGGAAGAAGGAACAGTGGTGCATCATTTCCACAGGTCCTCTAGGGAGCTATTTATAGTCCAGCATTCAAATGAAAACCCTAGTGACCTGGGAAACTTAATGTGCCTTTCAAACTCTCTTACTTATACCCAGGGAATAATTCAGGATCAAAATCAAGATGCACACATACCCTTACTCACTCGCTCAGCTCATGCCTTTATCTTACTCAATATGAAACAAAGAAAGAATCCCACAGTCTATATTTAGTTGGGTTCTAATATTACCTAATTGATGGCTGAAAACACTACAGAACACTGAAGTTATACCCAAAAAAAAAAGAAAGAAAGAAAGAAAAAAAAAACCTTAGGAAAATGACAGGCCCAGACTTTTGAGATCGATAATTATAGCCTACAAAAAAAAAAGAATGTCGCAGGATTATTCTCAACAACTTAATGAGATTTGAAGGTTATGCTAGAAAGTGAAAATAATAAAATATGAAACAGTTTGCAACGACTTTAAATGTCAGCTATATGTATTTGATTTAAGTGACAATGCCATCATTATTGGCATACGTGTGCATCACAGTTTGCAAGACCTTTTGTTTTTTAGGGATCCAGCTGATCTTCATGCAACCCCTTCCATATGATTGGCTCTTAGGGCAGGCTGAAAGGCCTTTCCTAGGATCCTTCTCTTAGCACTGTCAAGTATAGGGCTGGAAAGTTGGCTTAGTGATTAAAGATACTTGCTAGACAATTCTCCAGTACCCGCATAAAGCAAGATATGCAAATGTTGCCAGCACCCAACCGCCAGGCTGGAGACATGCCACAGCAGCTAAGGCACTTGCCTGCAGTGCCTAACAAGTTCAATTCCCCAATACCCACGTAAAGTCAGATGCACAAAGTAGCATATGCATCTGGAGTTCATCTACAGCTGCAGCGGCTGGAGGCCCTGGCATGCCCATTCTCTCTATCTATCTTTCTCTCTACTTGCAAAAAGATAAAGAAAAACTCTTCAAAAAACTGTAAGGTTGATGTGGCAAGAATCCTGTAAAACTAATCCCCATTATACAGGTAAAAAGCAATTACAGGGGGTTGGAGAAATGGCTTAGCAGTTAGGGCACTACCTGTGAAGCCTAAGGGCCCTGGTTCAATTCCCCAGATTCCACATAAGCTAGATGCACAAGGGGGCACATGCATCTGGAATTCATTTGCAGTGACTGGAGGCCCTGATGAGCCCATTCTCCCCTTTCTCTCTATCTGCTTCTTCCTCTCTCTCAAATATATAAATAAAATATTTTTAAAATTTAAAAAAAAAAAGCAATTATACTGCAGAATAGGGAGCCATACTCCTAGGAAATGGATATAAATGCCATACTCTGGCTTCAGGTCACAGGGAAGGGTCATTTAATGGTTTTCTTCTTCACTTTAAGGTTGCATGTACTAAATATTAAGAAAGGAAGATGAGGGCCAGAGAGATGGCTTACCTGCAAAGTCTAGGAAATGGGGTTCGATACCCCAGCACCCACATAAACCAGATACACAGGGTAGTGCATGTGTCTGGAGTACATTTGTGGTGGCTAGAGGCCCTGGCACACCCATTCTCTCCCTCTCTCTCTCTCTCTCTCTCTCTCTCTCTCTCTCTCTCTCTCTCTCTCTCTCTCCTCTGTCTCTCTTTCTCTCTCTGGAAGATGAGCAATTATCTACTGACTCTGAGTAGTAGCTTGAGGACATGGATAATCAGGATAATCTGCACAAAGCATTCTAAAACGGTTGGTGCATTCCAACAACATCCTATGAGACACAAATGACTCACTGTTATAGTTAAAGAAAAGGGCACTTGGGCCTGGGAAGATGGATCAGTGGTTAAAGGTACTTGCTTACAAAGTCTGCTAGCACGGGCTCAACTCCCCAGCACCCATGCAAGTCAGATTCAAAATGTGCTGCAAGCTTCTGGCATTTATTTGCAGTGCCAAAAGGCCCTGACACATGAGTGCACATAAGTGTGCTCGTGTGTGTGCACACACACATGCAAATAAGTAAATTTTTTAAAAAATAGCCAAGTTTCGTGGCACATGCCTTTAATCCCAGCACTTGGAAGACAGAGGTAGGAGAATTACCATGAGTTCAAGGCCACCTGAGACTACATAGTGAAGTCCAGGTCAGCCTGGGCTACAGTGAAACCCTACCTCAAAAAACAAAAAAAAAAAAAAAAAAAAAAGAAAGAAAAGAAAAAAATAGTTGTTTCATCTCCTTATCTCCTTGAGCTCCTAAGTGTGGTAGCACACACTATTATTGAGATGGATCAATTGCAGGTTTGAGGTCAACCTGGGTATAACAAAATTCTGTCTCAAAACAAGTCAAAATAAAAAAGTTTAAGTAATATACCTAGGTCACACAATGACAAGCAAGAGCCCAACTCTATAATCTGGTAGTCTAACTCTTCAGTCTGTGTGCCTTAACCCCCAAACTGCCCAACTCAAGTTCTTTTCCCATGCCAACACTTTTCCTTAGATATGCATTTAAAGGGGGAATAGTTGCTATCTTAGCAATGACTAGATTCTCCCTCTGTTATTTTCTTTCTATTATTTATGTACCTGAAAGTAGAGAAGGAGGAAAACAGAGAAAATTAATGAATGGATGTGTCAAAGCCTCCTGGCACTGAAAATGATGCATGAACCACTTTGGGCATCTGGCTTTATTGTGGATGCTGAAGAACCAAATCCAGGCCATCAAGATTGCAAGCAAGAGTCTTTAATTGCTGAGTCATCTCTCTAGCTCTCTCCCTCTGCTCTTCACACAAACGAAGGAGCTTTTCAGACCTGGGTTGGAATTATGTCTTATCACTTACTGCATAAACAACTTTGCTCTAAAATTCTAAAGTTCTAAAATTCTCTAAAACTTGGGTTTCCTTGTTTGACAAAAGGGATTGTCAGGACCCAACAAGCATGATGGTTACCTGTAAAATGAATGCAATGAAAACTTCCTAATAAATATCAAACCTGGCCCCTTCCTCTTAGATTTATAGCTTGAAATCCACATATAAGCCAAGCACACACTAAACACAGAAAAACCATCACTCATTCACCCTTAGTCACTGGCTACAAAATGTATACCTTTTTAAAAATTTTTGTTTTCTTTTGAGAAAGAATCTCACTCTATAACCCAGACTTGCCTCAAACTCACATGGTGACACATACCTATGATTCTAGCATATGGCAAGTTCCTGTTTTGAGAGAAAGATTTTTTTTATTAATTTATTAACTAATCTTTTTATTTATTTTGGTTTTTCAAGGTAGGGTTTCATTCTAGCCCAGACTGACCTGGAATTCACTACAGAGTCTCAGGGTGGCCTCGAACTCACAGCGATCCTCCTACCTCTACCTCTTGAGTGCTGGGATTAAAGGCATGTGCCACCACGCCCAGCTTGATTTTATTTTTTAATTATTGTTAAGTAATTCTTTTTTATCTCATGTATGCATGTGTGTACGTGTGTGTGTGTGTGTGTGTGTGTGTGTGTGTGTGTGTAGACCAAGGTCTCTTGCCACTATAAATTAATGTCCTTCTGTGTGGTTGGAGATTTGTCCCCAAGCTGGCAGGCTTTGTAAGAAAGTACCTTTCCCTACTGAGCCATCTCCTCAGTCCACAGCGATATTTTAAGATGACAACATCCCTAAATACTTTTTTCCACACTGCCTCTGGATTGCAATAATTTCCTGAATATCTTTTCAGTGTATTTGTCCAAGTGTGCAAATTTTCATGTACTTCAAGCATCTACTGATGTCATTATACCCACCTTAATTCCACATGTCTATTAAGTACAGCCTATGACAACCATCACTAACCCTAGGGAGTTGATAGTTCCTTGGGTAAACAAATACATGAATAGCTAAGATCCCATGGGATGATGTACCAATCACTTTCCATGGGAGCAATTAACCTTGCTTGAGGTGTTAGGGACTAGTTTAAAAAGGAGGTGACCTTTGAGGTCAGCCACAAAGGATGATTCACTTTCTCCAAGAATTTCTGGGCATTCCAACATCAGGGTCAAATTACAAGAATAGCTTGTTACATCTATGACCACAAGTATATCACATCAGAAGACTTTTTTCCTTTGGGTTGGTCCAGATTATTAAAGACAGAACAGTCATGATGTCTTTCAAGATTAGTCCACTCAAGGCATTCACTGATAGTTTTACAAAGCAAATGTGTGGTATTTAACTATCCCAAAGCTGCCATTATATGGTACTTAGGATTCTGAACAATGCAAGTGTCTCCTTTGAGGGCTCATATATAATAAATGTGTGCTACATTAAAGATTATTGAAGATTGTAAACCTTTTTGCATGTATAAGATTGGTAGCTTTTAAAATATTGATGTATTTATACAAGTTACTTGAGTTGAATTTTACAGCAAACTCAAGAAAGAAAATGTCAAAGTTGAGCAAATGTTAAATGAACTCTAAAAGAATAGCTTCTTTAAAAAGATAATACTTTGAGGTGAACTAAATACAGAGCTTATCCTGAGTTCTAACACACATATAACTGAAGCATACATGGGCTGAAGTCTAAAACTATATATTCAAAAACAATTGGCATCAGCTTTCATCCCTCTCTGCTCCCTCAAAGGGCTTTCGTGGGGATTAATTTTGATAATCTACATGGATATGATGTTCTTGGTCTCCCAGAATTCAAACTGAAGACCAAAACCACCAAGGAGAAAGGGTTAACTGGGAAGTGCCAGTTCAGAAAATTGGGCTTATCGCCCACTTGCCAATTCATAACCTCCACCCCTCAGATATAAAGGGACATGCATGCTCTGTGTAAAAGTCAGCTCAACACTGCTGAGATGATCCTCCAAACCAGCCACAATTTATGGGAAGAATGGCATTTATTGCAGACTTACAGATCCAGGGGAAGTTCCATAATGGTGGAAGAAGCTGGCCCCCTTTAACAAGTCCACACAGAGAGAAAACCACCACCAGCCCCACAAGCAAATCCACTCCCGGAACCCCAGGCAGAGCTTTCTGCATACCTTAGGTTGGAATTCCAGCTCTTCCCCCAAACATACCTTAGGGCTGGACCTTAGGATCTACCCTTAGTGACACCTCCTCTAACCAGGTGGCTGAAAATTCAAGTTACAAACTTGAATAAAACTGAATCTATTGGGAGACATCTATTCAAACTACCACACCACCTCTATATAACCAGGGCACAGAAAGACTTGGAAGACTTATGTCACTGTACCTCTGAGGAAAGAGTATCAGTTCCAGGTTGCATCTCTAGGGCAGTGGATTCTGTCCTTAGTTACCTTCTTGAAAATTGGCTAGCCACAGAAGATGATCAGAAATGCTGGTTACATCTTGTCTGGTTTGGTAAGTAAAGAGACACAAAATACTGCAGTGTGATGTCCTTGCAGGGACTGGATCAAAGGAGTCAGTTGCAAGGGTCACCAGAGTTTAAAAAAAAAAAAAACCTGCACCAGTGTGACCCTCTACCTAAGGGGTATGTTGAAGGCTACCCTTGAAATATAGGGACCAGGTTGGTATTGTTATGACAACAAAATGATGAGATAATGTGTTTGAAATTCCCTTTGCAAAGTGTTCCCAGCACTAATGTTACCTTCCTCGCTACACTCCTCCTACTCAGTGTTTAAAGCTTGGGTAAATACCTTGAGTGTAGAAGAGAGGGGTAGCTTTTCATAATGTCGGATTCAACCTAAGGAAAATCTGTGTTTGCAGAGCACTATCCCCCTGGATTATCAAGCAGATCTGAAATGTATTAACCTTTTTAGTCGTTTGTGAACACCAGAGCAAGAAGACTTTTCTGAATAATCAAGAAAGCTTCTCCTTCTGGCAGGCAAATAAAAGGAAGCCAGGTGTTCAGGATTAAAAATGCATTACCCTCACCACTGACTGGCTCTTTCATAACACGTGCAATTTCTGCAGTAGAAAAGGTAAGGAGAAAATGAATAAAGATGACAAGGAACCTTCATGAAAAACGGGATGAGTCCGAAATATGGTCTAAGAAAGTGGCTCAGAAAGGATAGAGAGAAAGAGGAGAATACTATCTGTAACCAGCTCTGGTCTTCTTTTTCCTTTTCCTTAAAAATAGGTCTTCTTCCTGCCCACAGTGAATTGAGTGCACAATATCTGGGGTCCCCCAATAGCATCTGTGTATCAACATGGAGGTATGGATATATATGTCTTTGTGGCATAGCTAGGCAGGCCTTTTAACACTAGATAGACAACCACTAAATTCTCTAGAACTAATTCCAGGAAAAATAGCCCAACCCATGCTATCAATTTTTTAAATTAGCATTTTGCAATTACAATGTGAATAAGCAATTCTTAATTTGCAACTCGTGCATACAAAGCAAAAGAGGTTTTCTTTTTTAAAGTAAAACCAAAATAACTTCTACTAACAACACTAGTAACTTACATTTTGACATGTGCTCTCCGTGTCAGACCCATGTTAAGCTCTTAGCACTGATGGGACCCTTTCTGTAGCTAGGGCATTGAGTCCTAGAAGGTTCATAAGTGGATCAGAGGCTGCAGAGCTAAGGAAAGAATCATGACTCAAACCCAAGTTCAAACCCCTCATCTCTGTCCTACTCGCTAGTACAGGACCCTTCTGTGACTGTCACTTCATCATTCAGGCTGAGTCTTACACCAAGTAAAGGAAGAGAGCCAGCCCATGGGAAAGGCAAGAACTAAAACACAGCACCAGTTGTTATACAAAGGAGGATCACATTGCAAGCAAGCCTTTCAAACTGCACACAACAAGCTCTCGGTGCACCATGAAGTCACTCTGAGACTCAAGTATTGCTTTGGAGAGATTCTGTAATTTCAGAGTTTAATAATATGAAATGGGACCCAGAATCCTGAAACAAACCCATTTCAAAACTACAATGCCCCTGGAAATGAGCACTTCCATTAGAATAGAGTCCATTACGTATCCATCTCAGTGTAAGGGAAATAGACGCTTTTATGTTCGAACAAATGCCAAACGTCCGTACATTTTCATCCAGCTCTATTTCCTAAATTCCTTTTATCCACTTTCCCAATTTGTTCAGATATCTGAAACTGAAAGAATGCTTCCTCTTAGCCCAGTTTCTTGTTCCCCTTAACTCTATGACAAAATTATTCTTGGGTTTTATCATCGACCTATTTCTTAGACAGGACTTGGGTTTCATTATTTCACCACAAGGTCAAAAAACACAAAGAAATGTTCCAAAACAAAAAGATTCTGTCATTTTTTTTCTATAAACACAGAACTTTTATGCTATCTTTGCCCAAAATGCACATTATGAAGGAAGGTAATTTAAAGATTACAAACCTACAAAGGACACCTACTTATACTCAGGTATTGGGAAATGTCTCTGGACATCATAAATAAAAGATATTTATGACAGCTGAAGAGAGCAAGTGGCTTAATCAGGGAAATATTTTCCCATATTGTGTCAATAATGGTTGCAGATATCACAATTTAGGAATGCTTAATATTTTTAAGCACAGTATTTTCTATCTTTGAATCAGTCTAAAAAAATCCTCAACAAAATACTTGTTGTTATCATACCTGGTACTGAAAACCTAATCAAAAGCCTATAGCTGAGGAGGTCATAATCCCTACGGGGAAACTACTACTGTTGTCTGATTAAGCGGGTATATTATTATGTCCACCAAACTGCCTTCTAAATGCTTATGTTTATGCCCATATTTTACTGCTACTCTCACTTTTGGTTAGAGAAGCTCCTCTTCAGATGGCAGTTACCACTGGGGTAACTCAAAACTCACCAAAGTGCTGAGAAGAAATGACAGTGGTATGTCCAGCCCTAAGTGAGATATCTCTATTGCACCCTCCAAGGGTCAGGGACCATTGTGGAAGAGGTGGTGAAAAGAGTATAGGAGGCAAAAGAAGGAGTGGAATGCTTTGCAATACTATCTTCCAGGTGCAAAGTGGCTGTGGCATTTGTGACCTCACAGTAGCTGGTGCTACTTACTTGTTCAAGACCTATCTACCAGCAGGGGAAAACAATGACATCAAAATAGAAGAAAGACTACTTGGAAAGAAGGGATTCACTGGCAGGAGGATTTGGGAAGGGGAAAGGGAGGATTATGGGAGAGGATAATGATCATAGTATATTGTCTATATGTTGGAGGTTGTCAATAAAAAGGTTTTTTAAAAAAATCACAAAAACATTGTTGTTAGGCGTGAAAATAGGATGGGGATTAATTGGGAAAAAGGATTTTAGTGGGATGGACATAAGAGTTGTTAAAGGGGAATAAGATAAAAATACATTATACACATGTATGAGAGGGTCAAAACTTAAAATTTACAAATCTTTGTTGTGTGTATATATGTACAATTACTATTTACAAGACATTCTCTAAGATACCACTGGTCTACCAGGAGAACTAAAGGATACAGAGAGCACAACCTTCAAGAATCTTTCATCTTGTAGGGCAGGTAAGCAGCATGTTTGCAAGCTGCAGCATAAAGAAGTATACAGCCAGGCATGGAGGTGCGATTCCAGCACTTAGACTCTGAGTCAGAAGGATGGAGAGATGGAAGCCAGGCTGAGATATATTGCAGGACCTGGTTAAAAAACAAAAGCAAAAAGGAGGACGAGGAATGAGTTCAATAAAGCTAAAACTCGTGAGGGGAGCCCAGAGGGCATGAGGATAATAAGGGATCATAAGATGATGTTATTTCCAGTTGATGAAATACGTAAGAAAAGTGAACAATAATTCAGAAAACAGTCCCCTTTACCTGGAATTCAAAATGTCACTGGGAGACACAGCGAGAAATTCAAAGATTCCCACCCCCACCACCCCCGCCCATGAGTGTGAGTGCCAAGCCCAAGTCATTAAAGAAGCCAGTTGTCGTATTTTACACTTTACTTTGTTTTATCTATTTATAACGTCACCTTTTAAACAGCTAATGGATCTATAGTTAACAATTAATTGCACATGTTTAAAATGCAAACTTTCACAAGTGTTGACACGCGTATCCTGCCATGACACCACCACACAGGCAAGAGACTGAGCTCATCCATCACCCTCCCAAATTTCCTCACTCCCCTGTCCATCCTGCCCCTTCCCAAGCAACTTCTGATCTGCTTTTGGTCATTATAGATGAGTGCACATTTTCTAGAATTTGATATAAAGTGAATCATAAAGGATGGACATTTTAGCCTGACTTCTTCCATTCAGCATCAGTTTTGAGATTCATCCATGTAGTCCAGTGCACCCATAGTGTGTTCCTTTTGACTAATGAGTAGTGCTCCATTGTAGAGATGTACCAACAGTTCATCTTACTGATGACAACTGTGCTATTTCCAGGTTTGGTCCACTGCAAATAAAGCTGCTATGAATACTCATATACAAGTCTTTATACAGACATATGCATTTGTTTCTTTTTCAAATTATTTTATTTAAGCCAGGCATGGTGGCAAATGCCTTTAATCTCAGCATTTGAGAGGCAGAGGTAGGAGAATCATTGTGAGTTTGAAGCCACCCTGAGACTACATAGTGAATTTCAGGTCAGCCTGGGCTAGAGTGAGACTCAACCTAGAAAAAAAAAATTATATATATTTGAAAGAGAGAAGCAGATATATAGAGAGAAAATGGGCATGCCAGGGCCTCTAACCACTGCAAATGAACTCCAGATCCATGTGCCACCTTGTGCTTCTGGTTTCATGCGAATCCTGGGGACTTGAACCTGGGCTCTTAGGTTTTGCAGGCAAGCACCTTAACTACTGAGCCATTTCTTCAGCTCTGCTTTTTTTGGGCAGGGGGAGTAAACACCCACCCATAAAATGACTGGATCACATAATAGGTTTAGATTATTTGTATATACATATATATGTTTGTTTGTTATTTTAGGTAAGGTCTCACTGTAGCCCAGACTGACCTGGGACTCACTCTGTAGTCTCAGGTTGAAATTGAATTCACAGTGATCCTCCTATTTCTGCCTCCCAAGTGCTGGGATTAAAGGCATGCACCACCATGTCTGGTCCTAATTTATCCATTTTTTTATGGACCATGCTTTAGATGCTGTATCTAAGTCTTTGTTTTTATTGGCATATATGAATTATGCACAATAGTGGGTCTCATTATGACATTTTCATATGCATATATAATATATTTTAATCATATTCACCGCCTTACCCTCTCTTGCCCTTAATCCCACTGATTCCCTTTCATCTTTCCAACAACTTTCATGTTTTTCTATTTTCTTGTGCTCCAATGAGTTTAATTAGGACTGCTTACAGGAACAAGAGTGAGGGATTAATTAAAAGAATATGGGCAATCTACCAGTTGCTACATCACTGAAGAAAACTCTCTCCCCCAGCTATAGATCTTCAGAAAACTGCAAAAGTTTTCTCTTACATTTTCTTATAAATTCCTATTTAGGTCTATGGTTCCTTTGGAGTCGATATTTTCTGTAATTGTATAAGGTAAAGGTAGAAGATTTGCAGAGCTTTTATTTTACTTTATTTTCCCACATGCCTAGGCAATTTTCCAGCTCCTTTTTTTGGGGGGAGATGCTTTTGGAGGTAAAGTCTTATGTAGCCCATGCTGTGTTTAACCCACTATGCAGCAATGATAGCCTTGAATGCCTGATCTGAGCACTGGGCTTCCTAGCACATGCTACCACACTTGACAGAAAATTATTCATTTTATATTGGATTACCTTTATGCCTTTCACAGGCACTCAACTGACTACATATATATGGGTCTTCTTTTACTCTACTCAGTTCCACTGATATATTTGTGTATCTTGATATTAATATCACATCATCCTCACTACTATAGGGTTGTGATCAGCCTTGAAGGCAGTAGTTTAAGTTCTCCAATATTGTTCTTTTATTTCAAATAATTTGGGCTATACTAAGTCTTTTGCATTTCCATATAAATTTTTAAATCAGCATGTCAATTTCTATGAAAAAAATAACAACCTGCCAGGATTTTGATTGGAACTGCATTGAACAATGATTTAAGGAAAACTGCAATCTTAGTATTGAAACTGCTCAGCTCTAGGCATAATATGCCTTTCTATTTTTGTTTTTCTTTTTGCTCAGCAATATTTGGTAGTTTTCTGTGTATTTTAATGGATTTATTCCAAATATTTCATATTTTTGAATCTATTACAATTACTTAGTTCAGTGTGTGAATATTTTTTGCTAGTATAAAGAAATACAAGAGCTGAGCAGATAACTCAGCAGTTAAAGGCACTTGCTCACTAAGTCTGCCAGCCTGGGTTCAATTCCTTAGTACCCACATAAAGCCAGAAGCGCAAAGTAGCGCATGCATCTGGAATTTGCAATAGCAAGAGGCCCTGGTGCACTTATGCCCTCTCTGTCTCTCTCCTCCCCTCCTTCTCTATGCTCACAAATAAATAAATAAATAAATAAATAATTTTTTTTAAAAAAGAAATACAAGCCAGGAGTTATGGCACAGATCTATAATACCAGGACTTGGGAGTCTGAGGCAGGAGGATTGCTGCAAGTTCTAGACGATCCTGGCCTACTTACTGAGTTTAAGACAAGCCTTGCCTACATAGAAAGAGCCTGTCTCAAGGTCAGGGGAAAAGATTGTGTAAAAGAAGGGCAGAGGGAGGGTCAATCAAAATTCAAGATATTCTGAATAAGACATATGAAAACCTACTTTTTTGAATAATGGCACATCAAAAAGCCGTAAGTTGTTACTAGAAAATTTTCAGTGCCAGGGATGGAATATAATCCAGTGAGTTGTTGGCCAGGGAGGTCCCTGTTGCCTCCAAAACATTACAGGCTATTGCCAAGGCCCTTGGTTTACCTTGAGAAAGAGATGGTAAAACCCTATTGCTGAAGACTTCACATGCCTGAGAGGCAAAGTCACTGAGAAATCAAGCTGGTGCTGAGCAGAAAACCTTCTCCCTGTAGACCAGCCAACTGAAAGCTGGAAAAAGCTGCACTGTATGCAGCCCTATGGGAGACAGAAGTCATCAGCAAGAAAACAGTGCCTTACGTTTGTCCAGACAGGCCAAATGACCAAGCGAATGCAATACTGGCATGTCTGCTCTGGGGGAAACCCACTGTTCTCTAATTGGACTGAAGGCCCACTCTATGGGAGGGAATACGTGCCTGGTACTGAAAACCTAATCAAAAGTCTATGGCAGGAGAGATCATGAGCCTTAGGGGTATAAAGCCTGCTCTTGTCTGGATAAATGCATATATTATTCTCACCAAATTGCCCTGAAAGCACTACTTAATGTTCATATTCATATATTACTGCTAATCTCACTTCTGGTTAGAAAAGCTTCTCTTTTCAGATGGCAATGACCACTGGGATGACCCAAAAGGCAACATAGAGCTGAGAAGAAGGGAAGGAGGAGTGTCTAGCACTGAAATATCTCACGCCCTCCAAGGCTCAGGGTCCATTGTAAAAGAGGTGGCGGAAAAAAAAATGTAAAAGCCAAAGGAAGTGTACCACTCCTTACATGCAACTGTCCAGAGAGAAATTGGCCTCGAGGTCTGGAGAGATGGCTTAGTGGTTAAGCGCTTGCCTGTGAAGCCTAAGGACCCTGGTTCAAGGCTCGGTTCCCCAGGTCCCACGTTAGCCAGATGCACAAGGCGCACGCGTCTGAAGTTCGTTTGCAGAGGCTGGAAGCCCTGGCACACCCATTCTCTCTCTCTCCCTCTATCTGTCCTTCTCTCTGTGTCTGTCACTCTCAAATAAATAAATAAATATTAAGAGAAAAAAAAAAGAAATTGGCCTCGATATCCATGACCTCATAGTGCCTAGAAATACCTACACAAGATCCTCATAATATGAGAAAAAGATGATGGCATCAAATTAAAAGAGAGACTAGTAGAGAGAGGGAGGGGATATGATGGAGAGCAGAGTTATGAAGGGGAAAGTGGGGGAGGGGAGGGAAATATCATGGTTTGTTGTCTGTAAGTATAGAAGTTGTCAACAATATATATATATTTAAAAAGAGGGGCTAGAGAGAGAGCAAGAAGTGAAGAGTGGAAATGTTTGAAGGGGCGAAAACTGCTTGTACCACAAGTTTAGTAATCAAAGAAAAAGGGAAAGATGGCACAGTGTTTCAAGGGAGCAACAATTTACAGAGAAAGTAGTTAGCTTTATTTCTTGCACACAAGATGGAACCCAGCCAAGCAGAGCAGTGGGCAGAGGGCAAGGGAGTGCTGGAGGCTGAGGGGCTGGAGCAGGAGGAGTGCTGAAGCAGCGAGACCTGGTGGGGGGGAGACAGGCTCCTTGCCTTCTGTCTGCTTAGTCTGCTCCCCGAAATCCAGCTGAAGTGAGGGCTCTGAGTACCGATCAATGCCCAGACCAAACTGATGTAATCACTGCTATGAAGTATTAAATAATGAATGAGAGTTATTTCGTTCACGCTCTTTTGAAGAGCCTGTTACAAAAGGACCTTTGGAAGAAGACCAAAGACCAACTTGTCTTTGCAAAGTTTATTTTTAAAATGCATAATTAATACAGAAAATATCACTATACAATAAAATCAAGGTTTTTCTCATTTTTCTAATAAAGTGAATTTCTATGAAGAAGAACAAAAAAGGAATAATATTACCAAAAATAGAATGGATGTCAGGTATGGTGGCATATACCTGTAATTTCAGCACTTAAGAGGCAGAAGCAAAAGGATTGCCAGTTCAAGGCCAGCCTGTGCAGGCTACAGAACAAGAACCTGTCTCAAAAAAAAATTAAGTGTCAAGGGTGGTGGCGCACACCTTTAATCCCAGCACTAGGGAGGCAGAGGTAGAAGGATCGCCATGAGTTTGAGGCCACACTGAGGCTACATAGTGAATTCCAGGTCAGCCTGAGGTAGTGTGAGACCCTACCTCGAACAAAAAAAAAATTAAGTGACTAGGTTAGTAAAATGGTTTTATAATAGGCCTCAAATTCACTGTAAGAGCCAGATGTAGTGGCATATGTCTTTAATCCCTGCACTTGGGAAGCAGAGGTAGGAGGATCACTGTGAGTTCAAAGGCCACCCTGAGACTATAGAGTGAATTTCAGGTCATCCTAACCTAGAGCAAGATCCTACCTCGAAAAACAACAAAAATCCATTGTAAAATTTTTGAGTTCTGTGTTAGAGGGAAAAGGCTAAATGGAAAAGTAGTGCTTAACATTTAGTAAGAACTTACTATACGACTGTGCTAAGTATTTATACATAATCACATTGAATCCTGATAACAGCCTTGAGATAAATGCCCTTACTTTGATTTCATGTGAAGAAAGCTGAGGGTCTGAGAAGTTATCTCCCCTGAGATCTGTCTACTGCACTCTCCTATACTAGTTTTCATATACAAGTAGTGATTTCTATATGCCTAGATTAACAGTGTTATAGAAAAATGTAGGCACCGCCTAGCCTCACAGCAGCTACACACAATGTCTGTTTTCATCACCCATATCACAGATGCAAATATAAGAACCAGAAAGTCAATCATGAGATGCCAGAAGCCAACCTTTCTTCTAATGTGCTCAGGTGCCTACAAAGATGTCAGAAAATACAGTCAAGGGGAGTTCCTTTAATTTAAAAATGGCTTATAGGATCATGTTGCATATCCAGCAAGTATGAGCTAAATCTCCAGTTCCCTAAAAGGAATCAAGTATAGTATAAATTCCCAAGGAGGAACATATTGCCTCTAGCATATAAGCTCAGTATATGAAGCGAAAATCTTCTGAGTTGAAATTGAATGCATAATGAGCTGCTAAAGTATGATGTGTATAGTACGTTCTCTCCTTTTAAAAGGGGCGGCAGTTGATGTTCCAAAGAAAAGATGTGTTCCATAGTGCAATTCACCACTGGCCGCCTTGGGCACACTGATGTGGGCTGTTGAAAGGCCCTAGCTCATCAGTGTGCTGAATTGAAACTCAATAGCTAGAATAATCAGATACGACAAGGGGAGAGCAGTAGGGGGGTGGGAATATCAAATAAATTTTAATGCTTTAAGCTGGGGATATAGCTCAGTGGTAGAGCACCAATCACAGGGCTTGGATCCAAACTATAGCACAACACACACACACACACACACACACACACACACACACACGCACACAAAATAAATAAATACTATTTCTGGAGCCTGTTTTGGTTTGAATTTATGTGATTTCTGGTAATTATTTTTCGAGACAAGACCAAACTATGTCACCCTAGCCTGGCCTAGATATTACCATATAACCCAGGGCTGGCCTTCAATTCAAAATCCTGCTGCCTTGGGCTGGGATTACAAAAATGTACTGCCATGCCCCATGCCTGGCTCTGCTGGTGATTTTCCTATCCTCTCGGTTTCTTTTCCTGATGCCCTGCACTGCAGAACAGGGCTGTCATGCTGGAGTTAATAATGCAGAGCCCGGCACACAGTCAGACTCTACGTGCTGGCCGCGGAGACTGCTAAACCACCGCTTGCGGTGGCAGCGCTCTCAGCTGAGTCTTGTCTGGCTACATAAATAGAAATCATTACATTTTCCTCTGGGCATGTTTTCAGAGTTGTCCTGGGTCATTCTTCATCTTCTTAAAATCATTTTTAAATTAAATCATTTAATTATTTTAACTTATTTCGTAAAATAACTGTAAGCTCAAATTTGAAATCCTTATGTCTAAACAAGGTCTTATGTCCACAAACTCCTGGTGCATTCTTTCAGAGAAAAATATCTTTGGTAATCTTTTGCCAGCTCTCTTGGCATCCAGACCTACCATTTGCTATAGCACCTGCTATATCATTTTCAGGGTCCAGTGACCAATAAAACTGTAAGACTTCCATGTTGTAAAGAAAAAGAAAACTGTTAGAGGGGCTAGAGAGCTGGCTTAGCAGGTAAGGCACTTGACTGCAAAGTCTAAGAACCCAGGTTCATTTCCCCATAAGCCAGATGCACATGGTGGCACATGCATCTGGAGTTTGTTTACAGTGGCTACAGGCCTCTCTCTCTCCCCCCCTTCTCTCTAATAAATAAATTTTAAAAATTAAATACTTTTAAAACTATTAGAGGACTGGACAATAGCTCAATGTAATAGCACTTGGCCAGCATGCATTCCCACTACTGAAAAATAATTGCAATTTTAAGCCAGGTGTGGTGGTGCACACCTGTAATGCCAACACTTGAAAGGTTAATGCAAGAGAACATCAATTCTGAGGCCAGCCTGAACCACCTAACAATACCCTACTCCCCAAAAAATAAAATAAACACTCGGGGCTCTGTCCAGTGAAGTACTTGCCTTGTAAACATGAGGTGCTAAGTTCAACCCCCTCAAAACCCATGTAAAAAAAGCTTGGTGGTCAACATGGCTCAGGGAAATTTTGAGGAAGGGGGGCAGAAAGAATGTCAGGGCCATTCGTTGGGTCATGATATGCAGAGACATTTCTCCTACCCATAACTGTGGGCTAACTCCACTATGCATGACCCATATACCTCAACAAGGAGGGGACGGTGGAGGGGGTAGGACATGGATGAGCCTAACAATGGTACCAACTTGACTGTATTCACTGAGGATAAAACTAATTAATGAAAATAATAATAATAAAAATAAAAAAATAACAAAGGAAAAAAAAAAGCTTGTTGGTAATGTAAATATAGGAAGATCCTTGAGGCTTGCTGGCCAGTCAGTCTTCTGACCTCAATACCCGGGTGCACACACATGTACAAATAATAAATGAAGAACTATTTTTGAGTCATTTCAAGATGGCAAGAGGAGAAAACTAAACCAAGTGCAGAGTCCAGAGCCCCTGTATGTGCAGAACTCTGAATGAGCCACACACCCCTGAAGCCAGCTTATGTGGCATTATTTCCATCTGATAACTGCAAGTGCTCTATACTTTCATTTGTTGATTTATTAACTTATTTATTTATTATTAATTTATTTTTATTTTGAATCTATTTTTTGTCTCAAGCTTGTCTGGGAATTTACAATTCAACATGTTTGCAGGCAATCTAATTTCTTGTTTCCAGAGCAGAGAACACCACTGCTCTCCTGGAGTGTGGGAAAATCAGATAACCCTCCAGTTCTCAAAGATTCGCTGTGCAATGATAAGCTCAGAAAACCTCCTCCTGCTCTGGAAAGGCCCCGCCACCTTGCAGCAGAGGCCGAGAATCTACTGAGCACGAGGCACACAGGCAAGTCTTTACCTCCAGCCAAAGGCAAAAGGTCTCACCCACCAATCCCAGATCTTCATTTCCACTGAGGAATCTGTTTAAAGTTGATTCCTTGATTATTCTATGGTATTAAAAACTAAAACCTATTAACATTAGTTTAGTACTAACATTAGGCTAGTAATGTTCCTGCCCATTGAACATTAAGAGGAGTGACAGAACCTCTTTACTTAATGAAGAGCCTTGCTTTTGTTGGGCTCAAATAGTGAATAAATAGATTACGGTAAGCCTGTGTTTCATTTCAAAAACATACAGTGCTCAATGTAGATTTCACTCATACATCCTTCTTAAGGCACTATAGCACAGAGGAACTCAACCCATCAAAGACTCACTCACATGTTTGCTTCATCTCTGAACCCTCTTTGAACTGCAGGACAGAACTACCATTGTTTTATTTTATTTTCTCCATTATTTTAGCAAAGGCACTTCTCTTCATGGTTCATGTGTATAGTCTCAGCTACTTGGTAGCTCAGGGCCAACTTGAGCTATATAGCAAAACCTTATGACAACCAAAACTCTGTATAGTCTGTCTTTTAAAAAAAAATATTTTATTGTTATTTATTTACTTGAGAGAGTGAAAGAGGTAGTGAGAGAGAAATAATGGGTGTGCCATGACCTCTAGCTGCTGCAAATAAACTCTAGACACATGTGCCACCTTGTACAGCTGGCTTACATGGGTCCTATGGAATCAAACCTGGATACTTTGGCTTTGCCCACAAGTGTCTTAACTGCTAAGCCATCTCCCCCTTCCTCTGTACAGTCTTGAATCTCCAGGAACTATTGAGAGGTAAGGCAACCATGTTCTTTCTAAGTCTTACCAGATACTGATAAAACAGTAATATCTTCTTCAGTCAGCTTGTTTCCTCATGATTTTAATGATCAGCATGTGGATTTGCATTGTTACTGCCTAGGCCAAAGCCAGACAGCCCAGTACTCAGATGCTGGGTGAAGGCTAGGTGTCAGTTACTAAAGCAAAAGGAATATAGAACCTCAAGTCCAAAAGTAGAGCCCAAGCAAGGGGATGGCCAGGTAAGAGCCACATGCGAGAGTGAAAGCAAGCCCCCGCCGCAGGGCATGCGTTCAAGCAGCAGGTGTGCAGGTAAGCAGCGCAGCCTGTGACGGCCCAGCAACCATCCATGGAGGAATGGTGGCCCCTGGGCAGTGCACAACTTGTGCAGCTCCAAAAGACTTCAGAACCAGGGCAACTCAAAACTCACCATAGTACTGAGAAGAAGTGACAGTGGAGTGTTCAGCACTAAGTGAGACATCTCTATCACACCCTGCAGGGCTCAGGGACTATTGCAGAAGAGGTAGCAGGAAGAATGTAAGAGCCAAAGGGAGGGGGAGCTGCTTACAATACTCTCCTCCAGATACAAAGTGGCCTTAATATTTCATGACCTCACAGTGGCTGATGCTACCTACACAAGACCTCCATAATAGGAGGGCACAAATTATGGCATCAAATTAGAAGAGAGACTAAATTAGAAGAACTTCTTGCTTGGGCTCTACTTCTGGACTCAAAATTCTGTATTCCTTTTGCTTCAGGAACTGACACCTGGCCTTCATCCATCATCTGATGACTGGGCTGTCTGGCTTTGGCCTAACCAGCCACAACTCAAATCCAAATGCTGATCATTAAGATCATGAGAAAACAAGCTAACTTATCACCATCTAGTAAAAGTACAAAGACCATGGTTGCCTTACCACTGAACAGCTCTTGGAGATTGGAAAGAAGACAGGGTTCAGTGCAGGGTGGATTTGGAAGAGGGGAAGTGGGAGTGGTAGGAGGGTGTTATCGTGGTTTACTGGCCATACTTAATGGAAGTTGTCAATAAGAAGTTAAAAGGGAGCCGGGTGCGGTGGCACATGCCTTTGATTCCAGCACTCAGGAGGCAGAGGTAGGAAGATTGCTGTGAGTTCAAGACCACCCTGAGACTACAAAGTGAATGCCAGGTCAGCTTGCACTACAGCAAGACACTACCTTGAGAAAAAAAAAAAACAGAAGGAAAGATAGAAAAAGAAAGAAAGAAAGAAATTTTGGGTTGCAGAAAGGTGCATACATCTAGAATTCTTTTGCAGTGGCTAGAGGCCCTGGAGTGCCCATTATCTCTTGCTCTCTTGCTCTCTCTCTCTCTCTCTTTCTCTCTCCCTTTCTTTCTCTCTCCTTGCAAATAAATTTTTAAAAAATAAGTTAAAAGAGGGGGGTCAGAGAAAAACCAGTATTCACACTCAGAAAGAAACTAGTGCTCAGGAAAAGCTGTCTCTGTGAGGATGACCATATGGCCAGGAAATGCTGTGCAAAACAAGCAGAGGCATGAACACTGAGGAACAGGAGCTGAAAGATGTGACAGTAAGAGAGCCAATGACCTGGTGCTCCTTATAAGCAGTCACCTGCTTGGTAATCAGATTGGCCAGAAGAGTATAAATTGGTGCAGCCACTATGGGAATCAGTTGGATGTTTCTTAAAAAGCTATAAATAGACCTACCATATGACCCAGCTATGCCACTCTAGCCCAAAGGACTCTATACGCCACTAAAGAGATATTTGTTCATCCATGTTCACTGCTGCTCTATTCATAATAGCAGAATCAGTCTACATGCCTACCAGCTGATGAATAGATAATGAAAACTCATACATATATAGTGGAATTTTATTCAGCTTTACCAAAAAAATGAAATTTTCAGGAAAATGGAAAAAAACTGGAAAATATTACACTAAGTGAGGTAACCTAGGCCCAGAAAGACAAGCACAGTGTGTTGTGTCTCATAAGTGAATCCTAGGTTTCAGTTTTTAGATTTGTGTGTTTAAAGTGGAGTGAATGTCTATAGAGACTAGGAGCCTAGAAAGGGACCGTGGGGTGGAGGAGAGGCACATGTGATATAATTGTAGAGGGATAGAACATTAGGGATGGAAAAGTTTAAGCAGGATGAGGGGACAGAAGAGAGGGCTAACCAAAATTAATGATGTATGAAAAAGACAAATGGAAGCCTACTACTTTGTGAGCTAATTTAAGTATATGTAATTTTTTTAAAAGAGTTTGAGTGGAGGTACCTATGTGAGTAGCTAATGCTGATACCAGAAGCCATGAGTTACTAAAATGCAATGCATTCAGTCTAATGTTAAAAGTCTCTATAGGTTTTTTGTTTGTTTTGTTTTGTTTTTCGAGGTAGGGTCTCACTCTGGTTCAGGCTGACCTGGAATTAACTATATAGTCCCAGGGTAGTCCTGAACTCACAGTGATCCTCCTACCTCTGCCTCCCAAATGCTTAGATTAAAGGCATGTGCCACCACACCCAGCTCAAAATTCTCCATAGTTTTTATCAATCCCAGTGCTGTTCAAATATCCCCATAGTCCAAGGTCTTTTAACTGAGCCATAATAGCAAAAAAAAAAAAAACACATAATGGCACAAAATAAATATTATTCATATTGCAAAAGATGGCACTGGGCATAGCAAAGAAATACTGATTTAAAACAAACAGGGAAAACATCAAACTCTGTAGCTCCAAGTCTAACAACACTAGCCAGTGACAAATCTCTAAGTCTAATAATTCTAACAAGGGATGAATGAGTCTCTGGAGTTTCAATTCCACCCCTCCAGCTTGGCTATTCAGTCCAAGAAAACTTCATCCAGTGCCGTCAGCTCTTCTTGGCAGCTATCCCATAGTTCTGGTATCTCCATTAGATCTCTACTGCAACCACAGTTCATCTTCTGGGCTCCATCAGGCCTCCATGCAGATAATCCAACAAGCCTGCTTCACACTGCCCATGGCCATTTCCAAAATATAAAACCATATTGCAAATTTAATGACCCTCTCTTTCTGGCATTTTTATACTCCATAGTGCCATGTGGGCTACCAACTTGTTAATCCTGGGGCGGGGAATAAAGCAGACTTTGAAGAACAGGACACTATTTTAACATTTAGGCCCCTTACTTCAAAAGAATCCACATTCTTCCTGCTATCCCAATGCAGATCACCTGGCCCAATATCAATGGTTGTAATTTCTTACACAATTGCAGCTGAACCAGCAGCCATTTCATCCCAAAGATTTCATTTCTTTCTGTCCATATCCAGCTGTTCATACAAGTTTATATCTATGTAAAGCAACCCTGAATAAGTCCTCAGGACATGAGCATAACAACAAGCCTCTCTCATACAAACTGCTTATAGACCAGTCTCAACAGTTCTTTCTCACCCTCATAGGCCAAACCTCATAGTCCATAGTTCTTACTGCATGCAGGTCTTTCAACTCAGACCAGAATAGTCCATATAGCTGTACTTAAGTACTGCAAAGCGTCTCTTAGGACAAAGTTTCAAATCCATCCACATTCCTCCCTCAAAACAGTACCAAAAGGCCAAAAGCTACACAGTAGGTTTCTGTCAGCAATGACCCCACTTCTCGGTACCAATTTATTATTGCAGTCAGCTTCACGGTGCTGTTAGAAAATACCAGGCCAAAAGCAGCTTGTGGGAAGAAAGTGTTTATTTTGGCTTACAGACTTGAGGGGAAGCTCCATGATGTCAGGGGAAAATGACAGCATGAGCAGAGGGTGGACATCACTTCCTAGCTCTCCACCTTGGTCAGAGAAGCCTCTCTTTGCAGTGAGCAGCAGTTGTAGAGATTCATAAGATGCTAAGAATAAGTCACTACTGAGTAAAAGTTTGGCTTTAACAGGGATATCTACATTACTTCTTCCAAGGCTCAAGGAACATTACATGAGAGGGACAGAAAGAACGTAAGCGCTAGAGGATGCAGAGGTGTGTCACGGAACCCTGTCTTCTGGACATGGCATGGCTATTGCATGTAGAAACACACAGCAGCTGCCCTTGATTCCCTTCCCTGCCCTTCCCTGCCCTATTCTCCCAGAGGAGTTATTGGCAGTTAATGGTTGCTAGGGTAAGGGAAAATATTTTCTTCAATGCTTTAGCCACTAAGTTGCTCATGGCCCAGTATAATCCGGTAAATAACCCTCCACCCATGTTCATGCTGGAAACCATAATTAAACTCAGTGGGTCATCAAAAAATTAAAAAGACATTCAAGTAGAAAGGGAACTAGTTGAGAGGAAGAAGGGGCTTGGCATGAGTAGGAAGAGAATAAGAGAAGGTAACTGAGGTGAATGTAATCAAAGTGCATTATATATCAGTATAAAATTGTCAAGAATAGGGCTGGAGGGATGGTGTAGAAGTTAAGGCACTTGCCTGCAAAGCCAGGACCCACGTTAGCCAGATGCACAAGGGGGCGCATGTGTCTGGAATTCATTTGCAGTGGCTGGAGGCCCTGATGTGCCCATTCTCTCTCTCTCCTTCCCTCTTTCTCTGACAAATAAATAAATAAATAAATAAATAATAAAAATAATTTTTTAAATTGTCAAGAATAAATAAAATTTAAAACTTTACTTATTTATTTATTTATTTGAGACAGAGAAAGACAGAGAAAGAAGTAGATAAAGAAAGAATGAGGGTTGGAGAGATGACTTCGTGGTTAAGGCACTTGCCTGTGAAGCCTAAGGACTCACGTTTGATTCTCCAGGTCCCACATAAACCAGATGCACAATGATGCAAGGTCTCACATGCGTACAAGGGGGCGCAAGCATCTGGAGTTTGAGTGGAGTGGCTGGAGGCCCTGGTGCGGCAATTTTCTCTCTCTTTCTCTCTCTCTCTTATCAAAAAAAGGCAGTCTATTGGGCTTGCCTCAAAATAATAAAAGAGAGAGAGAGTATGGGCACACACCAGTGCACTGGCTTTATGTAGGCACTAGGGAATTGAACCTGGGCCATCAGGGCTTGTAAGCAAATGCTTTTACCACTGAACCATCTTTCTAGCCTGAAAATAAATAATTTTTTAGAAAAAAAGATTGGCCCAGGAACTGGGCTTGATTGACACTGGTATATAAGAACCAACTCCGTTCAGCTCAAATGTTACATTTTAAGGAATTTTGTAAAACAGCTATTAAACATGTCCATTATTTTTAAATTGTATAAAATAACCACTAAAGATTTATATTAAAAACAAAAGGAATAAACACTCAAAACAATGGCCAGGCCTGGTGGCACATGCCTTTAATCCTAGAACTTGGGAGGCAGAGACAGGAGTGCCATGAGTTCGAGGTCACTCTGAGACCACATAGTGAATTCCAAGTCAGCCTGAGCTAGATTGAGACCCTACCTCAAAAAAACAAAAACAAAACAAAACAAAAAGGCAAACATTGTTAACATGATTATAACCTAAAGCAATAATGCAAGTGAAAATTTGTCACCTTCTCTAAAAGGGGGTGGGAGTGTTGCTTCTGTAATTTTCTGTAACTACCACACCCTATTGTCAGAAACCCAATAATCACCTTAGACTCCTTCCTTCCATGTACTCCCATAGTCACTTAATAATAGCCAAGTCGTAAGGACATGTACTCATCCAACTGTAATGAGTCTAATTTAGATTTTCTATCTAGTTTAGATTTTATTGTGTTGTGTATATGACTAATAAATAAAATGGAAACTAATAATTTCAGAACTCAAGTCCAATTTCTTACATTATTCTATTTAACAAACTTACAATTCCTCCTACAACTTGTTATAAACATTTCTAAATTTCTCATCTCAGTTTTTGTGTTTCTCCAATCATTAACAGGCTGTATCATTCTATTAGCCCTACTTTGATATGTACTGCTGTAGAAAATAACACAGACGTTCTTCAGTTTATGATGAAATCATGTCTGATATAGCCATTGTATGTCAAAAACCAGCAAAGTTGAAAATGCATTAAGAAACCTGACCACATCATAGCTCAGCCATATGGTGTATCACAGATTATTAGCTGGTCAAACAAAATTCCATGGCTGACAGGGAGCTGGGAAAGTGTGGTGCTGCACATTGCTAGCCAGTGAAAATGACTCACCTTCAAAATGTGAAGAAGTATCATTTGTACTGGACTGGACATTATTTTTACATATTGTAAGTTAAAAAAATAAGTGGAATCATCATAAGTCAGGGACTGTGAGCATCCCTTACCATCTCTAAAACATCTGACTTTCTCTCCCCAGTTCAAGTCTATAGTCCTCCCTTATCTCTCCTTCAACATGTCCTCATGGTACACATGTCTTACACCCCTCTGCTCCACCTCTACTTTATAGCCAGAGGTTTTCCTACAAGTCAAGTGGAATTGTGTTATTCCATATCTGAAACCTGCCAATTATTTTCCACCTACCACTTGGTCCTTCCTCCTTTTCTATACTGCCACACACCCTACACTGCCCACCCACACACATATGTACAGAGTATATTAACTACTTTTGCATTTCTGTGTGGCCTGGCAGAACAAAATATATGAAAAGAAAAATTTATTTTGACTCAAGGTTTCCAAGGGTGTCAGTTCATCATGAAGGAGAAAGCATGACAGAGCTCATGGTGAACAAAGTAGGTAACAAAGACTCTTCACATCACAGCAGCCCAGCCCATCATCCAACTATGCCAAAACTTTTGAATCATCCCCTAGAATTGGACTGGTTTTCTAGTATTTTGCTAAGAGCAATGGCATTGAGGGAAACACTCTCAAATTTCTAAAAGTAGGACTCTAATGTCAAAGAGTATGAATGTCTTTAAAGCCTTTAATACATACTCCCAAATTGCTTTCCAGAAAAGTTGTGCCATATACATTTCTATTCTGACTTCGTCAAGTTAAATACCACTTTTTAAAAAAGGAAAAAGAAAATTTTTCATCTAGTGATCAAAAATGGCACTTCTGGGCTAGAGGCTTAGTGGTTAAGCACTTGCCTGTGAAGCCTAAGGACCCTGGTTCCAGGCTCGATGCCCCAGGACCCACATTAACCAGATGCACACGGAGGCGCAAGCGTCTGGAGTTCGTTTACAGTGGCTAGAAGCCCTGGCATGCCCACTCTCCTCTCCCTCTCTCTCTCTCTCTCTCTCTCTCTCTTTCTCTGCTTTGTCTGTCTGCCACTCTCAAGTAAATAAATAAAAATAAACAAACAAAAAAATTGTAAATGGCATTTCTGAGGCTAGAGAGATGGCTTAGCAGTTAAGGCACTTGCCTGCAAAGCATAAGGATCCAGGTTCAATTCTCTAGTACCTATGTAAGCCATATGTACATGATGGCACATGTGTCTGGAGTTTGTCGGCAGTGGCTAGAAGCCCTGGTTGTGCCCCTCCCTTCCTCCCTTCCTCTCTCCTTCTCCCTCTTCCTTTCTCTCTCTCTCTCTCATCTTTCTATGTATCTCTCTGCTTGCAAATAAATAAATAAAATATTCTTTAAAAATGGCATTGCTAGCCAGGTATGGTGGCGCACACCTTTAATCCCAGCACTCGGGAGGCAGAGGTAGGAGGATCACCAAGAGTTCAAGGCCACCCTGAGACTACATAGTGAATTTCAGGTCAGCCTGATCTAGAGTGAGACCCTACCTTGGAAAAAAAAAAAAAGGCATTTCTGTTTTGTTCTATATTTCTTTGAATAAAAGTGGCATCAAATGGCTAAAGCTGTTTGTAGTTCAGTAGATGAGCATTTGCCTATCACATGTGAGGCCCTGGGTTCCACCTCCAGGACCACCAGAAGAAGTGAACTTGGCATTTTTCATATGTATTAGTCATTTCTTCTTTATCATGGGTTGCTAATCTATTCATGTCTTTGCCCATTTAAGTACCAAGCTGCTCCTATTTTTCCTATTGATTTTAATGAGTCCTTATATATGAAAGATTCAAATTCTCTGTCAAGTTTAATGAAAACATTTTTCTCAATTGGCTTGTCATTTATTCTTGTTTATTCACTTGAATGTTTTTGAAGAAGGGAGCAGTTTAGAAGCATTTTTTCCTGTTTATTATATATATGGGCACATATGCCACAGCGCAAGTGAGGAGGTAGTAGACAACTTCGAGATGTCTGTGCACCACCTTCTTTGAGATAGGATCTCTTCCCACTACAAATAAGCATCAGACTAGCTAGCTGGCTCAAGCTTCAGTCTTTTGGCTCTGCCTCCCATTGCCAGACATGTTGGTAATGCAGATGTATGTGCCACTCCACATCCAGCTTTACGTGGGTTATGGGAAATAGAACCTGGGCCATCAGGTTTCGTAAGCAAGGACCTTAAACTATGGAGCCATCTCTCCAGCACACTTTTTCAAATCTTAATTTATTTTTTAAATTTATTTTTATTTATTTGCACTGTGTGTGCGTGTGTGTGAGAGAGAGTGAGAAAGAGAGAGAGAGGGTCTCTTGCCACTGCAAAGTAATAAAATACCTGCCCAGCTTCACGTGGGCAGCTGAGGAATTAAACCTAGACCAGCAACTTTGGAAACATGCACCCTTAACCACCATGCCTTCTCCCGGTCCCATGAATCATTTTTATATATTTA
This sequence comes from Jaculus jaculus, assembly GCF_020740685.1. Taxonomy (NCBI): domain Eukaryota; kingdom Metazoa; phylum Chordata; class Mammalia; order Rodentia; family Dipodidae; genus Jaculus; species Jaculus jaculus. The sequence continues at coordinate 112,015,035 of NC_059107.1, forward strand.
AATCTTTCAATATCTCCCTTTGGATTTCTTCCATTGCCAGTATATTCAGGAAGTACTTTCTCAGTCAGTCATCAGACAATTACCCATCCACGTTATCATATTACTGGTACTGTTCTCAAGATCTTGCTGTAAAACAAAGATTAAAATTCTCATTCTCTAGAACTCTACCAACCAGGAAGGGAGACAGACATACACACTCATAAACATAAAAGCACAAAGGAAGACTGTCCTAGTTAACAGAAGGTCATGACAAGGTCAGGGGACCAAATTTGCAGAATGAAGCTCATCTACTGGTTTATCATCATTTGTTAATTTTCAACCACTTAACACACTCATAAAATTATACTGTTTCTAGAAATACATGAAATAAGAATATAATAGCCCATCCCTGCGCATCAGCTCCTTCTTCACAACTCTAGGGATTGTAAAAACAATGACTCATAAACCAGGCGGGGTGATACACACCTTTAATCCCAGCACTCTGGAGGCAGAGATAGGAGGATCACTGTGAGTTCAATGTCACCCTGAGACTACATAGTGAATTCCAGGTCAGTCTGGGCTAGATTGAGACCCTACCTAGAAAAAAAAAAAAAAAAAAAGTTCATGAAATTTTTCCCAGGCAACCATCCATCCAGTCTCCTCATAAGTCTAAGTTTGACAGTTAGTATCAATTTTTTGTTGCTGTTGTTTTTGCAAGGTAGGGTCTCACTGTAGCTCAGGCTGACCTGGAACTCACTCTGTAGTCCAAGGGTGGCCTTGAACTGACAACAACCCCTCCTACCTCTGCCTCCTGAGTGCTGGGATTAAGTTTGTGTTAATTTTATCTAAGAAATTCTATCTCAGTTTTAGTCTTATTCATGTTTATTGGTTTTCTGATGTTTAGGAAACACTTTAAAAAGAAATAAGCAAAATATAATAAGGTTCAATGGGCTGGAATAATGGTTGAGTGGTTAAGATGCTTGCTTACAAAGCCTCAGGACCCAGGTAAAGCCAAATACACAAAGTGGCACATGCATCTGGGGTTCATTTGCAGTGGCTGAAGGCCCTGGTATGCCCATCCCTTCCCTCTCTGACCCCCTCAAGTAAATAAATAAAATTTTAAAATATATAAATTTATTTTATTTTATTTATGTTATTTTTTTATTTTTTTGGTTTTTCAAGGTAGGGTCTCACTCTAGCCCAGGCTGACCTGGAATTTACTATGGAGTCTCAGGGTGGCCTTGAACTCACAGCGATCCTCCTACCTCTGCCTCCCGAGTGCTGGGATTAAAGGCGTTGCGCCACCACACCCGGCAAAATATATAAATTTAAAAGAACAAAAAAACAAAAGATCAATAAGAAGTAGAAAAACTTAGGTCCGATCGTAATGACTGCTGACAAGTGACTATGAACAAAGGTGTTGATAGGCTGCTCACAGCTGATGTGACAGTCATTTGTTAAAGAACTGTCTTAGTTACCTTTCCATTGCTGGCACAAAACTCTGACAAAAATCGACTTATGGGAAGAAGGCTTTATTTCAGTTTACAGATTATCATCTGTCATGGCAGGGGAGGTGTGGCGGCAGGAGCTCGAAGCAGAGCTGGTCGCATTCAGCCCACAGTGAGGAAGCAGAGAATGATGACTGCCAGTGCTCAGCCAGCCTCTCCTTTTCATCCAGTCCAGAAGCCCATCCCGCAGGTTCCTCAGCCTAATCTAGATAATACCTCACAGGTGATTGACTCTACGTCCTGTCAAGCTGACAGTCAATATAAACCATCACAAGAACCCTTCCTAGAAATGCTTTGCTTTGAGACTGCTGAGAAATGCTGACTCATGTACAATACTACCAGCAAGATTATAAAATTGGTACAACCTTTTCTTAAGATGGGTTTTCAATATGTTAGGAGGCTTAAAGATGCATATACATTTTGATGCAATAATTACATTTCTAGAAATCTGTTTTTTAAATATTTTAGTTATTATTTATTTATTTGAGACAGATAAAAAGAAGCAGATAGAGAGAACAGGTGCACCAGGGCCTCTAGCCACTGCAAACTCCAGATGTATGTGACACCATGTGCATCTTGCTTACATGGGTTCTGGGGAGTCAAACCTAGGTCTTTAGGCTTTTCAGACAAGCACTTTAACCTCTAAGCAATCTCTCCAACCCCAAAGATACTTTTTTACAAAGCCTAATTGCCTGTGCTCAATTCCTCAGTACCCATGTAAAGCCAGATGCACAATGTTGCATGTGTCTAAAGTTCATTTGCAGTGGAAGGAGACCCAGGTGTGCCCATATTCTCTCTCTCTCTCTTTTCTCTCTTCCTCTCCTCTCAAATAAATAAATAAATATTTTAAAATAAAATATACACTTTTTATCTTAAATGACATGCCTTTCCTAACTTTTTTTTTTTTTTTAAGTTTTTTGAGATAGGGTCTCACTCTGGCCCAGGCTAACCTGGAATTAACTATGTAGTCTCAGGGTGGCCTCGAACTCATGGTGATCCTACTACCTCTGCCTCCCAAGTGCTGGGATTAAAGGCATGCACCACCACGCCCGGCTCTTTTTAAAGGTAATTCATTTTTTTTAAATTGGAGTCATAGTCTGCATTTAAACTTGTCCTTCTACATGTACTTCTTTAGAGCATTTCCCACTAAACATTCACTAAAGATGAAATCTTCACCTTCACAGGTAATTCATTTAGATTCACCAGCCAGCCCCCACACCAAGAAGCCTAGACCAGCTCATCTCCATTAATTCTCAACTGAAATGGATTTTGAATTCTGGTTCAACATTTGCTAGCTGAACCATTTTCTAAGACCAGCCCAGTTATGCTTTCATCATTGTCTCTGGTTTTATTAGTGATGATTTAATATATTCTAAATCATATCACACTTCAATCATTGTTTTGTGTTTGTCCTCACGAACTTTATTTCTCACTGTTTGTATTCTAAGTTTCTCAGAGGTTGTGACCATGTCATTTTCTCCTCTTCTAACATCCATGCTTTATGAAGTGCTATGTGCATCACTTTGTTCATTATATACATAAATAGTTGGTAAATATTTGTTAATTAGCTGTCCTCATATTATGCATATTTACCTATAAAAAACAGATTCCAAGGAAAGCCAACAAACTAGAAAATAAAGAAGAAAACACAGGACATGGCACCTAGGATTGGCATAGAAACCTTGTTACCTTATTTGTTTTGGTTTTGATGATTGGGGGAAGGAGTTGGGAATGTTTTGAAAATATTTTATTTGTTTATTTATTTATGCATCAGTCTGTATGGGGTTCTTGCCACTCCAAGCAAATGCCAGAAGCTTGCACCACTTTTGGCACCTGGCTTTACATAGATACTTGGGACTTAGACCTAGGCCATCAGTCTACAAGCAAATGCCACTGAGCTATCGTCCCAGCCCAGGGTATTTTGCTTCGTTCTGGACTTTGCAAACTTCCTTTAGGTTAGAGGGGAGAAAAGGGTTGGTATATTTCCCAGCTTTTCTAGGAATTGCAGAATCAGGGCCAATTCAAAGTGTGTCAGAGCTTGCCTCTGTAATTTAATCTTATTGGAAATATTATGAACATTCAAATTGCATTGGCTTATTTCTTATGGGAAAACGTTTGCAGCACTCAAAAATATCACCATGTATATTACTTTTTCTTTGCAAGGGTAATGGGGTGAATATGATTAAAATACATTATGTACATGCATTAAATTACCCAAAAATGAAATAAATAAAATTAATTCAAAAAATAATTTTCTCTGCAACTGCTCACAGTTTCATGTTTTTAAAAATTGATTTGACTTAAGGTATTTTAATTATGAAAATTCCTACTAGGTAAATGTGGGACTGAACTTGTCACTTAACCACTATTGTAGTTTCTTCATCAGTGTACCAAGAATAATGATACACTACTGCTCATGTGGATTGTTTGTGGTTCCTATGAAAAAGTATATTATAAACTCTGGATGAAATATGCAGATACAAAAGACCTCCTCTTATGCCCCAGGGACATATTCTAAGACCCTCCAGAAAATGTCTAAAATTATGATGAGTAACAAAACCTAAATATATATATAGTTGCTACATAATACCAAAGTTAATCTGTCCTTCCTTGTTTTGTACCCTGACTGACACCTCTCCTGCATCGGTACTCTGGCACTTTAGGGCACTAAGTAAAATAAGGATTCAACACAAGCACTGCAATATATGGACAGCCAATCTAATAGCCAAAATAGCTCCTAAGTGAATAACCAAAGGAGAGCATATACAGCCTGGATCCACTGTACAACAGGAGGATTCAAGTCCTGGGTGAGACAGAAAAGGACATTGAAAGATTCCATCATGCCACTTAATTCTAAACTTATACATTACTTACTTCTGGAATTTTCCATTTAATAATTTTAGACCATGACCACATGTAACTGAAACCTTGGAAAGCTAAAATGTGCATAAGGAAGAGAAGGTACTCCATACACTTACTGTTTAAAAATGCAAATTCCAGCAGAGAATGGTGGCGCATGCCTTTAATCCCAGCACTCAGGAGGCAGAGGTAGGAGGATCGCCATGAGTTCAAGGCCACCCTGAGACTCCATAGTGAATTTCAGGTCAGCCTGGGCTAGAGTAAGACCCTACCTTAAAAAAAAATGCAAATTCCTACATGTATTTATCCAGTTATAAGTTTTAATAACTTTAATATTTAAAAACTAATAGATATATTATCCATTTGTAAGTAATGGCCCCTTGTCTCCATAGAAACTACTCTGACATCCTCAATTCCTATTGGTGTAATTAAATGATAGTCCCAGAACAACATACTTTAGTCACCATTCTCATCCTCTGATCCTTTCATTCCTCTAGTCTAAAAATGTTCTCTCAGGACCATAAAATACAAATATTCAATTCAAGTCATTGCCAAGTTTTATGGGTACATATAGAGCCCATTTTAACTATGCAAACCAATCTATGTTTCTTAAACAAATTTCCATTAATTTTTTTTCCATACTTTATTAGTTATATCAAAACTTTGCTTGGGGGGGGGTGCTGGAATGATGGCTTAGTGGTTAAGCACTTGTCTGCAAAGCCAAAGGACCTAGGTTCGACTCCCCAGGACCTACGTATGCCAGATGAACAAGGGTGTGCGTGCATATGGAGTTCATTTGAAGTGGCTTGAGGCCCTGGTGCACCCATTCTCCATTCTATCTCTCTCTCTCTCTCTCTCTCTCTCTCTCTCACACACGCACACACACACACACACACACACACACACAAATAAATAAAAATAAAACAAGATAAAACCTTTGCTTTTTGGAATGAAGAGCTTGCTTAGTGGTTAAGGCGTTTGCCTGCAAAGCTTAAGGATCCATATTTGACTCTCCAGATCCCACATCAGCCAGCACACAAAGGTGGTACAGCTCAAGGTCGCACATGCCCACTAGGTGGTACAACAGTCTGGAGTTCAATTACAGTGGCTGAGGGCCTGGAGCACCAATTCTCCCTTTCTCTGTCTCTCTCTCTCTCTCTCTGTGTCTCTCTCTCTGTCTCTCTCTCTCTCTCTCTTTCTCTCTCTCTCTCTCAAAATGTTTGCTTTTTAATAGGTTCTGACAAAATTTCCAAATATGTACTCTTCCAAAGGTTTAGCTACCTACTGTCACAACTCTCAAAATCTCTCTAAGTAGAAAAAAGCAATGGAAGTTATTTGGAATTTAATATTAAAATCATTATAGGTAATATGATGACTTGAGCACACATTTGCAACAGCTCCTCTCCCATAAATTCACTGAAATGACTAAGGGGATGGGGAGTGCTTGTAGATGGGCAATGAAAATAGGACGAAGTGATGAGCATGTGAGAGCGGTATCAAAGACACTGTGCTGGACCTGAAGCAGAGTAACTGGAGTGGAGGAAAAGGCCTTCATACCCCAAGGAGGGTAAGCCCCAGCGACCTCAGGGATGCTGAAGAACAGTCAAAGGCTGGACAGTCACATAATCATGAGCATCTAAAAAGTAACTGCAGGGGCTCTGAGTGTAACTCCAAGGTACAGCACTTGCCTAGCATGAGCAAGGCCCTGGGGTTAATCCTCAGCAGAGAGAGAGAGAAGAGAACAATAGTAGTGACGTTGGTAATTTAACAAGGCATCCTGGGGCACATCTGTAGTCACCACTCAGTAGGGTAAAGCAGGATGATCACAGATTCAGAGTCAACCTGGGCTACACCTAAGACCATGTCTCAAAAAAAAAGAAAAAGAGAGAGAAAGAAACATAGTGACTACAGCTCTTCTTGGGTTTTCCCACATCAGAATATATAGAGCTATCCCATTACTCCCACATTGTAAGTCACTTTTTATTCATATCTGTGTCATATCTGTATATATTTTCTTGAGGAATACTTAACTAAATTTTGAAAAGTAGACAGCTAATGTAAAGGCATGTGAATTTGTAACTTTTATTAATAGTCTTTAATTGTTCTTCTAACATGTAGTAATTTATTTCCTACCAACAAAGTAGGAAAATATCAGTATACAGAAATCCTTAATTGCTGTAATTTTGTAATGTTTACTTTTCAAAAATTATTTTATTTATTCATTTGGGAGAGAGAAAGAAACAGGCAGATAAAGAGAGAAAAAATGAGCATGCCAGGGTCTCCAGCCACTACAAATGAACTCCAGATGCATGCATCACCTTGTACATCTGGCTTTACATGGATACTGGGGAATTGAACTCTGGTCTTTAGGCTTTGCAGGCAAGCTCCTTAACTGCTGAACCATCTCTCCAGCCTTGCAATATTTATTTATCTTTTCATTAGAATCATTTTTTTTTAGCAATATGAAGGCAAAGAGAGCATCTCATGTCACTTAAATGAGCATTTATTGATGACAACTAAAGCTTAGCATCCTACTTTCTTTCTTTTACCTGTTTTTCAAATGGGGCTACTACTTAATCTCTTAAATTGTTTTTATAAGCATAAGAATGATAAAAGAAAAAGTAAGCCTGGCATGGTGGTGCATGCCCTTAATCCCAGCACTCAGGAGGCAGAGGTAGGAGGATCGCTGTGAGTTCGAGGTCAGTCTGAGACTACATAGTGAATTCCAGGTCAGCCTGGGCTAGGGTGAAACCCTGCCTTGAAAAACCAAAATAAATAAATAAAAGAAAAAGTAGAGTTCAAGGTCATCCTCAGATGCATAGTGAATCTGAGGCCAACCTGGACTACATAAGACCCTATCTCAAAAAAAAAAAAAAAAAGAAGAAGAACAACAAGTATTTGCAAGCAAATGCCATCTCTCTCCAGCCCTAGAACACGTATTTTAACTAGTCAACCTGGATTCAAATACCACCTCTGGGTGAGAAGTTACCTAATCTCCCTGCTTTTGGTGTCCTCAGCCAAGACAAAAACAATAATACCTACTTAAGGTTGTAGGATTACTGTGGGAATTTTCATGGCTTAAAATTGAAAAACACTGTGGGCTGGGGAAATGGTTCAAAAGACACTTGTTTGTAAAGCCTGCCTCCCCAGGTTCATTTCCCCACTACCCACATAAAGTGAATGCAGTCTGACGCTCCCAGTTGTGGTGACAAGAGACGCTGTCTCAAAAGGTGCAGCACAGACACCTTGAGGTTGTCCCTTGACCTCCACTTGTGCAATGTGGCATGCCCACACCCCACACAGTAAATACATTTTTAAAAGTAAGAAGCACTTGGAGGACTGGAGGTGTAGTTCAGTGGTATAAGACTCTGGGTTCAATCCTTTGCACCAAATACACACTCACACATACATATTCTCACGCATGTGCACAAATCACTTGTCACAGTAACAGGCACATAGAAAAGCACCTGATAAATATTAGCAATTTATAGGAGCTCCTTGATCCAGGTGGAGAAGAACCATTTGTCTGCAGTGATTATAAATATTTCACCCTACTTGTTACTTACTTATTTTGGTTTTTTCAAGGTAGGGTCTCACTCTAGCCCAAGCTGATCTAGAACTTACTTTGTAACCCAGGCTGGCCCCAAACTCATAGCAATCCTCCTATCTCAGCCTCCCAAGTACTCAGATTAAAGGCATGTACCACACCACCCAGGATTATCTTTTTAAAATATTTTTATTTATTTGCAAAGAGAGAGAGAGAGAGAGAGGAAGAGAGAGAGAGAGAGAGAGAGAGAGAGAGAATGAGAAAGAGAGAATGGACATGCCAGGGCTGCACTACTGCAAACAAACTCCAGATGCATGTGTCACTTCGTGTATCTGGCTTTACATGGGTACTGATAAATCCAACCTGGGCTTTCAGGCTTTGCTAGCAAGTGCTTTTAACAGCTAAGCAAACTCTCTGGCTCCCAGCATTATTTTTAAATGTCTTTTACAATACTTTTTTTTCATTTTTATACAATTACATCTATCTCTTTAAGGTTTATAGGTTCTAATGTGCTCAGAAGATTCATTCAACTTCAGACATTTAAAAATAACCTTCCAGCCAGGCATAGTGGTGCACGCCTTTAATCCCAGCACTTGGGAGGCAGAGGTAGAATGGTCACCATGAGTTCAAGGCCACCCTGAGACTACATAGTCAATTCCAGATCAGTGTGGGCTAGAGTGAGACCCTACCTCAAAAACCCAACAAAATAAAAATAGGGCTGGAGAGATGGCTTAGCAGTTAAGTGCTTGACTGTGAAGCCTAAAAACCCCAGTTCGAGGCTTGATTCCCCAGGACCATGTAAGCCAGATGCACAAGGTAGCACATGCATCTGGAGTTCATTTGCAGTGGCTGGAGGCCCTGGCATGCTCATTCTCTCTCTCTGTATCTATCTATCTATCTGCCTCTTTATCTGTCACTCTCAAATAAAAATAAAATTTTTAAGAAATAATAATTTTCCATTCATTCTTTGAGTCATTTTATAATTTAATTTTGACATTTGAATCATTAATCTATTTTAAATTTATTTTATATTGTTATTTATTTGTGCATTGCATGCATGTGTGTGTAAGTATGTGTGTGTGTGCACACCAGGGTCTCTTGCCATTGCAAATGAATGCCAGCCACACACACCACTTTGCATCTGGCTTTATGTGGGTGCTGGGGACTCAAACCAGGGCCAACAGTCTTTGCAAGCAAGCAGGTTTAACCACTAAGTCATCTCCCCACCCCTTGAAGTTTATTTTTTTTTTTTTATTTTTTATTTTTTATTTTTTTGGTTTTTCGAGGTAGGGTCTCACTCTGGTCCAGACTGACCTGGAATTAACTCTGTAGTCTCAGGGTGGCCTTGAACTCACAGCGATCCTCCTACCTCTGCCTCCTGAGTGCTGGGATTAAAGGCGTGTGCCACCACACCTGGCAAATTTTTTTTTATAAAATTATTTATTTATTTATTTATTTATTTATTTATTTATTTATTTGAGAGCGACAGACACAGAGAGAAAGACAGATAGAGGGAAACAGAGAGAATGGGTGCGCCAGGGCTTCCAGCCTCTGCAAACGAACTCCAGATGCGTGCGCCCCCTTGTGCATCTGGCTAACGTGGGACCTGGGGAACCGAGCCTCGAACCGGGGTCCTTAGGCTTCACAGGCAAGCGCTTAACCGCTAAGCCATCTCTCCAGCCCGCAAAATTTATTTTTATAAATTGAATAAAACAGGCCAATTTTATTATTTTCCTAATGGATAACCAATTTCTCTGCTCTACGTTTCTTCCATTGATTTGAAGTGCTCAAAATACTGAAATTCCAACCTAAATCACATCTTGAAGAGGATTGGGATTTTTTTACATGAGTTATCCTACTTTTCTCCACTTGTTCAGATCTAATGTTGATTTCTTAACTAGTTTTGTGGTTTTTCTTCATATAAGTAATGCTTATTGTACCATGCATAGTGACACACATCTTCAGTCCCAGCACTTGGGAGGTGGAGGGAGGAGGATCACCTGGGACTACATGGTGAGTAGCAAGTCAGCCTGGGCTATAGTGAGACCCTGCCTTGAAAAAAAGCAAAACAAAATAAAAAAATCATATTCAACTGGGCATGGTGGCGCATGCCTTTAATCCCAGCACTCAGGAGGCAGAGGTAGGAGGATAGCCATGAGTTCAAGGCCAACCTGAAACTACATAGTTAATTCCAGGTCAGCCTGAGCTAGAGTGAGACCCTGCCTTGAAAAACAAAAAAACAAACAAAAAAAAAAGTCATGTTCATTTCTTATACATTATGTTCTTAAGCATTTTTGTTTAATTTATTAATGAATTTAATAATGTGATAAGCTACAGTATTTCCCAAAAAAATGAATCATCCTCATTGACTATAGGGTTCCAATTTTGTGATTTCTTCTGAAATATGCTAAACATGTAATATTGCATTTATATGTAAGTCCATATATTTAATGAATACATTTAACATAAGCATCTATATTTACCCCTGATTTTTCTCAAATATTAACCAGTTACTATATTTATATAGTTGGGAAGTATATGGAAATTTATTGATACAGCCAAAGGACCTTGCATTTCTCTCCCAAAGAGATATAAAACATAAAAGAAAGCTTTACAAGCATGGAAGATAGAGAAAGTAAAATGTGTCTAATTCAAGTCCCAGAAGGAAAAAGGGTGACAATGAAACAAATATTACAGAAACAACAGCTGAGAATTTTCCCAAATGATGAAGTATGGGAAGTCTAAAGAATGCCAATCAGGGCCTGGAGGGATGGCTTAGCAGTTAAGGCACTTGCCTGCAAAGCCTAAGGACCCAGGTTCGATTCTCCAGGTCCCATATAAACCAGATGCACATGGTGGCGCATGCATCTGGAGTTCATTTGCAGTGACTAGAAGCCCTGGCATGCCTATTCTCACTCTCTGTCTCTTTCCTTCTCTCTGTCTCTAAGAAATAAATAAATCAGAAAAAAATAAACTTTTTAAAAAAAGAATGGCCAGGTGTGGTGGCACATGCCTTTAATCCCAGCACTCGGGAGGCAGAGGTAGGAGGATCACCATGAGTTCAAGGCCACCCTGAGACTACACAGTGAATTCCAGGTCAGCCTGAGCTACAGTGAGTGAGACCCTACCTTGAAAAACCAAAAAAAGAAGAAAAAGAATACCAAGTAAGATGAATTTTGAGTTTCATGAGTGTATCTGAAGACAATTTAAATGGTTTAAAGAAAACCAGATATGGAGAGGAAGCTGGAAAATGAACCAAGAAGAATGCTACCTATTTGGGTGAACTGCCTTAATTACATTCCTTTTGTAAGTCAACTTGTACATTGGAAAGTACACCAAAAACATATGAATACCATTTTACTCATTTAATATTTCAAAATATAAATATCGCTTAGCCAAATTTCCCTGAAAGTTATGTTAAACATTATGAAAGCCCAGCTTACACAATGTTCTTGCGTAATGAAAGGAGAGGTAGGGCTGAGGGCATATCTCACATCTACTTCTAGAAGGCTGCTTAGTGGTGTAATGCCTTGTGTTCCAACTCCAGTAGAAGAAGGACGAGAAAGAGAGAAAGAAAGAGGTAGCAGCAGTAGAGGTGGTGGTTAGGACACTAGTAGCTGAGGACGTTTTAGCTGGAAGCTTATTCTAACCACAGAAACGTGATTGGAAGCAGGGACCTGAACTAAAGTAAACTTTGAATCAAAAGCTCAAAATGAACTACAGTGATTGGCAGAAATACAATGGGAACCAAACCAAATATAGTAATAACTTTTGACAGAACCAAAATTTTTCAGAAAGTCATTTGCTTACAACTGTTTCTTTTATGAGGATTTGGTTTTTTTAATAGTTTAGAAAAACTTATATAATTAAGATACTAACATACTTAAGAACACCTTAGACAGTAAAACAGCCATACAGCAATACTTGGGAAACTCAGACACTCATTTGGGCAATAAGCTGAAGACCAGGACTCTGAGAGCCAAGCGTAAGGGGAGAAATCCAAGAGAAGTTAGAAAAGGACGGTGAAAACTAGTAGGCATTGTATCCTGGACCTGTTTGGGGCAGTAAGCCATCTAAACACTGGTAGAGAGAAACAGAAAGCTAATCTTCATTTTTCCCCTTTCCTTTATTTAAAAAATAAAAAATACTGGGCATGGTAGCACATGCCTTTAATCCCAGCACTTGGGATGTAGAGGTAGAAGGATTGTCATGAGTTCGTGGTCACCCTGAGACTACACAGTGAATTCAGGTCAGTCTGAGCTAGAGTGAAACCCTATCTCAAAAAAACAAACAAAAAAAAATTACTTATTTGAGAGAGGCAGATACAAAGAGGCAGACAGTGAGTATGGGCACACCAGGGCCTCCTGCCGCTGCAAACGAACTCCAGACACGTGCATTATTTGTGCAACTGGCTTCACAAGGGTACTGAGGAATCAAACCTGGGCTGTCAGGCTTTAGGGCTTTGCAAGCAAGCAAGCATCTTTAACTGCTGTGCTGTCTCTCCAGCCCTCTTTTTTTTTCAAAGTAGGGTTTCATCCTAGTCCACTATGGAGTCTCAGGGTGGCCTCAAACTCATGGTGATCCTCCCACCTCTACCTCCCGAGTGCTGGGATTAAGGGCGCACCACCACGCCTGGCTCCAGCCCTCATTTTTATTTCTAACTTTTTTCTCACCATCTCATGATATTTTCCCTCTCCCTCTCTTGGGTTCAGATCATGATCTTCTACCACTTCTCTTGCCTATTCTCTGCAAATCATATCTGTATTTTCTATTATCCCTCCCATTTGTTTAGCCCTTTAGTCCCTCTTTCCTTTCTCTTCCCTTTTTCTACTCCTTTTCCCTACTTCCTGTTTTGGTATTGAATCTTTCCCTTTTCTCTACCTTATCAACTATCTGATCTCATTTGCAGCGAAAACATATATTTATAATCTTAGGAAAGGAATTTGATAACTTTCATTTATTCATTTGCTTTACCCAATGTCATAATGTCACAGTTACCTTCTCTCTCTTTCTCTCTTTCTCTCTTTCCCACTTGTGGTGATGGTGGTGGTGGTTGTTTTCAAGGTAAGATTTCACTCTAGCCCAGGCTGACCTGGAACTTATTCTGTAACCAAAGTCTGGCCTTGAACTCAAGGCACTTCTCCCTCCTCAGCCTCCTAAGTGCTGGAATGAAAGGCATGAACCACCACATATGACTTGCAGTTACCTTCTCATTGCCAGGACAAAACACCCTGACCAAAAGCAGGTTATGGGAGCAAAGAACTGATTTCAGGCTTACAGTTTTGAGGGAAAGTTTCATCATGGCAGAGAAAGCATAGTAGAGCAGAGGCTGAGCATCACATCTTGTCACAGCAGCTGGAAGGGAGTAACAATGCTGAGCTGGCTAGCTAACACCCAGCTGGGCTGGACTAATAAACTTCAAGGTCCATGACACACTTCCTCCAGCAAGGTCAGACCTCCCAAAGGCTAGAACAGCTGAGGACTGAGTATGAGGCTTAATCACAGATGCAGGAGACTTTGTGCAGGGTGGGAGAGGGGCCGGGCATTTCACATTCAAATCAGCATACATGATCTACATTGTTCATCATATTTGAGAGAATATATTCAAGCAGTGGGTTACCTTTTCATCACTTTCTCCAAATAATTGAGATAATCAATTTTTTTTTTATTTGAGAGCGACAGACACAGAGAGAAAGACAGATAGAGGGAGAGAGAGAGAATGGGCGCGCCAGGGCCTCCAGCCTCTGCAAACGAACTCCAGACGCATGTGCCCCCTTGTGCATCTGGCTAACGTGGGACCTGGGGAACTGAGCCTCGAACCGGGGTCCTTAGGCTTCACAGGCAAGCGCTTAACCGCTAAGCCATCTCTCCAGCCCTGAGATAATCAATTTTTAAAGGAGCAGAGATTCATTTTTGCTTATGGCTTCAGAGCTTTCAGTTCCTGGTCACTGGGCTTCATTGTTTCTGGACCTGTGGTGAGCAAGAGCATTGTAATGGTTAACACATGGTAAAACTGCTAATGTAAAATTGCTTACCTCATCATGTGCAAGAAGCAGAAAAAGAGAAAAAGAAAAAGGATCCTAATATACCCTTTGAGGGTATGCCCCCCAATGACTTAATTTCTCCCAACTAGCCTTCACCATCTAAAGGTTCCACTGTCTCTCCATAGCACCATCATCTGGAAACCAAGCAAGTCTTAATCATAGTAGGCTAAAGCGGACAGCACGTAGATATCAGCCCTTTTTATGAAAGGTCATTTCATTTTCCTACTATGTCTACCCCGTCATTTACAAAGCACCTTCTATTAAGCATTGTTACTCACTTCAAAATTCATTAACAGTGGTAGATAAGATTTCTCACTGTGATAGTCTATCTCCAGGATGCTTCCCAGTGATTCTTTCTTCTTAGTACTTGTGCCCTCATGTAAGTCCTGCTCACATTGCATCAGGATTAGTTTGTGTGACAAGTTGAACATGACAGAAGTAATGTTCAATCATGAAATGAACTGCAACCTACACATTACTCGCTTGGTAACTTGTTTTAGGTGAAGTCACCCACCATGTTGTAAAAACACTCAAGCAGCCCTGTAACAAAGGACTCCTGTCAACACCTAGAACTGACAGTGAGCCATGTCATTGTGTCACCTTAGAAGCAGAAATCCCCACCCCTCAGATGACTTTATCTCTGGTCAACATAATGACCACAGCCTTTGGCAGGCCTCCAACCAGAACCAACTAGCAAAGCTATTCCCTAACTCCTCACAGAAACTGTGAGAGATGAAAAATATTTATTACTGCTTTTACACACTAAGGTTTGTAGTAATTTGTAATGTACAAGTAATGTACAAATAATTTTTGGAGAAAAAAAGAAAACAATTAGCATACATAGACATATACCAGAAAACATTTCTTTATCCCACTAGTAATAAATATGAACACTATTGATTCCAAAAAAAATTTTTTTCAAATTTCTGGAACTTTCTTTTATATATATTTAGCAGTGCTTTTATTTTTTCTGTATAATATACATAGACTAAGATTAGTATTTATGTAACAAAACTAACTATAAAACAAGGTTCCCACCAGATGAGATAGCATGTACCTGTAATCACAGCACTTGGGAGGTAAAGGTAGGAAAATGAGTTCTAAGTCATGCTCAGCTATATAGGGAGTTCAAGGGTAGCCTGGGCCACCTAGCTCCAAAATATTGACTAATTAATTAAAGTAAATAACTAAAAATAAGACAAGGCTCTTATGATGAAGTATTGCAGACAAATAATATCATCCAAAAATAAAGCAATGAAACAGAAAATAAATTTCACTCTGTCAAAATAATGCACCTGTATTAACCCGAAAATACTGTCTTTTCATTATCCATGACAATAAAGAACATTCTTATTTGCTCTCATTTTGAAAACATTTATTTATGCATTCCCTATTCATACTTACACTTTCAAATAAATTAAAAATTTTGCTAAGTCTTATAAATACGTACCACTATCCATCTTCCATCACTGAATTTTTTCTTACATTAAAAAGGTGGGGGAGGGGGCTGGAGAGATGGTTTAGCAGTTAAGCTGCATGTCTGCAATGCCTAAGGACGCAGGTTTGATTCTCCAGGTGCCACAAAGCCAGATGCACAAGGTGGCGCACGTGTCTGGAATTCATTTGCAGTGGCTAGAGGCCCTGGTGTGCCCATTCTCTCTCTATCTGCTTCTCCACCCACCCACCCCACCCCCGCGCCTTTTTAAGTGAATTCTTCCTTCTAATGACCCAATGATGCAATCTAATAATGCTATTATCCTAAAGCTAAAATTGAACATCAAAATATTTCTCCATATTAAAGCTGAAGTGTAGTAATATCACTTGATTGAATCTCTAAATTCACTTTGGGTGCAGAGAAGCTATAATTGTGAATTTTTTCTTACAAGGTACCCTAGCGGATATAGTGTGATCATCACTTACATGTTTCAAGATTACGTTGATAATAAAAAGGAATTAGATCAAAATACCAGTCTAGATCCCTTAGCATGTGTTTCCTTCATAAAAGTAACACACTATATTTGCAGTGGCCCATGAAAATTTGGGTAATCTCAGTAGATTAAATGTGGAGTGAAATTCATTAAATGATTCAACAAACAAATTGTTGAGCTTTGATTATGTGCCAGGCATTACCCTACCGGTAGGAAAGTAGCAATGAAGAGGGCAATTGGTTGCTGCACCCCTCATATGACAATGATTGGCAGAGCCCAAATCAGAAAAACAAAATATATCAAGAGGGTCACTTAAGAGTAACAAGTATAGTAAAGAAAAGACAGAGTGAAGCCGGGCTTGATAGCGCACACCTTTAGTCTCAGCACTTAGGAGGCAGAGGTAGAAGGATCCCAGTGAGTTCAAGGCCAGCCTGAGACTATGTAGAAAATTCCAGGTTGATGGCTGGAGAGAGGGCTTAGCAGTTAAAGCGTTTGCCTGCAAAGCCAAATGATCCCAGTTCAACTCTCCAGGACCCACATAAACCAGATGCACAAGGGGGTACATGCATCTGGAGTTTATTTGCAGTGGCTGGAGGCCCTGGTGTGCCCATTCTTTCCCGCTCTCTCCTTCCCTCCCTCCCTCCCTCTCTCTCTCCCTCCCTTCCTCTCTCTCTCTCTCTCTCCCCCACTTCTCTCTCTCAAATAAATAAATAATAATATATATTTTTAAAAGTTCCAGGTCAACCTGGGCTGAAGCGAAACCCTACCTCCAAAAACAACTACAAAAAAAAAAAAAAGGGCTGGACAGATGGTTTAGTGGTTAAGGCACTTGCCTGCAAAGCCAAAGGACCCAGGTTCAATTCCCCAGGGCCCACATTAGCCAGATGCACAAGGGAGCACACACGTCTGGAGTTTGTTTGCAATGACTAGAGGCCATTCTCTCCCCCACCCCTTTTTTCTCTGTCAAATAAACAAATAATAAAAACAAGATTTTAGAAAAAGAAAATACAAAGTGATATGCAGGGTAAATGTATTAGGGATAGTCAGGAAAGGCAGCTAGAGCAGATGGAATCTAAAAGTTTGGATCAGATAATCCTAGCCTGATGAAAACTCTAATGCACATTGAATCATTTCTGAGATATGTCATTTTTAATACCACAAATCTGATGCACTGTGAATTTATGGCCAAATATGACTCTACCCTTTAATCCATTAGTTTCCACTGTGGTCCTCCAGATTTGGTCCCCACAGATATAAAGACCATATCAAAGAAGCCATTATGTGGATTCATCTTCACATCCACCTTAAATCTCTGGCAATGAAGAATCTTTCTGAAGACACTATGTATCATTTGGGTTCTGAATTTATTCCTCATCCTCAAAGATTTTCAACCAATTCTGAAAAAATGTTGTATGGTATACCGGTTATATTTAGGATCCTAAAAGTTCTTCATTATTCCACTGAAGACTGATTTTTCACCATTCATCCACTTAAATTCAAAGATTGCAAAAATAGCTATGATACCTAGTGTTTATGGGGGCCTAGTCCCAAGTCCCTGTCAGTGAAGTAGACGGCGTCTGTACAGAGTACTTTCCCTTGAGGCTGAAGAGAAAGGGCCTGAGTTCGAACCTCCATTATGATTCTGTCCATAAAGTAGCTGGCTTACCCAAGGAGCCACCAGGGCTTCTCCAGCCCCCTCAAGAAAGTTCAGAAAACTTATTTAAATCTGTGAGTCTATCATTTTGTAAAAATGACCTTAAAGCTTATTTACAACCTGAGGTGTCCTTCCTCTCTCTTTCCGCCACCCAAGGGCACACGTCTTCACCCTGTTCTACTCAGCTGAAGTAGACACAAGCCTAGCCCTCAGACTACTTCCGAATGACAACAAAAAATACTTTGGGAGTTGGGTCACTTGAGCGAAGAGCAGCAGGCGAGAGGGTGGAGAGGCCCAGTAACGCGGGAGGGCCGGGAGGACGCCGCATCCCGCCCTCTCATTGGCTGCAGTCCCTCCGCTCCTCCCTGGTCCGCCCTCTCATTGGCTGCAGTCCCTCCGCTCCTCCCTGGCCCGCCCTCTCATTGGCTGCAGCCCCTCCGCTCCTCCCAGCCTCTCCCCACGCGCTTCAAGTTCTTTCCAAATTGCTCCCTTTGTCTCCGAAACATTCCGCCCACACCCTGGCCCCTCAGGAGCTCTCTTCTGCTCTCCAAGCTCGAAGTGTATTTTTTCAAAGTAAATACATTTCCCTTTCTGAGAGGAATCCTGGTGCCAACTCTTCATAGAATAACATTCCTGAGTCTCATTATATGCTGCACCAATTTGTATATTGGAGGGGCTTCCAGTGTTCCAATAGACAGCAGGAGATTTCCGTGTATTTTAAAGCTTGGTAAGCCTAACTTTTACCAAAAATAAAATCGTTTAAAAGCAAAGTGGAACCACAGGAAGGGGTGCTCAGAGAGGGGGAATTAACAAGTGGTTTTCCACATTTGCTCCAAAGGGGGGCTGTTGATATGCGTGGTTTGTCATCACAGGCTTCCAAAGCCAAGTTGCATAAAAGAGCATTCCCTTTCGCTTTCAAGCCGATTGCATTTTACTGCAAACTGTGACCATGCATAATGAGCTTTTGATAGATTCCTTCAAATTGAGCGGGATAACCACAGGGTTTTGCATTTTCTGGTCCTCCCCTCCTAATTGAGGGATTGCCACACACAAAATGACATCACGAATTCCTTAGTTTCATTAGAAACAGCCACTACTCTATCCACTTAGATTGGGCTATGAGAGTTGCTTTTCTAAAGGAAATAAATTTATCTGGAAGCCACAGAAATTTTCTAAATATAGGGTAGCTTACTGGCACAGCAGGAGCGAGTGCCTTTGAGATATTTTCTGTCTATAATATGATGAAATGTGATTTCTTTGAATTTGTCGAGTAAATGGAAGCAAAGGAAGGTTGACTTGTCATTTTTTTTCTGGAAACATTTCATGGAGATATGAGGTTTCACATCATGACATGTTCTTTGACATAGCTGATAATGGGCATATAAACTGTTTTATACAATTTTAAAGGGTATGATTTTCACATAATTTGTGAGGTGTGCTTATTATTCAAATATTTATTGGAATTATTACCAACACCCTTAAAATGAATTCATCTGCCCTATATTTCCATGGTCAAGCCTCCCTATCCTTCCTTAATCCCTGCTTGTAATTTTTTCTGACTCATCTTGGTAACACTTTAGCATCACAGTACTTCTTAGTAA
Organism: Jaculus jaculus; assembly: GCF_020740685.1. Taxonomy (NCBI): domain Eukaryota; kingdom Metazoa; phylum Chordata; class Mammalia; order Rodentia; family Dipodidae; genus Jaculus; species Jaculus jaculus. The sequence goes on from NC_059107.1 coordinate 112,034,155, forward strand.
CACAGTCAGTTCTACAAGGAAATACTGTTCCAAAGGAACGATCTACACAACCTAAGTAATTTGTTCAGTCAGCACCACCGTTTGTGCCAGTTGAAAGACTGCCTGGGCTAGAGTGACACCCTACTTAAAAAAAGAATAAAAAAAAAAAAAAGATTGCATTGTTTGTTGTCGTTTTCTGGTGATGGAAATTAAACCCAGGGCCTTGAGCATGCTAAGCACATTCTCTTAACACTGACCTACAACCCGTGCCCTGACTTTACTATTTTTAAAGCAGAGTTCTCATTAGCAAATGCCAAATTTTCAAGGCCTTTCTAAGATAATAATAGAAATGAGTTGCCTAATTAATTCTCTCCCTGTCTTTGACCACTGCACTAAAAAGCAGGTCACAAGAATGTGACACAGAAGAAACTGGAATGACTTTTCCCACCAAGCCTGTTCAGAACGTCAGTTATCTGATTTCCACAACTGTGAATCTTCTTGTGCATCCAAGGTCTCCTGACAGCATCATAGCAGCCAAGCTTCCAGGGAAGACCACAAGACAGTGGGACCAATCTAGCTAACAAGTGTTCTAGAAATAAGATGACATTTGGATTGCAGGATATGCTTTTGAGAAATGCACTGTACTTTATTTTTAGGACAGTGGAGCAAACAGCCTTCCTGACCCCGGCAGTGCCTTCAGAGAGATCATGCTGAGTTCCCAGCTTTCGAAGAGCAGTAGATTTTCAAGAAGGCTGAGGGCCAATTACAATGCACTGAATATTGTTTTAAATCTGGTTTTCTTTCCATAATGCACTCATGAAACACCTACTCTATACAAGGAATCATGAGGATCACAAGATGAGTAAAACAATCCTTTACCCCTGGAAACATATACTCTCACAAAGGATGGAGAAGGTGGCTGGCAGCAAAAATAACTCTGACTAATAATTACTGTTTACCATGTGTCAGTTGTCCCACATACATTTCTTATATAATCTTCATGACAACCTCATGAGTAAGGACTATTACTAACTCTTATTTGCAGATTAGACAAGCAAGACAGAAAAGTTAAGTAATGTGCCAGGGCCAGAAGACAGAACAAGTGACGAAACCAAGATTCAAATTCCAAGAGTCTGACATGCGTTCCCACTCCTCACTGGTCTGCTGTGTTACACCCATGGACATGATGCCAACAAAGAAATGTGTATAGGGCCTGACTAGGAATGGAGAAAAGATGAGTTGCAAGAGCTAGGAAAGAAGCTCTGGTGAGCTTGGATTGCCATAATAAATAAGGTAACTAGAAATCTTCAAAGATTTCCTTCTTTCTCAAACATCTATTTTATTATACACTATTTTTGCTTTTCAAACTTCCACCATCTTCCAGTATCTCTACCATTTGCCTCAGCTGGCCTCAAACTAGCAACCATTCTCCTGCCTCGCCCTCCCAAGTGTGGGGATTACAACTGTGAGTTGCCTTGCTCAGAGAACTGATTATTTTTCATCATGCCACTTCTAAGCATTGGAGATTCACAATTTTGTCTTTCTCTACTTATTCCTATTCCCCTGTGATCTCATCCAAACATATGGCTTTGAATACTACTTGTGGCTACCTACTTCCAAATTTGTATCTCAAGTATAGACACTTCCTGAATTTTAAAGTCATATATCCAATTGCTTATCTACTTATCTACAGTATCACACCAATGGCTCATAAGCACCTGAAAGCGAGCAGGTTCAAAGTATTATGTCAAACCACTTATTCTGGCTCTGTCCTCCCTCTGTTATCCATTTCACTGGGCTGCAGCCACACTGGCAACCTTTCTAGTCTTTGAACACAGCAAGCATACTCCCCCTCCCCAGACTGCCTATGCCATTCCTTTGGTCTCAAAAGCTCAGATATCATCTTGTGGAGGGATTAGTAGAGCAACCCAAAATCTAATCCCTCCCCTAAAATGCTATATTTTGTTACCTTTAGTCTGTTTTTATTCTTAGAACTTACCACCAGCTGACATAGATTGATGGCTGATTTATTTATTGATTGATACAGACCCCAACAAAAACCAAATTCATGAAAGGAAAATCATTATACATTTCAGGTGAGCACCGAAGTGTTGTCTCATGAAGACACTACAGCAGCAGTATGTCAACTAGATCTGAGTGGGCAGAAAGCTGGAGTCAGGAGGACCAGGGAGGCAGCTGCAACTTGAACCTCTAAGACAGGATATTTGCAGTGGTAGTAGAGGAAGAATCCAGCTCTGTTCTCTAAGCTACTGAAGCCATTTCCCTGTGCTTATCTCATCTTCCTATTACATTCTTTCTGTCACATTAGCCATAAAACACTGCCTTCTAAAAAAAAAAAAAATACTGAGGTTGGAGAGATGGCTTAGCAGTTAAGGCACTTACTGGCAAAGCCAAAGGACCCAGATTCAGTTCCCAAGTACCCACGTAAAGCCAGATGTACAAGGTGGTGCATGCATCTGGAGCTCGTTTGCAGTGGCTGGAGGCCCTGGTGTGCCCCTTCTCTCTGTCTCCCCCCTCAAAATATAATTTTTTTTAAAAAAATAGTGACTTCTAGCCTGAGATTTAATGACTCCCAAGATATTAGACAAAAGCTTATTAGCCTCACCAGTCCTCTTCCGTCATATTTCCTAATGTCCCCCTAGATAAGACTTCTGCTTCATTTTTTATAGGTCTCCTCATAATACTGCATACCTGCCTCCCTGTACTGGACTGTACCACAGTTTGTTCATTACTGCATCCCTGGTACCTAGAATAGAGACTTCCTGTCTTCATACCAGTTGAAATTTTCTCCTAGATTATCCTCTCCCTTTCCTTATCACAACCATATAAAATTCTATTCATCAATTGGACAAGGCTTGTTTATTCATTTGTTTGTTTATTTATCTATTTTTTGTGGCACTGGGCATTAAAAACAGGGTTTCAGGGGGACAGGGAGGGAATTACCATGGGATATTTTTTTATAATCATGGAAAATGTTAATAAAAATTAAAAAAAACAGGGTTTCATCCATGCTAGGCAAGTATTTTACTACTTAGCTACATCTCTAGTTCTTTCTTGATTTTTTTTAACTTATCTGCCAGGAGAGACAGGTTAAAAAAAAATGGGCCTACGAGGGCCTCTTGACACTGCAAACAAACTCCAGATACATGTGCTTCTTCGTGCATCTGGCTTTTATGTAGATTCTGAAGCATAACTCAGGCCATCAGGCTTTGCAAGCAAGCACCTTTAATCACTGAGCCATCTCTATAGCCCCTGAATTTTTACTTGAAGGCACGATCTCACTAAGTTACTCAGGGTGTCCCTGCTGAATTTAAACCCACACTGTGGCCCAGGCAGACCTTGAATTTATAATCTTCCTGCTTCAGCCTCCCAAGTAGCTGGAATTATAGATCCATCAAAGCTCCTCTTTGAAGAGTTCTCTGACTGTAACAGCCTATCTTTGAACATGATATATTTAGGGCTCCTATTTGCCTGTTTGGGCTTTTGCTTTATTTTGTGGTGGGGTCTCATGTGTCCCAAGCTGTCCTTGAACACTTCTGTGCCCACCTCCTGAATGTTGGAACTGCAGCCATGAGCCACCAAGTCAGGTTTAGGCAGTGCTGAGGACAGAACCTAGGGCTACATGCATGCTAGGCAAACACTCAACCAACTGAGCTACATCCCCAGCCCTGCTGCCTCCCAGTTTAATACCATCCACAACATGCTAGCCATGAATTATGTCTTATTCTTCTTCAGTCAGTTGGTTGGTTGGTTTTTGTTTTCTGTAGTGCTGGGGATTGGACCTCCATTCATGTACTCCAACAATGAGGTATACCCCCAACCATGCAACTTATTCTTCTAGCTTTTTGGGAGGTGGGGTTTCAAGGTAGGGTCTTACTCTAGCCCAGGCTGACCTGAAAATTCACTATGTAGCCTCAGGTTGGCCTCAAACTCATGGAGATTCTCTTACGTCTGCCTCCCAAGTGCTGGAATAAACAGTGTGTGCCACCACTCCCGGCTCCTCTAGCTTTTTAAAAAAGTCTTCCTTGACCTTCACTGTTATGATAATGCCTCTGTTGAACTCTGTCTGATCACCACATAATAAAATATTGCCATTGTCTTTAATTTTTAAAATTTATTTGCACATGTGCGAATGTGTGTGTGTGTGCTCACACATGTACACACACTCGCATGCCTCAGGTCTTCTTGCCACTGCAAATGAATGCCAGATGCTTGTGCCACATTTCTGCATCTGACTTACATGTGTGGCTTGGGAACCTTGGCCATCAGGCTTTACAAGCAAATGCCTTTAATCACTGAGCTATCTTCCCACCCCTGTATTTGCCTTCTTCAAAGACCCAAATTCCTACCTAATTATAAGCTAATTAAGAGCACAGGTGGTCTTGCTCAACTCATATATTTAAACAGAACATAGTGTATGAAAATAATGACAATAATAAATATTTAAGTACATAAAGATCCTAAGACAATGGATTGTATTTAATACAAAGACCATGCAGTCTGCACCCAAGTTCTTTTGCATCTAAGCCACTCATTTTCTTCGTATTATACTGAATATATTCTAGAATTCAGACAGGTGGCCTCTAATATAACTGTGATAACAAAAGCTTTTATGAGCTTTGCTTAGCCATTCATTTCCATTCAATCAACAAATATCCATTGAGTCTCTACACTGTGCAAAGTTATATGGAATAGAAAGGCAGGTAAAGCAGGGAGTCTATCTTCAGAGCAGTCACAAGATAAAACATTTGCACAAATATATCTAAGTCAATAAATCACTGTAAGAAGTCAAAAGAGGGAAAGATTCACTATGGCTGATATAATGACAGAAAGAACCAGGAGGGGAGTGGGGGGAGAAAATTCAGCAGTTAAAGGAGCTTGCTAGCAAAGCCTGATGTCCTAGGTTCAATTCCCCAGTAAAGCCAGATGCACAAAATGGCATGTAAGTCTAGTTCATTTGTAGTGGCAAGAGGCCCTGAGGTGCCCATTCTCTTCTCTCTCTCTGTCTTTCTCTCTCTCTCTCTCTCTGCTTGCAAATTAATGATAGCCAAAAAATACAAGTAGGATCTTTTGAAGACAAACCAAATCTAAACAGGTGACTATTAAGATGCCCGACATTCCAGGGTACATCCCAAGAAAATACATAAAGCTGAGCTTTGGATCCAAGGGTGTCTAACTTGAAACCTTTAGCCACTAAATTATGAGCAAAATCTACACCCAAACTATTCAGAGACCCCAGCATTTTGACTTTGAAGACTCCCTTGTCCCTCCTCATGCGTGTTAGGCATGCGTGAGTAAAAAGGGTTGGTAATTGGAATATCCCACTCGTTGCCTAGATTTGCCTCGATTTGCTCCATAACCACTTCCTGACAACTTCTACAAAGAAGATAAACAGAAATAACATTGGCTCTGGTCATTGCATATTTTAAATTTTTGAAGATTTTTTTGTTGTTGTTTGTTTTTGTTTTTGTTCTTGCTTTGTGACAGAATTTGTTATGTGGCCAATGGTGGTCTTGAATTCACTTTGTAGTCCAGACTGACCTTAAGATTGCAAATCTCCTGCTTCAGCCTCCTAAGTGCTGAGATTATACGCACACCTACCAAGCCCAGCTCATCACGTTCATTTTATCTAAGATATTTCAACTGTCCCATGTTCTAAAGTTGTCAAGATGTCATTTTCGAGCATGATCCCCAATTTTATGGGCAACATTCCCAGCTTCTTTAGAGGAGGTGGCTTTCACGCATCAGGACTTAACTACAAGAACAGTGGGAGGCCTTTATTGAATTTAATACCCAAATAAATTGAAGGTTTTCAAAATTGATTTAAATCCTCATTACACAAACATTGGTAACAGAGAAGAACCTTGGAGCTCATTCCACTGATTTAAATCTCAGACTTGTTACTCAAGTCATTTATAATTTTAAGATTGATTCAGATGGAGACACACAGATAATTAGTTCATGCAAATAAAAATACTGACACATGATTTAAAAATAAATAGAAAAAAAAGATAAAAGAAGAAATAAGGCCTAGCAGCAGAAAGTAATCCAATTAAACAAGGCTAAGGGCAATCTTGGTACTCCCCAACTTCAACAACTTCCTTTTTAAAAAACTTTTTATTGACAACTTCCATAAATAGAGACAACATGCCATAATCATAATCCCTTCCCAATACTTCGCTTTTCCCCCATCCCCAAATCCTCCTCCACTGAATCCGTTCTTCTTTCAAACTAGTCTCTCTTTCTCTTTTATATTTTGATGACTTTTTTGGGTGGAGGGGGTTCAAGGTAGTGTCTCACTCTAGCCCAGGCTGACCTGGAACTCACTCTGTAGTCTCAGGCTAGCCTTGAACTCACAGTGATCCTCCTGAGTGCTGGGGTTAAAGACATGTGCTACCATACTGTTTTGATGCCATCATTTTTTTCCCTCCTATTGTGCAGCCACTGTGAGGTCATGAATATCAAGGGGACATCTTGTGTTTGGATGACAACATTGTAAGAAGTCCTCCTCTTCCTTCAGCTGCCACGTTCTTTCTGCAGGCCTCTTCTGCAATGGTCCCTGGGCCTTGGTGGGCATGTTAGAGATGTCTCCCTTAATGCTGAACAGTCCACACTGTCCCTTCTTCTCAGCACTTTGTCCATTTTTGAGTCACCTCAGTGGTCACCGCCATCTGAATAGAGAAGCTTCTCTAACTAAAAGTGAGGGTAACATTAATACACGGGCATAAATGTAAATGTTCAGAGGGCAATTTGGTGGTCGTCATATATCCATTTATCTAGACAATTGTAGTAGTTTCCTCCTTAGGGCTTATGAACCATAGGCTTTGACTAGGTTTTCAGTGCCAAGCATGAAGTTCCTCCAATGCAGTGGGTCTCAAATCTAATCAGAGAGCAACCGGTTTCCCCCAAAACAGACATGTCACCATTGCACCAGTTGGTACATTTGGTCAGATGTAAAGCTTGCAGGGCCCACTGCTGTTTAAACAGTTGATGACTTTTCTCCTCCAAAGGCTGCATGCTGAATAGATCTTTTGTTTTAAAGTTTGTTTATTTATGTACTTGCAAGCAGAGAAAGATAGAAAATAGACAGAGAGAGAATGGGCACGCCAGGGCCTCCAGCCACTGCAAAAGAACACCAGATGCATATGCCCATTTGTGCATCTGGTTTTACGTGGGTACCAGAGACTTGAACTGGAGTCATTAGGATTTTCAGGCAAAGACCTTAACCACTAAGCCATCTGTGCAGCTCTGCATAGCTCTTTCTAGCATCCTGACTGCTAGTTAATAGAGAGAAGGCTTCCAACTCAGCTCCAACTTACTTTCTCAGTGACCTGCACCCCAAACATTAACTTCCATTTTTTAATTTATTTTTATTTATTTATTTGAGACAGACACAGAGAGAGAATGTGCACACCAGGGTCCCCATCCACTGCAAACAAACTCAAGATGAATGTGCCACCTTGTGTATCTGGCTTATGTGGGTACTGGGGAATTGAGCTTTGGTCCTTTGGTTTTGCAGGCAAGTGCCTTACCTGCTAAGCCATCTCTCCAGCCTCCATTTTTTAAATATATGCACATTTTCTTAAGTAACAAAGGAGAAATCAAACTTTGTCCTAACTTCCTACCTTCCACCCTCCTTCTCTGACCCATCCTATAAAGAGTACCCCAGTGGCTGTTTCCACGCATCCACAAGGTTAGTAGCTCCCCAGTGGCTGGTTCCACACATCAGCAAGGTTAGTAGCTCCCCAGTGACTTGTTCCACACATCAGCAATGTTAGTAGCACCCCAGTGGCTGGTTCCACACATAAACAAGGTTAGTAATATCCCAGTGGCTGGATCCACGCATCAGCAAGGTTAGAAGCACCCCAGTGGCTGGTTCCATGCATCCGCAAGGTTAGCAGCACTCCTGGAGATTTGTAGCTCAGACTTTCCAGGGAGTTAAGGAAGAGGCTAGCAGGTGTCCCTGGTTAACCTTGTTTTACTCTGACATCACCACCTCCACATAGGGTGAGGAACAGCCTCAATCAGGTCAGCATGAGGCCTGAACTCTCATTCCCTGTGTGGTCTTGGGTACAGTACAGTATTGAAACTCTCTGTCTCAGGGACAAATGAAAATAAAACAAATGATAAATGAAGCCTACACAACACTTTCTACATAAGCCTGTCATATGGAGGAAATCAACTTGTTTTAAAAGCCAAAGTGCCAGAGACACAGGAGCATCCAAAACGCAAGACCCACTGGACTGTGCCCACACTTCTGCTCCTGAATCTTTCCCTCCCAGGGACTTCTCCCAGGTGCTCCAATGGAAGACAATGGTGAGGGGGTCTTTCTTCTTCAGGTCACATGATCTCTTCTGCTTTTGCATACTCTGTCCCTCCTCCCTCCATCAAAACACCCTGTCCAGTTGTTTGCAAGCTAGCCAACCTGAGTTTGATCCTCCTCAGCACTCACGTAAAGCCTGATACAAGGGTGTGCATGTCTGTAATCTGAACATGAACGTGGTCATGGGAGGCAGAGCCAGGAGAATCTGGAACCCCACAAGCAGCAGCAGTAGCAGCAGCAGCAGCAAAACAATGAGAGACTGCCTCAAAAGAAAGTGGAATGAGGGAGCTGGAGAGATGGCTTAGTGGTTAAGGGGCATGCCTGTGAAGCCCAAGGACCCAGGTTCGATTCTCCAGGTCCCACATAAGCCAGATGCACATGGTGGTGCATGCGTCTGGAGTTTGTTTGCAGTGGCTAGAGGCCCTGATGTGCCCATTCTCACTCTCTGTCCCTCTGTCTCTCTCTCTCTCTCCCTTTCTCTGTCTCTAATAAATAAATTAATAAAAATAAAATATTTTTTTAAAAAAAGAAAATGGAATGAAAGGAAAAACACTCCAAGATAATCCCTCTGACCTCCACACTCATCGTGGCATGCAGGCGCCCATCCACACTCACAAGTAAATAAATAAATAATATTTAAAAAAAAAAACAACTAGTTAAAACCAAAAAATAAAAATGAAAAACTAGTGTTCACATATCCAACTGATGATCTCACCATAGTTCGACCTCCCTTTTCTTCTATTTGCATTATATCTGTGATAATACACTTATTACTTACATAATATGTATATATTTAACAATATATAAACAAACACATTAGCTTAGCCCCTGACAATTTACAATGTACATCAAGTCACTGGTGGCACACGCCTTTAATCCCAGCACTTGGGAGGCAGAGGTAGGAGGATCACTGTGAGTTTGATGCCACCTTGAGACTACATAGTTAATTCCAGGTCAATTGGACCAGAGTGAGACCCTACCTCAAAGAAACAAAAAAAAAAAAAAAGAGTGCCAGATGTGGTAGCACATGCCTTTAAACCCACCACTCAGGAGGCAGAGGTAGGGGGATTGCCGTGAGTTCAATGCCACCCTGAGACTCCACAATGAATACCAGGTCAGCCTGGGCTAGAGTGAGACCCTTCCTTGAAATACAAAAAAAAAAAAAAAAGAAAGAAAGAAAGAAAGAAAGAAAGAAAGAAAGAAAGAAAGAAAGAAAGAAAGAAAGAAAGAAAGAGAAAGAAGAGAAAAGAAAAGAAAGAAAGAAAAAGAAATGAGGAGTCCAAGGTTGGAGAGATGGCTTAGCAGTTAAGGTGCTTTCCTGCAAAGCCAAAGGACTGAGGTTTCATTCCCCAAGACCCATATAAAGCCAAATTCACAAGATGGCACATGTGTCTGGAGTTCATTTGCAGTGGGTAGAGGCCCTGGCATGCCCATTCTCTCTCTCTCTCTCTCTCTGTCTTCCTCCCTCCCTCTTTCAAATAAATAACTAAAAATAAAATATTTTTTTAAAAAAAGGAAGAAATGACAAGTCCAGGTGATAAAGGCATTTGCCCAAGGTCACACTGTAAGAGGAAAAAAACAGAGTTACAGGGTGACACCACAAAATTCCTTGCTCTTCTCTGCCATCCCCTCATTTACTTAACAACTATTTGTCATGGACCAATTGTGTATCAGGCTCTATTCTGGATCTAAGTCAAAATCAGAGAACAAATAAAACCATGT